>NC_088101.1:20553828-20865547 GCF_036370855.1 Dromaius novaehollandiae | reverse complement strand
TGTCGATCTCGACAGCTGGGTAGCCAGGGGTAGGCATCGATATCGAGAGGCGTGCGTACGCTCGACAGCTGTCGATCTCGACGGGCATTTTAGCTTTTTTTGGCTTTTGGGACGGGGCCGATCCCATTCTTGTTAGGCATGCAAGATGTCTCGCCATGGATAGCTCTGGCTATCGAGGGGCATCGAAGCCTGTCCAATTCGGCACCTATCGATAGGCATCGATGTCCATCGGCATCGATATTATCGATGCCGATGGACATCGATGCCTATCGATAGGCAGCGGTAGGTGCCGCTCTGGCCAGGCATGCAGAGCTTTGGGTGTGTGGGCCGTGCTGCTCTTGGGAGGCAGCGAGGCCTATCAACATTGACCGTTTTTGGGATCGAGGGCCCTTCCGGAGGATTGGTTTGCATAGGCATCGCGCGGCCAGGACACGTGGAGATAGCGAGCCCTCTCGGTCTGCATGAAAAGCTGTCGATCTCGACAGCTGGGTAGCCAGGGGTAGGCATCGATATCGAGAGGCGTGCGTACGATTGACAGCTGTCGATCTCGACGGGCATTTTAGCTTTTTTTGGCTTTTGGGACGGGGCCGATCCCATTCTTGTTAGGCATGCAAGATGTCTCGCCATGGATAGCTCTGGCTATCGAGGGGCATCGAAGCCTGTCCAATTCGGCACCTATCGATAGGCAGCGGTAGGTGCCGCTCTGGCGAGGCATGCAGAGCTTTGGGTGTGTGGGCCGTGTTGCTCTTGGGAGGCAGCGAGGCCTATCGACATTGACCGTTTTTGGGATCGAGGGCCCTTCCGGAGGATTGGTTTGCATAGGCATCGCGCGGCCAGGACACGTGGAGATAGCGAGCCCTCTCGGTCTGCATGAAAAGCTGTCGATCTCGACAGCTGGGTAGCCAGGGGTAGGCATCGATATCGAGAGGCGTGCGTACGATTGACAGCTGTCGATCTCGACGGGCATTTTAGCTTTTTTTGGCTTTTGGGACGGGGCCGATCCCATTCTTGTTAGGCATGCAAGATGTCTCGCCATGGATAGCTCTGGCTATCGAGGGGCATCGAAGCCTGTCCAATTTGGCACCTATCGATAGGCATCGATGTCCATCGTCATCGATCATATCGATGCCGATGGACATCGATGCCTATCGATAGGCAGCGGTAGGTGCCGCTCTGGCCAGGCATGCAGAGCTTTGGGTGTGTGGGCCGTGTTGCTCTTGGGAGGCAGCGAGGCCTATCCACATTGACCGTTTTTGGGATCGAGGGCCCTTCCGGAGGATTGGTTTGCATAGGCATCGCGCGGCCAGGACACGTGGAGATAGCGAGCCCTCTCGGTCTGCATGAAAAGCTGTCGATCTCGACAGCTGGGTAGCCAGGGGTAGGCATCGATATCGAGAGGCGTGCGTACGCTCGACAGCTGTCGATCTCGACGGGCATTTTAGCTTTTTTTGGCTTTTGGGACGGGGCCGATCCCATTCTTGTTAGGCATGCAAGATGTCTCGCCATGGATAGCTCTGGCTATCGAGGGGCATCGAAGCCTGTCCAATTCGGCACCTATCGATAGGCATCGATGTCCATCGTCATCGATCATATCGATGCCGATGGACATCGATGCCTATCGATAGGCAGCGGTAGGTGCCGCTCTGGCGAGGCATGCAGAGCTTTGGGTGTGTGGGCCGTGTTGCTCTTGGGAGGCAGCGAGGCCTATCGACATTGACCGTTTTTGGGATCGAGGGCCCTTCCGGAGGATTGGTTTGCATAGGCATCGCGCGGCCAGGACACGTGGAGATAGCGAGCCCTCTCGGTCTGCATGAAAAGCTGTCGATCTCGACAGCTGGGTAGCCAGGGGTAGGCATCGATATCGAGAGGCGTGCGTACGATTGACAGCTGTCGATCTCGACGGGCATTTTAGCTTTTTTTGGCTTTTGGGACGGGGCCGATCCCATTCTTGTTAGGCATGCAAGATGTCTCGCCATGGATAGCTCTGGCTATCGAGGGGCATCGAAGCCTGTCCAATTTGGCACCTATCGATAGGCATCGATGTCCATCGTCATCGATCATATGGATGCCGATGGACATCGATGCCTATCGATAGGCAGCGGTAGGTGCCGCTCTGGCCAGGCATGCAGAGCTTTGGGTGTGTGGGCCGTGTTGCTCTTGGGAGGCAGCGAGGCCTATCCACATTGACCGTTTTTGGGATCGAGGGCCCTTCCGGAGGATTGGTTTGCATAGGCATCGCGCGGCCAGGACACGTGGAGATAGCGAGCCCTCTCGGTCTGCATGAAAAGCTGTCGATCTCGACAGCTGGGTAGCCAGGGGTAGGCATCGATATCGAGAGGCGTGCGTACGCTCGACAGCTGTCGATCTCGACGGGCATTTTAGCTTTTTTTGGCTTTTGGGACGGGGCCGATCCCATTCTTGTTAGGCATGCAAGATGTCTCGCCATGGATAGCTCTGGCTATCGAGGGGCATCGAAGCCTGTCCAATTCGGCACCTATCAATAGGCATCGATGTCCATCGTCATCGATAATATCGATGCCGATGGACATCGATGCCTATCGATAGGCAGCGGTAGGTGCCGCTCTGGCCAGGTATGCAGAGCTTTGGGTGTGTGGGCCGTGCTGCTCTTGGGAGGCAGCGAGGCCTATCGACATTGACCGTTTTTGGGATCGAGGGCCCTTCCGGAGGATTGGTTTCCATAGGCATCGCGCGGCCAGGACACGTGGAGATAGTGAGCCCTCTCGGTCTGCATGAAAAGCTGTCGATCTCGACAGCTGGGTAGCCAGGGGTAGGCATCGATATCGAGAGGCGTGCGTACGATTGACAGCTGTCGATCTCGACGGGCATTTTAGCTTTTTTTGGCTTTTGGGACGGGGCCGATCCCATTCTTGTTAGGCATGCAAGATGTCTCGCCATGGATAGCTCTGGCTATCGAGGGGCATCGAAGCCTGTCCAATTCGGCACCTATCGATAGGCAGCGGTAGGTGCCGCTCTGGCGAGGCATGCAGAGCTTTGGGTGTGTGGGCCGTGTTGCTCTTGGGAGGCAGCGAGGCCTATCGACATTGACCGTTTTTGGGATCGAGGGCCCTTCCGGAGGATTGGTTTGCATAGGCATCGCGCGGCCAGGACACGTGGAGATAGCGAGCCCTCTCGGTCTGCATGAAAAGCTGTCGATCTCGACAGCTGGGTAGCCAGGGGTAGGCATCGATATCGAGAGGCGTGCGTACGCTCGACAGCTGTCGATCTCGACGGGCATTTTAGCTCTTTTTGGCTTTTGGGACGGGGCCGATCCCATTCTTGTTAGGCATGCAAGATGTCTCGCCATGGATAGCTCTGGCTATCGAGGGGCATCGAAGCCTGTCCAATTCGGCACCTATCGATAGGCATCGATGTCCATCGTCATCGATAATATCGATGCCGATGGACATCGATGCCTATCGATAGGCAGCGGTAGGTGCCGCTCTGGCCAGGCATGCAGAGCTTTGGGTGTGTGGGCCGTGCTGCTCTTGGGAGGCAGCGAGGCCTATCGACATTGACCGTTTTTGGGATCGAGGGCCCTTCCGGAGGATTGGTTTCCATAGGCATCGCGCGGCCAGGACACGTGGAGATAGCGAGCCCTCTCGCTCTGCATGAAAAGCTGTCGATCTCGACAGCTGGGTAGCCAGGGGTAGGCATCGATATCGAGAGGCGTGCGTACGATTGACAGCTGTCGATCTCGACGGGCATTTTAGCTTTTTTTGGCTTTTGGGACGGGGCTGATCCCATTCTTGTTAGGCATGCAAGATGTCTCGCCATGGATAGCTCTGGCTATCGAGGGGCATCGAAGCCTGTCCAATTCGGCACTTATCGATAGGCAGCGGTAGGTGCCGCTCTGGCGAGGCATGCAGAGCTTTGGGTGTGTGGGCCGTGTTGCTCTTGGGAGGCAGCGAGGCCTATCGACATTGACCGTTTTTGGGATCGAGGGCCCTTCCGGAGGATTGGTTTGCATAGGCATCGCGCGGCCAGGACACGTGGAGATAGCGAGCCCTCTCGGTCTGCATGAAAAGCTGTCGATCTCGACAGCTGGGTAGCCAGGGGTAGGCATTGATATCGAGAGGCGTGCGTACGCTCGACAGCTGTCGATCTCGACGGGCATTTTAGCTTTTTTTGGCTTTTGGGACGGGGCCGATCCCATTCTTGTTAGGCATGCAAGATGTCTCGCCATGGATAGCTCTGGCTATCGAGGGGCATCGAAGCCTGTCCAATTCGGCACCTATCGATAGGCATCGATGTCCATCGTCATCGATCATATCGATGCCGATGGACATCGATGCCTATCGATAGGCAGCGGTAGGTGCCGCTCTGGCGAGGCATGCAGAGCTTTGGGTGTGTGGGCCGTGTTGCTCTTGGGAGGCAGCGAGGCCTATCGACGTTGACCGTTTTTGGGATCGAGGGCCCTTCCGGAGGATTGGTTTGCATAGGCATCGCGCGGCCAGGACACGTGGAGATAGCGAGCCCTCTCGGTCTGCATGAAAAGCTGTCGATCTCGACAGCTGGGTAGCCAGGGATAGGCATCGATATCGAGAGGCGTGCGTACGCTCGACAGCTGTCGATCTCGACGGGCATTTTAGCTTTTTTTGGCTTTTGGGACGGGGCCGATCCCATTCTTGTTAGGCATGCAAGATGTCTCGCCATGGATAGCTCTGGCTATCGAGGGGCATCGAAGCCTGTCCAATTCGGCACCTATCGATAGGCATCGATGTCCATCGTCATCGATCATATCGATGCCGATGGACATCGATGCCTATCGATAGGCAGCGGTAGGTGCCGCTCTGGCGAGGCATGCAGAGCTTTGGGTGTGTGGGCCGTGCTGCTCTTGGGAGGCAGCGAGACCTATCGACATTGACCGTTTTTGGGATCGAGGGCCCTTCCGGAGGATTGGTTTGCATAGGCATCGCGCGGCCAGGACACGTGGAGATAGCGAGCCCTCTCGGTCTGCATGAAAAGCTGTCGATCTCGACAGCTGGGTAGCCAGGGGTAGGCATCGATATCGAGAGGCGTGCGTACGATTGACAGCTGTCGATCTCGACGGGCATTTTAGCTTTTTTTGGCTTTTGGGACGGGGCCGATCCCATTCTTGTTAGGCATGCAAGATGTCTCGCCATGGATAGCTCTGGCTATCGAGGGGCATCGAAGCCTGTCCAATTTGGCACCTATCGATAGGCATCGATGTCCATCGTCATCGATCATATCGATGCCGATGGACATCGATGCCTATCGATAGGCAGCGGTAGGTGCCGCTCTGGCGAGGCATGCAGAGCTTTGGGTGTGTGGGCCGTGTTGCTCTTGGGAGGCAGCGAGGCCTATCGACATTGACCGTTTTTGGGATCGAGGGCCCTTCTGGAGGATTGGTTTGCATAGGCATCGCGCGGCCAGGACACGTGGAGATAGCGAGCCCTCTCGGTCTGCATGAAAAGCTGTCGATCTCGACAGCTGGGTAGCCAGGGGTAGGCATCGATATCGAGAGGCGTGCGTACGCTCGACAGCTGTCGATCTCGACGGGCATTTTAGCTTTTTTTGGCTTTTGGGACGGGGCCGATCCCATTCTTGTTAGGCATGCAAGATGTCTCGCCATGGATAGCTCTGGCTATCGAGGGGCATCGAAGCCTGTCCAATTCGGCACCTATCGATAGGCATCGATGTCCATCGTCATCGATCATATCGATGCCGATGGACATCGATGCCTATCGATAGGCAGCGGTAGGTGCCGCTCTGGCCAGGCATGCAGAGCTTTGGGTGTGTGGGCCGTGTTGCTCTTGGGAGGCAGCGAGGCCTATCGACATTGACCGTTTTTGGGATCGAGGGCCCTTCCGGAGGATTGGTTTGCATAGGCATCGCGCGGCCAGGACACGTGGAGATAGTGAGCCCTCTCGGTCTGCATGAAAAGCTGTCGATCTCGACAGCTGGGTAGCCAGGGGTAGGCATCGATATCGAGAGGCGTGCGTACGCTCGACAGCTGTCGATCTCGACGGGCATTTTAGCTTTTTTTGGCTTTTGGGACGGGGCCGATCCCATTCTTGTTAGGCATGCAAGATGTCTCGCCATGGATAGCTCTGGCTATCGAGGGGCATCGAAGCCTGTCCAATTCGGCACCTATCGATAGGCATCGATGTCCATCGTCATCGATAATATCGATGCCGATGGACATCGATGCCTATCGATAGGCAGCGGTAGGTGCCGCTCTGGCCAGGCATGCAGAGCTTTGGGTGTGTGGGCCGTGTTGCTCTTGGGAGGCAGCGAGGCCTATCGACATTGACCGTTTTTGGGATCGAGGGCCCTTCCGGAGGATTGGTTTGCATAGGCATCGCGCGGCCAGGACACGTGGAGATAGCGAGCCCTCTCGGTCTGCATGAAAAGCTGTCGATCTCGACAGCTGGGTAGCCAGGGGTAGGCATCGATATCGAGAGGCGTGCGTACGCTCGACAGCTGTCGATCTCGACGGGCATTTTAGCTTTTTTTGGCTTTTGGGACGGGGCCGATCCCATTCTTGTTAGGCATGCAAGATGTCTCGCCATGGATAGCTCTGGCTATCGAGGGGCATCGAAACCTGTCCAATTCGGCACCTATCGATAGGCATCGATGTCCATCGTCATCGATAATATCGATGCCGATGGACATCGATGCCTATCGATAGGCAGCGGTAGGTGCCGCTCTGGCGAGGCATGCAGAGCTTTGGGTGTGTGGGCCGTGTTGCTCTTGGGAGGCAGCGAGGCCTATCGACATTGACCGTTTTTGGGATCGAGGGCCCTTCCGGAGGATTGGTTTGCATAGGCATTGCGCGGCCAGGACACGTGGAGATAGCGAGCCCTCTCGGTCTGCATGAAAAGCTGTCGATCTCGACAGCTGGGTAGCCAGGGGTAGGCATCGATATCGAGAGGCGTGCGTACGCTCGACAGCTGTCGATCTCGACGGGCATTTTAGCTTTTTTTGGCTTTTGGGACGGGGCCGATCCCATTCTTGTTAGGCATGCAAGATGTCTCGCCATGGATAGCTCTGGCTATCGAGGGGCATCGAAGCCTGTCCAATTCGGCACCTATCGATAGGCATCGATGTCCATCGTCATCGATCATATCGATGCCGATGGACATCGATGCCTATCGATAGGCAGCGGTAGGTGCCGCTCTGGCGAGGCATGCAGAGCTTTGGGTGTGTGGGCCGTGTTGCTCTTGGGAGGCAGCGAGGCCTATCGACATTGACCGTTTTTGGGATCGAGGGCCCTTCCGGAGGATTGGTTTCCATAGGCATCGCGCGGCCAGGACACGTGGAGATAGCGAGCCCTCTCGGTCTGCATGAAAAGCTGTCGATCTCGACAGCTGGGTAGCCAGGGGTAGCCATTGATATCGAGAGGCGTGCGTACGCTCGACAGCTGTCGATCTCGACGGGCATTTTAGCTTTTTTTGGCTTTTGGGACGGGGCCGATCCCATTCTTGTTAGGCATGCAAGATGTCTCGCCATGGATAGCTCTGGCTATCGAGGGGCATCGAAGCCTGTCCAATTCGGCACCTATCGATAGGCAGCGATGTCCATCGTCATCGATAATATCGATGCCGATGGACATCGATGCCTATTGATAGGCAGCGGTAGGTGCCGCTCTGGCCAGGCATGCAGAGCTTTGGGTGTGTGGGCCGTGCTGCTCTTGGGAGGTACCGAGGCCTATCGACATTGACCATTTTTGGGATCGAGGGCCCTTCCGGAGGATTGGTTTGCATAGGCATCGCGCGGCCAGGACACGTGGAGATAGCGAGCCCTCTCGGTCTGCATGAAAAGCTGTCGATCTCGACAGCTGGGTAGCCAGGGGTAGGCATCGATATCGAGAGGCATGCGTACGCTCGACAGCTGTCGATCTCGACGGGCATTTTAGCTTTTTTTGGCTTTTGGGACGGGGCCGATCCCATTCTTGTTAGGCATGCAAGATGTCTCGCCATGGATAGCTCTGGCTATCGAGGGGCATCGAAGCCTGTCCAATTCGGCACCTATCGATAGGCATCGATGTCCATCGTCATCGATCATATCGATGCCGATGGACATCGATGCCTATCGATAGGCAGCGGTAGGTGCCGCTCTGGCCAGGCATGCAGAGCTTTGGGTGTGTGGGCCGTGTTGCTCTTGGGAGGCAGCGAGGCCTATCGACATTGACCGTTTTTGGGATCGAGGGCCCTTCTGGAGGATTGGTTTGCATAGGCATCGCGCGGCCAGGACACGTGGAGATAGTGAGCCCTCTCGGTCTGCATGAAAAGCTGTCGATCTCGACAGCTGGGTAGCCAGGGGTAGGCATTGATATCGAGAGGCGTGCGTACGCTCGACAGCTGTCGATCTCGACGGGCATTTTAGCTTTTTTTGGCTTTTGGGACGGGGCCGATCCCATTCTTGTTAGGCATGCAAGATGTCTCGCCATGGATAGCTCTGGCTATCGAGGGGCATCGAAGCCTGTCCAATTCGGCACCTATCGATAGGCATCGATGTCCATCGTCATCGATCATATCGATGCCGATGGACATCGATGTCTATCGATAGGCAGCGGTAGGTGCCGCTCTGGCGAGGCATGCAGAGCTTTGGGTGTGTGGGCCGTGTTGCTCTTGGGAGGCAGCGAGGCCTATCGACATTGACCGTTTTTGGGATCGAGGGCCCTTCCGGAGGATTGGTTTGCATAGGCATCGCGCAGCCAGGACACGTGGAGATAGCGAGCCCTCTCGCTCTGCATGAAAAGCTGTCGATCTCGACAGCTGGGTAGCCAGGGGTAGGCATCGATATCGAGAGGCGTGCGTACGCTCGACAGCTGTCGATCTCGACGGGCATTTTAGCTTTTTTTGGCTTTTGGGACGGGGCCGATCCCATTCTTGTTAGGCATGCAAGATGTCTCGCCGTGGATAGCTCTGGCTATCGAGGGGCATCGAAGCCTGTCCAATTCGGCACCTATCGATAGGCATCGATGTCCATCGTCATCGATCATATCGATGCCGATGGACATCGATGCCTATCGATAGGCAGCGGTAGGTGCCGCTCTGGCCAGGCATGCAGAGCTTTGGGTGTGTGGGCCGTGTTGCTCTTGGGAGGCAGCGAGGCCTATCGACATTGACCGTTTTTGGGATCGAGGGCCCTTCCGGAGGATTGGTTTGCATAGGCATCGCGCGGCCAGGACACGTGGAGATAGTGAGCCCTCTCGGTCTGCATGAAAAGCTGTCGATCTCGACAGCTGGGTAGCCAGGGGTAGGCATCGATATCGAGAGGCGTGCGTACGCTCGACAGCTGTCGATCTCGACGGGCATTTTAGCTTTTTTTGGCTTTTGGGACGGGGCCGATCCCATTCTTGTTAGGCATGCAAGGTGTCTCGCCATGGATAGCTCTGGCTATCGAGGGGCATCGAAGCCTGTCCAATTCGGCACCTATCGATAGGCATCGATGTCCATCGTCATCGATCATATCGATGCCGATGGACATCGATGCCTATCGATAGGCAGCGGTAGGTGCCGCTCTGGCCAGGCATGCAGAGCTTTGGGTGTGTGGGCCGTGTTGCTCTTGGGAGGCACCGAGGCCTATCGACATTGACCGTTTTTGGGATCGAGGGCCCTTCCGGAGGATTGGTTTGCATAGGCATCGCGCGGCCAGGACACGTGGACATAGTGAGCCCTCTCGCTCTGCATGAAAAGCTGTCGATCTCGACAGCTGGGTAGCCAGGGGTAGGCATCGATATCGAGAGGCGTGCGTACGCTCGACAGCTGTCGATCTCGACGGGCATTTTAGCTTTTTTTGGCTTTTGGGACGGGGCCGATCCCATTCTTGTTAGGCATGCAAGGTGTCTCACCATGGATAGCTCTGGCTATCGAGGGGCATCGAAGCCTGTCCAATTCGGCACCTATCGATAGGCATCGATGTCCATCGTCATCGATCATATCGATGCCGATGGACATCGATGCCTATCGATAGGCAGCGGTAGGTGCCGCTCTGGCCAGGCATGCAGAGCTTTGGGTGTGTGGGCCGTGTTGCTCTTGGGAGGCAGCGAGGCCTATCAACATTGACCGTTTTTGGGATCGAGGGCCCTTCCGGAGGATTGGTTTGCATAGGCATCGCGCGGCCAGGACACGTGGAGATAGCGAGCCCTCTCGCTCTGCATGAAAAGCTGTCGATCTCGACAGCTGGGTAGCCAGGGGTAGGCATCGATATCGAGAGGCGTGCGTACGCTCGACAGCTGTCGATCTCGACGGGCATTTTAGCTTTTTTTGGCTTTTGGGACGGGGCCGATCCCATTCTTGTTAGGCATGCAAGATGTCTCGCCATGGATAGCTCTGGCTATCGAGGGGCATCGAAGCCTGTCCAATTCGGCACCTATCGATAGGCATCGATGTCCATCGTCATCGATCATATCGATGCCGATGGACATCGATGTCTATCGATAGGCAGCGGTAGGTGCCGCTCTGGCGAGGCATGCAGAGCTTTGGGTGTGTGGGCCGTGTTGCTCTTGGGAGGCAGCGAGGCCTATCGACATTGACCGTTTTTGGGATCGAGGGCCCTTCCGGAGGATTGGTTTGCATAGGCATCGCGCAGCCAGGACACGTGGAGATAGCGAGCCCTCTCGGTCTGCATGAAAAGCTGTCGATCTCGACAGCTGGGTAGCCAGGGGTAGGCATCGATATCGAGAGGCGTGCGTACGCTCGACAGCTGTCGATCTCGACGGGCATTTTAGCTTTTTTTGGCTTTTGGGACGGGGCCGATCCCATTCTTGTTAGGCATGCAAGGTGTCTTGCCATGGATAGCTCTGGCTATCGAGGGGCATCGAAGCCTGTCCAATTCGGCACCTATCGATAGGCATCCATGTCCATCGTCATCGATCATATCGATGCCGATGGACATCGATGCCTATCGATAGGCAGCGGTAGGTGCCGCTCTGGCCAGGCATGCAGAGCTTTGGGTGTGTGGGCCGTGTTGCTCTTGGGAGGCAGCGAGGCCTATCGACATTGACCATTTTTGGGATCGAGGGCCCTTCCGGAGGACTGGTTTCCATAGGCATCGCGCGGCTAGGACACGTGGAGATAGCGAGCCCTCTCGCTCTGCATGAAAAGCTGTCGATCTCGACAGCTGGGTAGCCAGGGGTAGGCATCGATATCGAGAGGTGTGTGTACGCTCGACAGCTGTCGATCTCAACGGGCATTTTAGCTCTTTTTGGCTTTTGGGACGGGGCCGATCCCATTCTTGTTAGGCATGCAAGGTGTCTCGCCATGGATAGCTCTGGCTATCGAGGGGCATCGAAGCCTGTCCAATTTGGCACCTATCGATAGGCATCGATGTCCATCGTCATCGATCATATCGATGCCGATGGACATCGATGCCTATCGATAGGCAGCGGTAGGTGCCGCTCTGGCCAGGCATGCAGAGCTTTGGGTGTGTGGGCCGTGCTGCTCTTGGGAGGCAGCGAGGCCTATCGACATTGACCGTTTTTGGGATCGAGGGCCCTTCCGGAGGATTGGTTTGCATAGGCATCGCGCGGCCAGGACACGTGGAGATAGTGAGCCCTCTCGGTCTGCATGAAAAGCTGTCGATCTCGACAGCTGGGTAGCCAGGGGTAGGCATCGATATCGAGAGGCGTGCGTACGCTCGACAGCTGTCGATCTCGACGGGCATTTTAGCTTTTTTTGGCTTTTGGGACGGGGCCGATCCCATTCTTGTTAGGCATGCAAGATGTCTCGCCATGGATAGCTCTGGCTATCGAGGGGCATCGAAGCCTGTCCAATTCGGCACCTATCGATAGGCATCGATGTCCATCGTCATCGATAATATCGATGCCGATGGACATCGATGCCTATCGATAGGCAGCGGTAGGTGCCGCTCTGGCCAGGCATGCAGAGCTTTGGGTGTGTGGGCCGTGTTGCTCTTGGGAGGCAGCGAGGCCTATCGACGTTGACCGTTTTTGGGATCGAGGGCCCTTCCGGAGGATTGGTTTGCATAGGCATTGCGCGGCCAGGACACGTGGAGATAGTGAGCCCTCTCGGTCTGCATGAAAAGCTGTCGATCTCGACAGCTGGGTAGCCAGGGGTAGGCATCGATATCGAGAGGCGTGCGTACGATCGACAGCTGTCGATCTCGACGGGCATTTTAGCTTTTTTTGGCTTTTGGGACGGGGCCGATCCCATTCTTGTTAGGCATGCAAGATGTCTTGCCATGGATAGCTCTGGCTATCGAGGGGCATCGAAGCCTGTCCAATTCGGCACCTATCGATAGGCATCGATGTCCATCGTCATCGATAATATCGATGCCGATGGACATCGATGTCTATCGATAGGCAGCGGTAGGTGCCGCTCTGGCGAGGCATGCAGAGCTTTGGGTGTGTGGGCCGTGTTGCTCTTGGGAGGCACCGAGGCCTATCGACATTGACCGTTTTTGGGATCGAGGGCCCTTCCGGAGGATTGGTTTGCATAGGCATCGCGCGGCCAGGACACGTGGAGATAGCGAGCCCTCTCGCTCTGCATGAAAAGCTGTCGATCTCGACAGCTGGGTAGCCAGGGGTAGGCATCGATATCGAGAGGCGTGCGTACCCTCGACAGCTGTCGATCTCGACGGGCATTTTAGCTTTTTTTGGCTTTTGGGACGGGGCCGATCCCATTCTTGTTAGGCATGCAAGGTGTCTCGCCATGGATAGCTCTGGCTATCGAGGGGCATCGAAGCCTGTCCAATTCGGCACCTATCGATAGGCATCGATGTCCATCGTCATCGATCATATCGATGCCGATGGACATCGATGCCTATCGATAGGCAGCGGTAGGTGCCGCTCTGGCGAGGCATGCAGAGCTTTGGGTGTGTGGGCCGTGCTGCTCTTGGGAGGCAGCGAGGCCTATCGACATTGACCGTTTTTGGGATCGAGGGCCCTTCCGGAGGATTGGTTTCCATAGGCATCGCGCGGCCAGGACACGTGGAGATAGTGAGCCCTCTCGGTCTGCATGAAAAGCTGTCGATCTCGACAGCTGGGTAGCCAGGGGTAGGCATCGATATCGAGAGGCGTGTGTACGCTCGACAGCTGTCGATCTCGACGGGCATTTTAGCTTTTTTTGGCTTTTGGGACGGGGCCGATCCCATTCTTGTTAGGCATGCAAGATGTCTCGCCATGGATAGCTCTGGCTATCGAGGGGCATCGAAGCCTGTCCAATTCGGCACCTATCGATAGGCATCGATGTCCATCGTCATCGATAATATCGATGCCGATGGACATCGATGTCTATCGATAGGCAGCGGTAGGTGCCGCTCTGGCGAGGCATGCAGAGCTTTGGGTGTGTGGGCCGTGTTGCTCTTGGGAGGCAGCGAGGCCTATTGACATTGACCGTTTTTGGGATCGAGGGCCCTTCCGGAGGATTGGTTTGCATAGGCATCGCGCGGCCAGGACACGTGGAGATAGCGAGCCCTCTCGCTCTGCATGAAAAGCTGTCGATCTCGACAGCTGGGTAGCCAGGGGTAGGCATCGATATCGAGAGGCGTGCGTACGCTCGACAGCTGTCGATCTCGACGGGCATTTTAGCTTTTTTTGGCTTTTGGGACGGGGCCGATCCCATTCTTGTTAGGCATGCAAGGTGTCTTGCCATGGATAGCTCTGGCGATCGAGGGGCATCGAAGCCTGTCCAATTCGGCACCTATCGATAGGCATCGATGTCCATCGTCATCGATAATATCGATGCCGATGGACATCGATGCCTATCGATAGGCAGCGGTAGGTGCCGCTCTGGCCAGGCATGCAGAGCTTTGGGTGTGTGGGCCGTGTTGCTCTTGGGAGGCAGCGAGGCCTATGGACATTGACCGTTTTTGGGATCGAGGGCCCTTCCGGAGGATTGGTTTCCATAGGCATCGCGCGGCCAGGACACGTGGAGATAGTGAGCCCTCTCGCTCTGCATGAAAAGCTGTCGATCTCGACAGCTGGGTAGCCAGGGGTAGGCATCGATATCGAGAGGCGTGCGTACGATCGACAGCTGTCGATCTCGACGGGCATTTTAGCTTTTTTTGGCTTTTGGGACGGGGCCGATCCCATTCTTGTTAGGCATGCAAGGTGTCTTGCCATGGATAGCTCTGGCTATCGAGGGGCATCGAAGCCTGTCCAATTCGGCACCTATCGATAGGCATCGATGTCCATCGTCATCGATAATATCGATGCCGATGGACATCGATGCCTATCGATAGGCAGCGGTAGGTGCCGCTCTGGCGAGGCATGCAGAGCTTTGGGTGTGTGGGCCGTGTTGCTCTTGGGAGGCAGCGAGGCCTATCGACATTGACCGTTTTTGGGATCGAGGGCCCTTCCGGAGGATTGGTTTCCATAGGCATCGCACGGCCAGGACACGTGGAGATAGCGAGCCCTCTCGCTCTGCATGAAAAGCTGTCGATCTCGACAGCTGGGTAGCCAGGGGTAGGCATCGATATCGAGAGGCGTGTGTACGATTGACAGCTGTCGATCTCGACGGGCATTTTAGCTTTTTTTGGCTTTTGGGACGGGGCCGATCCCATTCTTGTTAGGCATGCAAGGTGTCTTGCCATGGATAGCTCTGGCTATCGAGGGGCATCGAAGCCTGTCCAATTCGGCACCTATCGATAGGCATCGATGTCCATCGTCATCGATCATATCGATGCCGATGGACATCGATGCCTATCGATAGGCAGCGGTAGGTGCCGCTCTGGCCAGGCATGCAGAGCTTTGGGTGTGTGGGCCGTGCTGCTCTTGGGAGGCAGCGAGGCCTATCGACATTGACCGTTTTTGGGATCGAGGGCCCTTCCGGAGGATTGGTTTCCATAGGCATCGCGCGGCCAGGACACGTGGAGATAGCGAGCCCTCTCGGTCTGCATGAAAAGCTGTCGATCTCGACAGCTGGGTAGCCAGGGGTAGGCATCGATATCGAGAGGCGTGCGTACGCTCGACAGCTGTCGATCTCGACGGGCATTTTAGCTTTTTTTGGCTTTTGGGACGGGGCCGATCCCATTCTTGTTAGGCATGCAAGGTGTCTTGCCATGGATAGCTCTGGCGATCGAGGGGCATCGAAGCCTGTCCAATTCGGCACCTATCGATAGGCATCGATGTCCATCGTCATCGATAATATCGATGCCGATGGACATCGATGCCTATCGATAGGCAGCGGTAGGTGCCGCTCTGGCCAGGCATGCAGAGCTTTGGGTGTGTGGGCCGTGTTGCTCTTGGGAGGCAGCGAGGCCTATGGACATTGACCGTTTTTGGGATCGAGGGCCCTTCCGGAGGATTGGTTTGCATAGGCATTGCGCGGCCAGGACACGTGGAGATAGTGAGCCCTCTCGCTCTGCATGAAAAGCTGTCGATCTCGACAGCTGGGTAGCCAGGGGTAGGCATCGATATCGAGAGGCGTGCGTACGATCGACAGCTGTCGATCTCGACGGGCATTTTAGCTTTTTTTGGCTTTTGGGACGGGGCCGATCCCATTCTTGTTAGGCATGCAAGGTGTCTCGCCATGGATAGCTCTGGCTATCGAGGGGCATCGAAGCCTGTCCAATTCGGCACCTATCGATAGGCATCGATGTCCATCGCCATCGATCATATCGATGCCGATGGACATCGATGTCTATCGATAGGCAGCGGTAGGTGCCGCTCTGGCCAGGCATGCAGAGCTTTGGGTGTGTGGGCCGTGTTGCTCTTGGGAGGCAGCGAGGCCTATGGACATTGACCGTTTTTGGGATCGAGGGCCCTTCCGGAGGATTGGTTTGCATAGGCATTGCGCGGCCAGGACACGTGGAGATAGCGAGCCCTCTCGGTCTGCATGAAAAGCTGTCGATCTCGACAGCTGGGTAGCCAGGGGTAGGCATCGATATCGAGAGGCGTGCGTACGATCGACAGCTGTCGATCTCGACGGGCATTTTAGCTTTTTTTGGCTTTTGGGACGGGGCCGATCCCATTCTTGTTAGGCATGCAAGGTGTCTTGCTATGGATAGCTCTGGCTATCGAGGGGCATCGAAGCCTGTCCAATTCGGCACCTATCGATAAGCATCGATGTCCATCGTCATCGATCATATCGATGCCGATGGACATCGATGCCTATCGATAGGCAGCGGTAGGTGCCGCTCTGGCGAGGCATGCAGAGCTTTGGGTTGTGTGGGCCGTGCTGCTCTTGGGAGGCAGCGAGGCCTATCAACATTGACCGTTTTTGGGATCGAGGGCCCTTCCGGAGGATTGGTTTCCATAGGCATCGCGCGGCCAGGACACGTGGAGATAGTGAGCCCTCTCGGTCTGCATGAAAAGCTGTCGATCTCGACAGCTGGGTAGCCAGGGGTAGGCATTGATATCGAGAGGCGTGGGTACGCTCGACAGCTGTCGATCTTGACGGGCATTTTAGCTTTTTTTGGCTTTTGGGACGGGGCCGATCCCATTCTTGTTAGGCATGCAAGGTGTCTCGCCATGGATAGCTCTGGCTATCGAGGGGCATCGAAGCCTGTCCAATTCGGCACCTATCGATAGGCATCGATGTCCATCGTCATCGATCATATCGATGCCGATGGACATCGATGTCTATCGATAGGCAGCGGTAGGTGCCGCTCTGGCGAGGCATGCAGAGCTTTGGGTGTGTGGGCCGTGTTGCTCTTGGGAGGCAGCGAGGCCTATCGACATTGACCGTTTTTGGGATCGAGGGCCCTTCCGGAGGATTGGTTTCCATAGGCATCGCGCGGCCAGGACACGTGGAGATAGCGAGCCCTCTCGGTCTGCATGAAAAGCTGTCGATCTCGACAGCTGGGTAGCCAGGGGTAGGCATCGATATCGAGAGGCGTGCGTACGATCGACAGCTGTCGATCTTAACGGTCATTTTAGCTTTTTTTGGCTTTTGGGACGGGGCCGATCCCATTCTTGTTAGGCATGCAAGGTGTCTCGCCATGGATAGCTCTGGCTATCGAGGGGCATCGAAGCCTGTCCAATTCGGCACCTATCGATAGGCATCGATGTCCATCGCCATCGATCATATTGATGCCGATGGACATCGATGTCTATCGATAGGCAGCGGTAGGTGCCGCTCTGGCCAGGCATGCAGAGCTTTGGGTGTGTGGGCCGTGTTGCTCTTGGGAGGCAGCGAGGCCTATGGACATTGACCGTTTTTGGGATCGAGGGCCCTTCCGGAGGATTGGTTTCCATAGGCATCGCGCGGCCAGGACACGTGGAGATAGCGAGCCCTCTCGCTCTGCATGAAAAGCTGTCGATCTCGACAGCTGGGTAGCCAGGGGTAGGCATCAATATCGAGAGGCGTGCGTACGATCGACAGCTGTCGATCTCGACGGGCATTTTAGCTTTTTTTGGCTTTTGGGACGGGGCCGATCCCATTCTTGTTAGGCATGCAAGATGTCTCGCCATGGATAGCTCTGGCGATCGAGGGGCATCGAAGCCTGTCCAATTTGGCACCTATCGATAGGCATCGATGTCCATCGTCATCGATAATATCGATGCCGATGGACATCGATGCCTATCGATAGGCAGCGGTAGGTGCCGCTCTGGCCAGGCATGCAGAGCTTTGGGTGTGTGGGCCGTGCTGCTCTTGGGAGGCAGCGAGGCCTATCAACATTGACCGTTTTTGGGATCGAGGGCCCTTCCGGAGGATTGGTTTCCATAGGCATCGCGCGGCCAGGACACGTGGAGATAGCGAGCCCTCTCGGTCTGCATGAAAAGCTGTCGATCTCGACAGCTGGGTAGCCAGGGGTAGGCATCGATATCGAGAGGCGTGCGTACGCTCGACAGCTGTCGATCTCGACGGGCATTTTAGCTTTTTTTGGCTTTTGGGACGGGGCCGATCCCATTCTTGTTAGGCATGCAAGGTGTCTCGCCATGGATAGCTCTGGCTATCGAGGGGCATCGAAGCCTGTCCAATTCGGCACCTATCGATAGGCATCGATGTCCATCGCCATCGATCATATCGATGCCGATGGACATCGATGTCTATCGATAGGCAGCGGTAGGTGCCGCTCTGGCCAGGCATGCAGAGCTTTGGGTGTGTGGGCCGTGTTGCTCTTGGGAGGCGGCGAGGCCTATCGACATTGACCGTTTTTGGGATCGAGGGCCCTTCCGGAGGATTGGTTTGCATAGGCATCGCGCGGCCAGGACACGTGGAGATAGCGAGCCCTCTCGCTCTGCATGAAAAGCTGTCGATCTCGACAGCTGGGTAGCCAGGGGTAGGCATCGATATCGAGAGGCGTGTGTACGATTGACAGCTGTCGATCTCGACGGGCATTTTAGCTTTTTTTGGCTTTTGGGACGGGGCCGATCCCATTCTTGTTAGGCATGCAAGGTGTCTTGCCATGGATAGCTCTGGCTATCGAGGGGCATCGAAGCCTGTCCAATTCGGCACCTATCGATAGGCATCGATGTCCATCGTCATCGATCATATCGATGCCGATGGACATCGATGCCTATCGATAGGCAGCGGTAGGTGCCGCTCTGGCCAGGCATGCAGAGCTTTGGGTGTGTGGGCCGTGCTGCTCTTGGGAGGCAGCGAGGCCTATCGACATTGACCGTTTTTGGGATCGAGGGCCCTTCCGGAGGATTGGTTTCCATAGGCATCGCGCGGCCAGGACACGTGGAGATAGCGAGCCCTCTCGGTCTGCATGAAAAGCTGTCGATCTCGACAGCTGGGTAGCCAGGGGTAGGCATCGATATCGAGAGGCGTGCGTACGCTCGACAGCTGTCGATCTCGACGGGCATTTTAGCTTTTTTTGGCTTTTGGGACGGGGCCGATCCCATTCTTGTTAGGCATGCAAGGTGTCTTGCCATGGATAGCTCTGGCTATCGAGGGGCATCGAAGCCTGTCCAATTCGGCACCTATCGATAGGCATCGATGTCCATCGTCATCGATAATATCGATGCCGATGGACATCGATGCCTATCGATAGGCAGCGGTAGGTGCCGCTCTGGCGAGGCATGCAGAGCTTTGGGTGTGTGGGCCGTGTTGCTCTTGGGAGGCAGCGAGGCCTATCGACATTGACCGTTTTTGGGATCGAGGGCCCTTCCGGAGGATTGGTTTGCATAGGCATCGCACGGCCAGGACACGTGGAGATAGCGAGCCCTCTCGCTCTGCATGAAAAGCTGTCGATCTCGACAGCTGGGTAGCCAGGGGTAGGCATCGATATCGAGAGGCGTGTGTACGATTGACAGCTGTCGATCTCGACGGGCATTTTAGCTTTTTTTGGCTTTTGGGACGGGGCCGATCCCATTCTTGTTAGGCATGCAAGGTGTCTTGCCATGGATAGCTCTGGCTATCGAGGGGCATCGAAGCCTGTCCAATTCGGCACCTATCGATAGGCATCGATGTCCATCGTCATCGATCATATCGATGCCGATGGACATCGATGCCTATCGATAGGCAGCGGTAGGTGCCGCTCTGGCCAGGCATGCAGAGCTTTGGGTGTGTGGGCCGTGCTGCTCTTGGGAGGCAGCGAGGCCTATCGACATTGACCGTTTTTGGGATCGAGGGCCCTTCCGGAGGATTGGTTTCCATAGGCATCGCGCGGCCAGGACACGTGGAGATAGCGAGCCCTCTCGGTCTGCATGAAAAGCTGTCGATCTCGACAGCTGGGTAGCCAGGGGTAGGCATCGATATCGAGAGGCGTGCGTACGCTCGACAGCTGTCGATCTCGACGGGCATTTTAGCTTTTTTTGGCTTTTGGGACGGGGCCGATCCCATTCTTGTTAGGCATGCAAGGTGTCTTGCCATGGATAGCTCTGGCGATCGAGGGGCATCGAAGCCTGTCCAATTCGGCACCTATCGATAGGCATCGATGTCCATCGTCATCGATAATATCGATGCCGATGGACATCGATGCCTATCGATAGGCAGCGGTAGGTGCCGCTCTGGCCAGGCATGCAGAGCTTTGGGTGTGTGGGCCGTGTTGCTCTTGGGAGGCAGCGAGGCCTATGGACATTGACCGTTTTTGGGATCGAGGGCCCTTCCGGAGGATTGGTTTGCATAGGCATTGCGCGGCCAGGACACGTGGAGATAGTGAGCCCTCTCGCTCTGCATGAAAAGCTGTCGATCTCGACAGCTGGGTAGCCAGGGGTAGGCATCGATATCGAGAGGCGTGCGTACGATCGACAGCTGTCGATCTCGACGGGCATTTTAGCTTTTTTTGGCTTTTGGGACGGGGCCGATCCCATTCTTGTTAGGCATGCAAGGTGTCTCGCCATGGATAGCTCTGGCTATCGAGGGGCATCGAAGCCTGTCCAATTCGGCACCTATCGATAGGCATCGATGTCCATCGCCATCGATCATATCGATGCCGATGGACATCGATGTCTATCGATAGGCAGCGGTAGGTGCCGCTCTGGCCAGGCATGCAGAGCTTTGGGTGTGTGGGCCGTGTTGCTCTTGGGAGGCAGCGAGGCCTATGGACATTGACCGTTTTTGGGATCGAGGGCCCTTCCGGAGGATTGGTTTGCATAGGCATTGCGCGGCCAGGACACGTGGAGATAGCGAGCCCTCTCGGTCTGCATGAAAAGCTGTCGATCTCGACAGCTGGGTAGCCAGGGGTAGGCATCGATATCGAGAGGCGTGCGTACGATCGACAGCTGTCGATCTCGACGGGCATTTTAGCTTTTTTTGGCTTTTGGGACGGGGCCGATCCCATTCTTGTTAGGCATGCAAGGTGTCTTGCTATGGATAGCTCTGGCTATCGAGGGGCATCGAAGCCTGTCCAATTCGGCACCTATCGATAAGCATCGATGTCCATCGTCATCGATCATATCGATGCCGATGGACATCGATGCCTATCGATAGGCAGCGGTAGGTGCCGCTCTGGCGAGGCATGCAGAGCTTTGGGTTGTGTGGGCCGTGCTGCTCTTGGGAGGCAGCGAGGCCTATCAACATTGACCGTTTTTGGGATCGAGGGCCCTTCCGGAGGATTGGTTTCCATAGGCATCGCGCGGCCAGGACACGTGGAGATAGTGAGCCCTCTCGGTCTGCATGAAAAGCTGTCGATCTCGACAGCTGGGTAGCCAGGGGTAGGCATTGATATCGAGAGGCGTGGGTACGCTCGACAGCTGTCGATCTTGACGGGCATTTTAGCTTTTTTTGGCTTTTGGGACGGGGCCGATCCCATTCTTGTTAGGCATGCAAGGTGTCTCGCCATGGATAGCTCTGGCTATCGAGGGGCATCGAAGCCTGTCCAATTCGGCACCTATCGATAGGCATCGATGTCCATCGTCATCGATCATATCGATGCCGATGGACATCGATGTCTATCGATAGGCAGCGGTAGGTGCCGCTCTGGCGAGGCATGCAGAGCTTTGGGTGTGTGGGCCGTGTTGCTCTTGGGAGGCAGCGAGGCCTATCGACATTGACCGTTTTTGGGATCGAGGGCCCTTCCGGAGGATTGGTTTCCATAGGCATCGCGCGGCCAGGACACGTGGAGATAGCGAGCCCTCTCGGTCTGCATGAAAAGCTGTCGATCTCGACAGCTGGGTAGCCAGGGGTAGGCATCGATATCGAGAGGCGTGCGTACGATCGACAGCTGTCGATCTTAACGGTCATTTTAGCTTTTTTTGGCTTTTGGGACGGGGCCGATCCCATTCTTGTTAGGCATGCAAGGTGTCTCGCCATGGATAGCTCTGGCTATCGAGGGGCATCGAAGCCTGTCCAATTCGGCACCTATCGATAGGCATCGATGTCCATCGCCATCGATCATATTGATGCCGATGGACATCGATGTCTATCGATAGGCAGCGGTAGGTGCCGCTCTGGCCAGGCATGCAGAGCTTTGGGTGTGTGGGCCGTGTTGCTCTTGGGAGGCAGCGAGGCCTATGGACATTGACCGTTTTTGGGATCGAGGGCCCTTCCGGAGGATTGGTTTCCATAGGCATCGCGCGGCCAGGACACGTGGAGATAGCGAGCCCTCTCGCTCTGCATGAAAAGCTGTCGATCTCGACAGCTGGGTAGCCAGGGGTAGGCATCAATATCGAGAGGCGTGCGTACGATCGACAGCTGTCGATCTCGACGGGCATTTTAGCTTTTTTTGGCTTTTGGGACGGGGCCGATCCCATTCTTGTTAGGCATGCAAGATGTCTCGCCATGGATAGCTCTGGCGATCGAGGGGCATCGAAGCCTGTCCAATTTGGCACCTATCGATAGGCATCGATGTCCATCGTCATCGATAATATCGATGCCGATGGACATCGATGCCTATCGATAGGCAGCGGTAGGTGCCGCTCTGGCCAGGCATGCAGAGCTTTG
Organism: Dromaius novaehollandiae; assembly: GCF_036370855.1. NCBI lineage: Eukaryota > Metazoa > Chordata > Aves > Casuariiformes > Dromaiidae > Dromaius > Dromaius novaehollandiae. Next base: position 20,843,321 of record NC_088101.1, on the reverse strand, counting down.
GGTGTGTGGGCCGTGCTGCTCTTGGGAGGCAGCGAGGCCTATCAACATTGACCGTTTTTGGGATCGAGGGCCCTTCCGGAGGATTGGTTTCCATAGGCATCGCGCGGCCAGGACACGTGGAGATAGCGAGCCCTCTCGGTCTGCATGAAAAGCTGTCGATCTCGACAGCTGGGTAGCCAGGGGTAGGCATCGATATCGAGAGGCGTGCGTACGCTCGACAGCTGTCGATCTCGACGGGCATTTTAGCTTTTTTTGGCTTTTGGGACGGGGCCGATCCCATTCTTGTTAGGCATGCAAGGTGTCTCGCCATGGATAGCTCTGGCTATCGAGGGGCATCGAAGCCTGTCCAATTCGGCACCTATCGATAGGCATCGATGTCCATCGCCATCGATCATATCGATGCCGATGGACATCGATGTCTATCGATAGGCAGCGGTAGGTGCCGCTCTGGCCAGGCATGCAGAGCTTTGGGTGTGTGGGCCGTGTTGCTCTTGGGAGGCGGCGAGGCCTATCGACATTGACCGTTTTTGGGATCGAGGGCCCTTCCGGAGGATTGGTTTGCATAGGCATCGCGCGGCCAGGACACGTGGAGATAGCGAGCCCTCTCGCTCTGCATGAAAAGCTGTCGATCTCGACAGCTGGGTAGCCAGGGGTAGGCATCGATATCGAGAGGCGTGTGTACGATTGACAGCTGTCGATCTCGACGGGCATTTTAGCTTTTTTTGGCTTTTGGGACGGGGCCGATCCCATTCTTGTTAGGCATGCAAGGTGTCTTGCCATGGATAGCTCTGGCTATCGAGGGGCATCGAAGCCTGTCCAATTCGGCACCTATCGATAGGCATCGATGTCCATCGTCATCGATCATATCGATGCCGATGGACATCGATGCCTATCGATAGGCAGCGGTAGGTGCCGCTCTGGCCAGGCATGCAGAGCTTTGGGTGTGTGGGCCGTGCTGCTCTTGGGAGGCAGCGAGGCCTATCGACATTGACCGTTTTTGGGATCGAGGGCCCTTCCGGAGGATTGGTTTCCATAGGCATCGCGCGGCCAGGACACGTGGAGATAGCGAGCCCTCTCGGTCTGCATGAAAAGCTGTCGATCTCGACAGCTGGGTAGCCAGGGGTAGGCATCGATATCGAGAGGCGTGCGTACGCTCGACAGCTGTCGATCTCGACGGGCATTTTAGCTTTTTTTGGCTTTTGGGACGGGGCCGATCCCATTCTTGTTAGGCATGCAAGGTGTCTTGCCATGGATAGCTCTGGCGATCGAGGGGCATCGAAGCCTGTCCAATTCGGCACCTATCGATAGGCATCGATGTCCATCGTCATCGATAATATCGATGCCGATGGACATCGATGCCTATCGATAGGCAGCGGTAGGTGCCGCTCTGGCGAGGCATGCAGAGCTTTGGGTGTGTGGGCCGTGTTGCTCTTGGGAGGCAGCGAGGCCTATGGACATTGACCGTTTTTGGGATCGAGGGCCCTTCCGGAGGATTGGTTTCCATAGGCATCGCGCGGCCAGGACACGTGGAGATAGTGAGCCCTCTCGCTCTGCATGAAAAGCTGTCGATCTCGACAGCTGGGTAGCCAGGGGTAGGCATCGATATCGAGAGGCGTGCGTACGATCGACAGCTGTCGATCTCGACGGGCATTTTAGCTTTTTTTGGCTTTTGGGACGGGGCCGATCCCATTCTTGTTAGGCATGCAAGGTGTCTCGCCATGGATAGCTCTGGCTATCGAGGGGCATCGAAGCCTGTCCAATTCGGCACCTATCGATAGGCATCGATGTCCATCGCCATCGATCATATCGATGCCGATGGACATCGATGTCTATCGATAGGCAGCGGTAGGTGCCGCTCTGGCCAGGCATGCAGAGCTTTGGGTGTGTGGGCCGTGTTGCTCTTGGGAGGCGGCGAGGCCTATCGACATTGACCGTTTTTGGGATCGAGGGCCCTTCCGGAGGATTGGTTTGCATAGGCATCGCGCGGCCAGGACACGTGGAGATAGCGAGCCCTCTCGCTCTGCATGAAAAGCTGTCGATCTCGACAGCTGGGTAGCCAGGGGTAGGCATTGATATCGAGAGGCGTGTGTACGATTGACAGCTGTCGATCTCGACGGGCATTTTAGCTTTTTTTGGCTTTTGGGACGGGGCCGATCCCATTCTTGTTAGGCATGCAAGGTGTCTTGCCATGGATAGCTCTGGCTATCGAGGGGCATCGAAGCCTGTCCAATTCGGCACCTATCGATAGGCATCGATGTCCATCGTCATCGATCATATCGATGCCGATGGACATCGATGCCTATCGATAGGCAGCGGTAGGTGCCGCTCTGGCCAGGCATGCAGAGCTTTGGGTGTGTGGGCCGTGCTGCTCTTGGGAGGCAGCGAGGCCTATCGACATTGACCGTTTTTGGGATCGAGGGCCCTTCCGGAGGATTGGTTTCCATAGGCATCGCGCGGCCAGGACACGTGGAGATAGCGAGCCCTCTCGGTCTGCATGAAAAGCTGTCGATCTCGACAGCTGGGTAGCCAGGGGTAGGCATCGATATCGAGAGGCGTGCGTACGCTCGACAGCTGTCGATCTCGACGGGCATTTTAGCTTTTTTTGGCTTTTGGGACGGGGCCGATCCCATTCTTGTTAGGCATGCAAGGTGTCTTGCCATGGATAGCTCTGGCGATCGAGGGGCATCGAAGCCTGTCCAATTCGGCACCTATCGATAGGCATCGATGTCCATCGTCATCGATAATATCGATGCCGATGGACATCGATGCCTATCGATAGGCAGCGGTAGGTGCCGCTCTGGCGAGGCATGCAGAGCTTTGGGTGTGTGGGCCGTGTTGCTCTTGGGAGGCAGCGAGGCCTATGGACATTGACCGTTTTTGGGATCGAGGGCCCTTCCGGAGGATTGGTTTCCATAGGCATCGCGCGGCCAGGACACGTGGAGATAGTGAGCCCTCTCGCTCTGCATGAAAAGCTGTCGATCTCGACAGCTGGGTAGCCAGGGGTAGGCATCGATATCGAGAGGCGTGCGTACGCTCGACAGCTGTCGATCTCGACGGGCATTTTAGCTTTTTTTGGCTTTTGGGACGGGGCCGATCCCATTCTTGTTAGGCATGCAAGGTGTCTCGCCATGGATAGCTCTGGCTATCGAGGGGCATCGAAGCCTGTCCAATTCGGCACCTATCGATAGGCATCGATGTCCATCGCCATCGATCATATCGATGCCGATGGACATCGATGTCTATCGATAGGCAGCGGTAGGTGCCGCTCTGGCGAGGCATGCAGAGCTTTGGGTGTGTGGGCCGTGTTGCTCTTGGGAGGCAGCGAGGCCTATCGACATTGACCGTTTTTGGGATCGAGGGCCCTTCCGGAGGATTGGTTTGCATAGGCGTCGCGCGGCCAGGACACGTGGAGATAGCGAGCCCTCTCGCTCTGCATGAAAAGCTGTCGATCTCGACAGCTGGGTAGCCAGGGGTAGGCATCGATATCGAGAGGCATGTGTACGATTGACAGCTGTCGATCTCGACGGGCATTTTAGCTTTTTTTGGCTTTTGGGACGGGGCCGATCCCATTCTTGTTAGGCATGCAAGGTGTCTTGCCATGGATAGCTCTGGCTATCGAGGGGCATCGAAGCCTGTCCAATTCGGCACCTATCGATAGGCATCGATGTCCATCGTCATCGATCATATCGATGCCGATGGACATCGATGCCTATCGATAGGCAGCGGTAGGTGCCGCTCTGGCGAGGCATGCAGAGCTTTGGGTGTGTGGGCCGTGTTGCTCTTGGGAGGCAGCGAGGCCTATGGACATTGACCGTTTTTGGGATCGAGGGCCCTTCCGGAGGATTGGTTTGCATAGGCATTGCGCGGCCAGGACACGTGGAGATAGTGAGCCCTCTCGGTCTGCATGAAAAGCTGTCGATCTCGACAGCTGGGTAGCCAGGGGTAGGCATCGATATCGAGAGGCGTGCGTACAATCGACAGCTGTCGATCTCGACGGGCATTTTAGCTTTTTTTGGCTTTTGGGACGGGGCCGATCCCATTCTTGTTAGGCATGCAAGATGTCTTGCCATGGATAGCTCTGGCTATCGAGGGGCATCGAAGCCTGTCCAATTCGGCAGCTATCGATAGGCATCGATGTCCATCGTCATCGATAATATCGATGCCGATGGACATCGATGTCTATCGATAGGCAGCGGTAGGTGCCGCTCTGGCGAGGCATGCAGAGCTTTGGGTGTGTGGGCCGTGCTGCTCTTGGGAGGCAGCGAGGCCTATCGACATTGACCGTTTTTGGGATCGAGGGCCCTTCCGGAGGATTGGTTTCCATAGGCATCGCGCGGCCAGGACACGTGGAGATAGCGAGCCCTCTCGCTCTGCATGAAAAGCTGTCGATCTCGACAGCTGGGTAGCCAGGGGTAGGCATCGATATCGAGAGGCGTGTGTACGATTGACAGCTGTCGATCTCGACGGGCATTTTAGCTTTTTTTGGCTTTTGGGACGGGGCCGATCCCATTCTTGTTAGGCATGCAAGGTGTCTTGCCATGGATAGCTCTGGCTATCGAGGGGCATCGAAGCCTGTCCAATTCGGCACCTATCGATAGGCATCGATGTCCATCGTCATCGATCATATCGATGCCGATGGACATCGATGCCTATCGATAGGCAGCGGTAGGTGCCGCTCTGGCGAGGCATGCAGAGCTTTGGGTGTGTGGGCCGTGCTGCTCTTGGGAGGCAGCGAGGCCTATCGACATTGACCGTTTTTGGGATCGAGGGCCCTTCCGGAGGATTGGTTTCCATAGGCATCGCGCGGCCAGGACACGTGGAGATAGTGAGCCCTCTCGGTCTGCATGAAAAGCTGTCGATCTCGACAGCTGGGTAGCCAGGGGTAGGCATTGATATCGAGAGGCGTGTGTACGATCGACAGCTGTCGATCTCGACGGGCATTTTAGCTTTTTTTGGCTTTTGGGACGGGGCCGATCCCATTCTTGTTAGGCATGCAAGGTGTCTCGCCATGGATAGCTCTGGCTATCGAGGGGCATCGAAGCCTGTCCAATTCGGCACCTATCGATAGGCATCGATGTCCATCGTCATCGATAATATCGATGCCGATGGACATCGATGTCTATCGATAGGCAGCGGTAGGTGCCGCTCTGGCGAGGCATGCAGAGCTTTGGGTGTGTGGGCCGTGCTGCTCTTGGGAGGCAGCGAGGCCTATCGACATTGACCGTTTTTGGGATCGAGGGCCCTTCCGGAGGATTGGTTTCCATAGGCATCGCGCGGCCAGGACACGTGGAGATAGCGAGCCCTCTCGCTCTGCATGAAAAGCTGTCGATCTCGACAGCTGGGTAGCCAGGGGTAGGCATCGATATCGAGAGGCGTGCGTACGCTCGACAGCTGTCGATCTCGACGGGCATTTTAGCTTTTTTTGGCTTTTGGGACGGGGCCGATCCCATTCTTGTTAGGCATGCAAGGTGTCTTGCTATGGATAGCTCTGGCTATCGAGGGGCATCGAAGCCTGTCCAATTCGGCACCTATCGATAAGCATCGATGTCCATCGTCATCGATCATATCGATGCCGATGGACATCGATGCCTATCGATAGGCAGCGGTAGGTGCCGCTCTGGCGAGGCATGCAGAGCTTTGGGTTGTGTGGGCCGTGCTGCTCTTGGGAGGCAGCGAGGCCTATCAACATTGACCGTTTTTGGGATCGAGGGCCCTTCCGGAGGATTGGTTTCCATAGGCATCGCGCGGCCAGGACACGTGGAGATAGTGAGCCCTCTCGGTCTGCATGAAAAGCTGTCGATCTCGACAGCTGGGTAGCCAGGGGTAGGCATCGATATCGAGAGGCGTGCGTACGATCGACAGCTGTCGATCTCGACGGGCATTTTAGCTTTTTTTGGCTTTTGGGACGGGGCCGATCCCATTCTTGTTAGGCATGCAAGGTGTCTCGCCATGGGTAGCTCTGGCTATCGAGGGGCATCGAAGCCTGTCGAATTCGGCACCTATCGATAGGCATCGATGTCCATCGTCATCGATCATATCGATGCCGATGGACATCGATGCCTATCGATAGGCAGCGGTAGGTGCCGCTCTGGCGAGGCATGCAGAGCTTTGGGTGTGTGGGCCGTGTTGCTCTTGGGAGGCAGCGAGGCCTATGGACATTGACCGTTTTTGGGATCGAGGGCCCTTCCGGAGGATTGGTTTCCATAGGCATCGTGCGGCCAGGACACGTGGAGATAGCGAGCCCTCTCGCTCTGCATGAAAAGTTGTCGATCTCGACAGCTGGGTAGCCAGGGGTAGGCATTGATATCGAGAGGCGTGCGTACGCTCGACAGCTGTCGATCTCGACGGGCATTTTAGCTTTTTTTGGCTTTTGGGACGGGGCCGATCCCATTCTTGTTAGGCATGCAAGGTGTCTCGCCATGGATAGCTCTGGCTATCGAGGGGCATCGAAGCCTGTCCAATTCGGCACCTATCGATAGGCATCGATGTCCATCGTCATCGATCATATCGATGCCGATGGACATCGATGCCTATCGATAGGCAGCGGTAGGTGCCGCTCTGGCGAGGCATGCAGAGCTTTGGGTGTGTGGGCCGTGTTGCTCTTGGGAGGCAGCGAGGCCTATCGACATTGACCGTTTTTGGGATCGAGGGCCCTTCCGGAGGATTGGTTTCCATAGGCATCGCGCGGCCAGGACACGTGGAGATAGCGAGCCCTCTCGGTCTGCATGAAAAGCTGTCGATCTCGACAGCTGGGTAGCCAGGGGTAGGCATCGATATCGAGAGGCGTGCGTACGATCGACAGCTGTCGATCTCGACGGGCATTTTAGCTTTTTTTGGCTTTTGGGACGGGGCCGATCCCATTCTTGTTAGGCATGCAAGGTGTCTCGCCATGGATAGCTCTGGCTATCGAGGGGCATCGAAGCCTGTCCAATTCGGCACCTATCGATAGGCATCGATGTCCATCGCCATCGATCATATCGATGCCGATGGACATCAATGTCTATCGATAGGCAGCGGTAGGTGCCGCTCTGGCGAGGCATGCAGAGCTTTGGGTGTGTGGGCCGTGTTGCTCTTGGGAGGCAGCGAGGCCTATCGACATTGACCGTTTTTGGGATCGAGGGCCCTTCCGGAGGATTGGTTTGCATAGGCATCGCGCGGCCAGGACACGTGGAGATAGCGAGCCCTCTCGCTCTGCATGAAAAGCTGTCGATCTCGACAGCTGGGTAGCCAGGGGTAGGCATCAATATCGAGAGGCGTGCGTACGATCGACAGGTGTCGATCTCGACGGGCATTTTAGCTTTTTTTGGCTTTTGGGACGGGGCCGATCCCATTCTTGTTAGGCATGCAAGATGTCTCGCCATGGATAGCTCTGGCGATCGAGGGGCATCGAAGCCTGTCCAATTTGGCACCTATCGATAGGCATCGATGTCCATCGTCATCGATAATATCGATGCCGATGGACATCGATGCCTATCGATAGGCAGCGGTAGGTGCCGCTCTGGCCAGGCATGCAGAGCTTTGGGTGTGTGGGCCGTGCTGCTCTTGGGAGGCAGCGAGGCCTATCAACATTGACCGTTTTTGGGATCGAGGGCCCTTCCGGAGGATTGGTTTCCATAGGCATCGCGCGGCCAGGACACGTGGAGATAGCGAGCCCTCTCGGTCTGCATGAAAAGCTGTCGATCTCGACAGCTGGGTAGCCAGGGGTAGGCATCGATATCGAGAGGCGTGCGTACGCTCGACAGCTGTCGATCTCGACGGGCATTTTAGCTTTTTTTGGCTTTTGGGACGGGGCCGATCCCATTCTTGTTAGGCATGCAAGGTGTCTCGCCATGGATAGCTCTGGCTATCGAGGGGCATCGAAGCCTGTCCAATTCGGCACCTATCGATAGGCATCGATGTCCATCGCCATCGATCATATCGATGCCGATGGACATCGATGTCTATCGATAGGCAGCGGTAGGTGCCGCTCTGGCCAGGCATGCAGAGCTTTGGGTGTGTGGGCCGTGTTGCTCTTGGGAGGCGGCGAGGCCTATCGACATTGACCGTTTTTGGGATCGAGGGCCCTTCCGGAGGATTGGTTTGCATAGGCATCGCGCGGCCAGGACACGTGGAGATAGCGAGCCCTCTCGCTCTGCATGAAAAGCTGTCGATCTCGACAGCTGGGTAGCCAGGGGTAGGCATCGATATCGAGAGGCGTGTGTACGATTGACAGCTGTCGATCTCGACGGGCATTTTAGCTTTTTTTGGCTTTTGGGACGGGGCCGATCCCATTCTTGTTAGGCATGCAAGGTGTCTTGCCATGGATAGCTCTGGCTATCGAGGGGCATCGAAGCCTGTCCAATTCGGCACCTATCGATAGGCATCGATGTCCATCGTCATCGATCATATCGATGCCGATGGACATCGATGCCTATCGATAGGCAGCGGTAGGTGCCGCTCTGGCGAGGCATGCAGAGCTTTGGGTGTGTGGGCCGTGCTGCTCTTGGGAGGCAGCGAGGCCTATCGACATTGACCGTTTTTGGGATCGAGGGCCCTTCCGGAGGATTGGTTTCCATAGGCATCGCGCGGCCAGGACACGTGGAGATAGCGAGCCCTCTCGGTCTGCATGAAAAGCTGTCGATCTCGACAGCTGGGTAGCCAGGGGTAGGCATCGATATCGAGAGGCATGTGTACGATTGACAGCTGTCGATCTCGACGGGCATTTTAGCTTTTTTTGGCTTTTGGGACGGGGCCGATCCCATTCTTGTTAGGCATGCAAGGTGTCTTGCCATGGATAGCTCTGGCTATCGAGGGGCATCGAAGCCTGTCCAATTCGGCACCTATCGATAGGCATCGATGTCCATCGTCATCGATAATATCGATGCCGATGGACATCGATGCCTATCGATAGGCAGCGGTAGGTGCCGCTCTGGCGAGGCATGCAGAGCTTTGGGTGTGTGGGCCGTGCTGCTCTTGGGAGGCAGCGAGGCCTATCGACATTGACCGTTTTTGGGATCGAGGGCCCTTCCGGAGGATTGGTTTGCATAGGCATCGCGCGGCCAGGACACGTGGAGATAGCGAGCCCTCTCGCTCTGCATGAAAAGCTGTCGATCTCGACAGCTGGGTAGCCAGGGGTAGGCATCGATATCGAGAGGCGTGCGTACGCTCGACAGCTGTCGATCTCGACGGGCATTTTAGCTTTTTTTGGCTTTTGGGACGGGGCCGATCCCATTCTTGTTAGGCATGCAAGGTGTCTCGCCATGGATAGCTCTGGCTATCGAGGGGCATCGAAGCCTGTCCAATTCGGCACCTATCGATAGGCATCGATGTCCATCGTCATCGATCATATCGATGCCGATGGACATCGATGCCTATCGATAGGCAGCGGTAGGTGCCGCTCTGGCGAGGCATGCAGAGCTTTGGGTGTGTGGGCCGTGTTGCTCTTGGGAGGCAGCGAGGCCTATCGACATTGACCGTTTTTGGGATCGAGGGCCCTTCCGGAGGATTGGTTTCCATAGGCATCGCTCGGCCAGGATACGTGGAGATAGTGAGCCCTCTCGCTCTGCATGAAAAGCTGTCGATAGACATCGATGTCCATCGCCATCGATAATATCTATGGCTAGAGATCCCTTTTTGTCTCGACGGGCATTTTACCTTTTGGGATTGGGGCGATGGTATTCTTTTTACGCACCCAAGGATTCTCGCGCTCTGATCGTATAACCGAAGCGTCAGTGCATCTTTTTGGTCTGGGCTGTGGTGTGATTACAGCTGAATCTTTGCACTTTTTATCCACAGTATAAGGGAATTATGCTCCACCACCCTTTACACTAGGTTCTGGCTTATACGTAACAAGCAACAATGTTGATACATTAGAAGCGTGATTCTCGGCTTAAGAAGACTGTATTCTAAAGCACTGTATTATCATAGTATAGCATATGTATTTTTGCACCATCTGGCAATTTTCCAAGGTAACTTCTGTAATTATTAAACACAAAATGTGTTTTTTATGTAACAAGAGGTAAGGATAAGTGTGAGAGGAAAGAAAGAGAAGAGGAGAAAAGAGAAATACCTGAGGGGAAATAGTTTGCCCTGATTGTAGCTTGGCTTACTCAGAAGAGACCACTTAAATGATTTCTGGAGGTGGAAGCCCTTCAGCAGAGGAATAGCTGCAATTCATGAGAGCAGAGAGAAAACCAAACTCCATAAAACACGTCTAATGCTTTGGTTGTTCAGATGCCTTTGAGGTATGTTTTACGAGGACATCCTCTGTCGCCAGTGCTTTGTTTTGTAATGCATTAGCAACAGTGGCTCTGTGGACAGTGTCCAATGTCCGCCATTTGCAAGCTTGCTTAGAAAAGCGTATATTTAAGACTTTAATTTAGTTAATCAAAGTTCATATGTAGATTAGAAAGAAATCCCCATTGCGTTATTTCTCCATCCAAGCCTTAAGTGCAAATACAATGTTATGAGACTGTTAGATCCCATTTATTTCCTGTTCCTGCTAGTACAAGTGGCTTTTGAAATCAGGCAGTTGCAGTCTGTGTGTTATTGATAAGCCAGATTTTATCACTAAAATGCTCATACTTTTCAGAGCACCTTTTCGTCCACTTTACTATCTTTCACAGGACTGTGACACTTAGAACAATAGGAAGGTTGCGTTCTGAGCTGCCATGCTCAAACATAATGTTTCAGTTTATACAAATCTCTCCAGGAGACTTAACAGTGTCCTTCTGGAACCTTGTGTCCTCTATAGTAAAACTAGGATGTAAGATGCAGGTTGATGATACACCTGACCTAATGAATAGCTACCCCTTTTCCCTGAACCACCAAGGCAATATGCTGTTGTATATATACAGCAGTGCTCACTTCAGAGAAAGAAACTGGCAGAAAACTAACTTTGTAGAAACCATTTCTTCATATGAGGTATATATGAGGTGCTCTGTAGATATCTGTGTATCAGACTCATTAGACTATAATTATCTGGGGGGGGGGGGGAATCAGGGGGCTGACTTAATGCAGTATTGAATCAAAATCTAAGAAATGTGCAAATAATTGCAGGTAACATAAGAGGTGAAACGAGGCCCATAACAAATAAAAAGGCTGGGAGGTTTTCATTTGTTTGTTTTTTCACTGAGCTTATATTATCTCTGGGATCTACTCTGTTCCACTGCATGTAATATAGTGAAGTAAAGGGTAGAGAGACAATTCAGTAGTTGTTGGTATAAAAGGTTAGGCTATAGAGGGTATAAATACCAGGCTGCAAGACAAGACAGTATGAAGTATAAGGTATGACTGTAATTGTTTTGGAAGCAAGAGATAAATATGGCCAAAGAAATCTAAAAGCCCAAAAATGTGAAGTAATACCAGATTCAGAAAAAAAGAAAATGTTATTTCATGACAACTTATTAAACTAAATTTTTACTATCCTAAAAAAATAAAGAAAGGCACCCCAAGCAAGCAAATTTCAGGAGCTCTGTAAATCACAGCTTCCTCAATTTATTTCCAAAAAGGCAATTCAAGAGCTCGGTGGTTGTTGTTCTGATGTGTGTTTAATCACTAAGCCCTTATCAGGGCAGAGTAGAATAACTTTTCCTTTCAGGAGATTTATCCTGCCATTTCATCTGATTTCAGCAAAACCCGTTAGCACAGTGTCGTTTTCCCCAGAGTTAGTGTGGACATGGTATATCCTCTGTCTCTTGTCTGGGGTTTGGAAAGGCTTTGCTCTGGGGCAGTCCTCCATAAAACTTAATCTAATTTTTTCACAGTAGATCATCACCTACTGCTTGGTTGCGCTCTTGGCAGGGGCCTGTGTAACCACCTAGCACTCTGCTTTTCATGATGTCTGTAACATTGTCCTTGCTCACAGGAGATCATACAAGAAAGCTTATGTTGTAGCTACTGTGCTCCAGTTTTGGTTGTCACTTTGCCATTTTGCATGAGTGTTAATGAGATTTTTGGTTTTGAGAGAAACTGTTAGTCCAGATGGCTTTCTTCTTGTACCAGTCAGCACTGCAAGCTTAGGAAAAAAATACGGCAATGCATGTTCTGACAAAAGACCAGAGATACTGGGTGTAGGAGGTTAGGTTTTAGTTATTTAGTTGTATATCTTTGTTCCTGAGTAGTTTGAAGCATCCTGTAATTGTCATTGGTAATGATTTCTGTTGTTTCTGTAAGTGAAGGCCCATGGGGCATGTTGTTTCCTTACATAATAGTAGTGCTAGGAATGGTAGCAGCCGACAAAGGAACTGCTTTGATCTGCTTTCTCTCTTAGACCAGGGAAGGGAGTGATGTCTCTGAACTTTTTCTTAGGATGAATTATTGGAGCTTTCGGGACATAGAAACCTTGAGCCCATCCCAAAATACAGAGATGCAGTCCCCTTTGTAGCTCCAGATATAGAGAGAACTTCTCATCCTTGACCTGTTTCTGCTACCCTGCATGTCCCTGTAGTCCCTACAGGCATCTAGTAAAGTTGCCTTTTCTGGTACATTGCATGTCATAAACTGGTATGTTACACACTTATGCATCTATCTTGCACACTGTAGGACATGGAAGTCAAAACCTTCCGTTTTGAAAATGCCATCATTTCTTATGCTTCCAGACCCTCATGTCTGACCAAAGTCCAAAGATCACATCCTTACCTACAGCTTCTTCCATAGTTTCTCAAACACGGTAGATGTTATTTTGCTGTTACTTCTTTTAGTTTAGGTGGGAATGTGGCCAAGCCTCCAATCCCTAAATTCGTACACCATGTGGGACACTTGTTTTTTTTAATTTTTTTTCTCTCTCCCTGTGGCATCTTACTCTGGGTGGGGAAATGAAAACGCGTGTGTCGATTCTGAACAGGAATTGGAAACAGATTGTCATCTCAACCCAAGTGAATTCACAATTAGAGTTCAAACAAATCAAAATTCAGGATTTTTTGAGAATCTTAATAGATCTCACATTATTGGATTCTGTTACACTCCCAGTCCACAAGGGACTGAATAATGCCTAAATTATTATGCCATCAGCGTCTCTGAGGAAACGGAAAGCATCTATCCTATCTAAGAAATCGATTCTGCAGAATTTGTTCCAATATAAAACAGCCTGGGAAAGCAAGTCCATTAGGCTTCTTTTAAGCTGGCTGTCTCCTATCAAGACAGCTTCCTATTTTAGCTGTAGAACATTATGTACATCATTTAAACAGAGGTTGACCTAAAACATTGAGATGGGCTATATTCAGGACAAGTGCTGGTACATAGGCTGCATTCCCAGATGGCTTCATTTTTGATTCTAAGTAATTAGTGACCACAAGCTTTTCTTCTTACTAGCTGCTGTAATAGCACCTCAAGTCATTTATCTGGATCTAGTGCCATCTTAGAGCAACAAGGATTCTGAGTAATGCTATGGGCTGAACGAAGGGAGAATCACAATTTGGCAGCAACCTCGAAAAAGAAAGATGAATACGCACTGCATACATAGAGCCTCATGGATTCATGTCAGGTAGCTTGGATTTCAGGAAGTTCCAACTCAGAAGAAAGTTTTAGAATATCTTTTCAAACCTCCTGTATATCACGGAAGATATATTTCACCCAAATAACCTTTTTCTAAAGGCCAACCACTTTGTCTAAAGCATTTCAGACTGAGCAGGAGATTAACTCAAGACAGGAAAGAGCAATGTTTGTGGCTCTTGTAGTGATAGGAACCCACGTAGGTGTGTCACGGAGGGAGGTGGGTTATGTATTATGGTATTATCATCTCTGGGTTTATTGCAAAGAGATTTATTGAAGATGGGCTATACAGTGTAGTCATTGCAAGCGAATCTTACTGCACATTTGTTATTGCCCAAGTCTCAGTTTCTTACCACTCCAACGGTTTCTTGTCAGAGATTCTCTTAACTCCAGGAGAGTGACCTTGAGAGGCATCCCACATCAAGTGGAGATTCACTCTCATGCAGCCTGCTGCTGTGCAGGAGAGCTCAATGGGCTCTAGGCTGCAGCGCCGTTTATGGGCATGGAGTTTGACTCGTGGTCATACAATATTTGGTGTGGAGATGTACTTTTTTCTGACCTCATGCTGTCTTGGGGAAAATACACCCTTTTTTGCTGATCTCATGCCTACTTCTGGCTTCACTTGCGTTGCAAACAGTATCGCCTAGTTCCTCCTGGTCAGCCCTGAGCGCTGTCAGTTATTAGTGGTCAGCTAGGGCCTGAGATAAGGGAGTGGGGAGGGTAGTTGCGCTCTGCCACAAGGTGTCATACTCTTCACTCATCCATGAGGCAGAAGAACATTTCCCCCAGCGTCCTTCATGGTCTAACTTGGGCAAGTGGTTTTGTCACATAAGATACAGTGATCTCTCTGGTTCCACACGTGTAATTGCTATAAATTCCCTTTTGATTCTGTAGGTTCAGGTATGTTTCACTTCTTTGCCAAATACCAGTCAGCTTTCTTAGCTGTTGCAGGTCACTGGAAGGCTCTGCTTCTCCGTATGGCTCTTGGGATGCCGAGTCTCCAGTCAGCCTGTACAGATACTGTTCTGTCACAGTCTGCTAGTCTTTGGACAGCCTAAGGATGATGTGAAGGGGAGCTGAATGCTTGTTTATAGGCCCTACTTCACTCAGTTTTAGATCTGTCATACCACTGGTTGAGGAATAAATTGATATTATCTCACTATCTTTTAATTCGGACTAGGTTATAGTAATATGCAAACACAAACATCAGTAGAAGACTCTTGTAACTCAGGTCTGGGTCCAGCTTCAACAAAGGCGACGGTTGTTACGACCGGAGTCTAGGTTCTGGCAGTGAGCAGGAGGTAAGCAGAGAGCAATTCTGGTGAGCGCAATGTGACGATGGTTATAACAAGGGCTGTAAAGTAAGAGAAGAATCAAGATATTTCCGTTTAGGTGAGTCAAAGAAATTCTTCACTGAAGTGACTAGATGTAATTTTTTCATGCAGTATCAGTGCTTATTCTCTCACTTTCTTCATTTTCACCTCGTAGGCCATATGGAATTTGTGTGTAGTATAGTATACAGTAGCTACAGAGTGAACCAAAATTGTCTATGTTTTATTGATTGTCTTCTGGAGGAGACTTGTCAAACTGTAAAATTCTTTTCCAACTCACTCAGTTAGTACCCCTGCAATGAGAAAAAAAAACAAACCCAAAATATTTCGCAAAGCTCTTATTAGGGAGCTGTAATGATAGTAGGTAAAATCTGTATATTTCAGAGGGGAATAGGCTTGTAAGTCTAAAGTCCAAAACAGCTGACTCCCTTGTGGTTTTCAGGGTTAGAGGTTTTCAGCTTGGGATTCAAACAATTGGAAAAACTCAGTTTCCTTCCAAATTTTACTCCTTTTTAAAATTTTGTTTAATTTCAGATGAGTCTTGTGGATCCAGATGTCTTATATACTTAGATGTACTATTGCAACAGGAGCAAAACAACTTATTTCATATGAAAGCAATCTTTTTGATCCATTTCTACTGTATTTAACCTGTTAAAAAACATTTTATTTCAGAATAATGGAATGACGTGATTGATTTCTTCTTGTTTTGTTTATCAGAAAGTACAATCTAAGTCCAGGCAGAGTTAACAACAAATACACTTTAATGTATATACGTGAATTCTTTTTGGTGTTCAGTATCACAGGCTTACTTAAGTATAAAGAAGGGCTATGCAAGAGGAGGCTAGACTAGAAATAGTAAGTCAATATATTTAAATCACTTACGGTGCCGCTCTTTTTTTTCATCCCTTCCTCTCAATCTAATGTCCATTAAATAACTGTCATGTGGAAATGTTTGAAAAGATGCATTAAAATCAATATATTCGATGCTGTATGTATCATCCTGCCCTTGTATGAGTTTCACGTCATAACTCATGTACCTAAAGTAAAACATGAACATACCAGATCTGCAGGAACACAGATGTTTATGATTAGCTTTGATCCAATGAACACTCCGGTAGTTCCTGGAGAAATAATGTGTTTGCTAACAAAGCCAGCCAGAAGACACATTTTGGGTGTGCAGAAGGAGGGAAGGTGACCCAAAATGATAGTCAGCAATAATTTTGAGCATTTTCAGTCCATTTTAATCTTTTAATATCAGTCCAATCTTAAACTTTGAAAATCATTTTCTCTTATTATCTCTTCTCTCTGCCTTGAAAATGGACTTGTGTATGTGAAGGCCAAACAAGTAATAAAATAGATAAATTTGTTATGATTTTTATCACATCACTGCAAGGTCACATCCTGCATATTTCCAAGGCATATATTGAAGGAATAACTAACTTTAAAGCCAAATTATGTAGTAGTATTTCCTACTAACACTTGCAAATAGCTGTAACTGTAAATAATGTTATGTTATTTTACAATTGATATTCCTGATATTTGAGGTGCATATCAATACGTTAAATGTTTGTACGGGAACCCCTCAGCTGCCTATTTCTAATTGTGTCTGTTCCAGTTTCAGTGTCAAAAAAGGCTCATATTTTATAGTTAGTGTATTGTATGCTTCATCAACCCATCCCCCACTCAAGCAACAGAACCTCTTAAGCAATATTTAGATATGGATTGTGTTTTAATATCTCATCTATCTCATACTTTCATGTCATTGATTTTAAAATCATGCTCTTGGGCTTTTTCACCCCTACAGTTTTGCAGTTAATCTCTAGTGATTAGTTATACTTCATAATGAGTTCTGTGTCTAGAATGCTGTGGAGTTTCCTACCTTTTCTTTGGTGAGAAGTAAAATATCAGTGATTTATACCTGTGCTTTTGAAGGAGCAAAGCTAACCTTCCTTTCCCTGCTGTTCCAGAAATTAGCAAATACCTGTTTACTTCTACTCCAGAGCCAGCAACATTTTTCAGGGTTAGGTACTCTTAAAAATGAGTATAATCACAAAGTCTACAAATTATTCCTTTGTGGCTAGTTATATTGTAAAAGGGAAATAATTAATCCATACTCAGTTTTCACTAGTACTTGTTAGGGTCTCTTGTAGAGCAGAAGAAAGAGGAAAAACACTTGTTGAAAATGACAATACAATTTTACAACAACAAAGAAAAATTGATGTAAAGACATAGGCTAGGTGGACCTGAAACTAAGTTTATTTTGTTTAAAGCATTTACTGGATTTTAGGGTTATGATGACTATGTGTGGATTGTGACTAATATATACAGTAAACTGAGTATAAATAGAGGTATATGTATTTACTTTGTTGCATCTGGTACAAGTGCATGGTTATTTGTTCATTTTTATAAAGATATGTGCAGATTATGGGAAAGAAAAAATAACACAACTGTCTTACTATATGAGATGTAAACTTTGGACTTTGAAGGAATGAGATAAAAATGATTACTTTGTGTACGTGTTATATGGACTAAACTGTAAGACTGATTCTGCAGACTGAAAAAGCTTAGACCTCTGTAGCTGAGGGAGCTTTATGTTTGCTATGATACTTGCAAAGAGTGCAAAATAAATACTGTAAACACTTCAGATTAAATTAATCTAAAAATTCAAAATCTCCAAAGGAATTTTTTCATAATAATCATCATCACAATAAAGATTTCAGAAAAAGAAATCGCAATAGGCTGCAGCATCAAATTATAAATGAATGAATCATCCTGCAAAATGCACTTTTAAAAATCTATTTTGAGATAGCGTAGGATTATGTGAAGGGCACTTACATCTTTTCCTGAAACTAGAGTGGAAGCTCCTACTGGTAATATAAAAGTCATTTGTCTGGTTCAGACAAAATGTCACCAAAAAGATGGAAAGTCCAAAGTCAGCTCCAATTTTAGGCACCTGTGTGTGGTCTCTTATGTAAATATTGGTAATTTGTAATTAGATAGCACAAAAACTTTTTTCAGAGACATATTTGGGGGGGAATTGTTCCTTTCTTAGTGAACATTTGTGTATCTATAAAGATCTAACTTGTCCTTAGTGCTTAACATGAAAGTGTGGCCTGAATGCTTATACATTTGGGAACAGGACTGATTTTCCAGAAATGGGATTTGAAGAAAAATGTATTCTGTTTTATCGTTACAGTGTTTCCAGTGAAGGAAATGATAATTTCAGTGTGATCTGGAAGACAAAGTCATCGTAAATTTTAATTGAGATTCAACAAATGAAATTCTTAAGTCAAAAAAGCCTTTAGGGTAAGTAGAGGTCTGTTGCTTGCAAATGGCCTTAGAAAACTGAACATGTAGGCTGAAGCAGAAAACATTAGTCTATGAAAAAAGGTAATCGTTTTTCCACTATGCTGCAGGTGATGTTTCAATGTTCTAATCCTAGTGTTACTGCCCAAGGAGCAAAACTTGACCTCATTCAAGCATGTTTAGCTTTAAGTTCTTGCTTTCTTGGTGCATTGCTTTGTATTTCTGCACGCTTGTTAATTAACTTTTTCATTATTCTAGACCATCTGGTTGAGTCTTGGAGATGCTAATGACAGTGACAGGAAGTCAGAAGCAGATACGTCAGGGAGAACTTTTCCGTTCTGATTTTGTGAGACAGCAGATTAGGGGTAAGCAGTGGTTTACACGAGGACGGTCCTGCTGAAGGCAGTAGGTGGAGGCAAAGCGCAATAATAGTCCTGTTCTGTTGTACTGTAGCCTCCAGCCCAGCGGCATCCCCAGCTATTCAGTGTAGGCACACTGCTTTACATCTAAGATCTTTGGAATTGAGTGTGCTCTCTCTGTATCCTCGAAGAGGTCAACAACCATTCAAAATGTGCTTTGTAGAAGAAAATGCTAGCTTGTTCCCAAGGCCAAAAGCAAATGAAAGACTAGGCTTGAAGTGTTCTTTGGGATAAGGAAAAAGGATGGCTTTTGAGTTGGCTGGAGGACTTGCTGTTCACACATCTCTCTCAGAAATACATACAGAGAAAATAGGAATTTGGTGGAAGCAATAAATGGTGGGCTAGTAAAAAGTTCATGGCCTGGATGCCATTTTTGCTGTAACTTCACTTTGGAAAGTCAAGCTGGCTGCTGCTTGTGTTGGAGAGGGAGGAAAGATTTATAGGGTATCGGCAGTTACTGGGAACATTGCTGGGACACATGATCCAGCACATAAGAACTAAAAGTATAGGGTAATCTGTGAAATACATGTATTTAGAAATGTTGTGTCGGCATATATGTTAAAACAGGTATTTGAAAATGCTTTGTAAATGTCTTTATAGACTTTAGATTTATCCCAGTTTTGCAGGTGAAAGAAGAGAGGTTTGGAGCAATTCAAATGTAATTTGGTTTTTGGTCAGAACATCTAAAGAGCAAAGGAAATAGAGGGTTTCTCAGACTAGCCAGAGGAGGAAGAGTTGTCATCATTCTCCTTTTGCCAAATAGCTCACAGGGGGAAGAATGCTTTGAAGATATTTTCTCCTGCAAATGTGATGTAACCAGCAAGCTGAAGTAGGCTGACCAGATTACAAACGAACAGCTGGTTCTGAGAAACTTTGGTGGAAGAGGGCTGGAGTGGCGTGACGTCTCCCAGCAGGTAATATCAGAACGATTACCCTGCTGCACTGAGCTACTTAACCTTTCTGCTTGTTCTTCTGCCACTGTGTTGGGAATGGTTAACTCCTAAGACTTGCAGGTTTCGGTTAGGAAAATGCGAGGGGGAAGCCCTATTCTAGCTATCCAAAGACTGTCCCAAAATGTTTGTAGGGCAGCATCCAAGGCCTGGCACTCCAGCTCAGTCAGAGTGCCCTGCCTTTTGGGGGCAGCTTTTGGTATGACTGGTTAGGGTTCAGCTGTGGAGTGGGGCCAGGTGTTCCCCGTCTCCTTTAACAGCTTTCAGCTGCAGCCACTCACAGCAAGCCGTGCAGTGTGGGAGGCTGAACAGTGAGGAGTGTGTTCATGTGCATGCCTGGAGAGGTTGGTTGGTTTTTAATTTTATTTTATTTTAGTCCCTCTATGGTTCCTTCCAGGGTGGTGGAATGGGTCCTATCTCCCTTTGTACTATGGAACTGGATTAAGAGAGCATCCTGAAACTTGCGGCAGCAGGGTAGCACATGAAGGGGTTCCTATAGTAGGGGCTCAGGTCTGGCCTAAACCTGGGTTTTGCCAGATGTTTTGGAAGACCAGTTTCTGTCTTGTTAGGTCTGTGTAAATTATTTGAGCCTTTCTAGTGTTTGGATATAACAGAGAGGGGAAGTCAGCCAGACGTTACATTTTATTTCCCTTCTAACCCCATGTTTTGTTGTTTTTTAAGTGATTGACTGGAAGGAGTTTAAAGAGGATGCATTAATACTTAACTGTGCTGCAATAAATAATTAATGTTTTTAAAGTTCTCTTTCATTCAGACTGGTTTGGAGCTCCCTAGCCCAGTTTATTTTTGATTATAGAAATTCATTTCAGTTAAATCATTCCTTTATTGGCAGGATCTGCCCACATTTGGTTAGACTAAATAGTTCTAGAAACCACAGTGTTTTTTCCAATTGCTTTGAATCAAAGTCGCATTAAGAAAAAAAAAAACTTTTGCTGAAATTGGGCTGGATCTTATTAATACAGAAACAATTATATTAAGGAGACTTTAACGTGTGACTGTGATGCTGCACGAGTCACTCACAGCTTCAACTAGGTTTTTGCAAAAATACTGTCCTGCTTCTTGAGTTTCCCCACTTGCAGCTTTGTGCATGCCCATGACCTGGAGGCTTCCACCTGCATTTTCTTTTTGTTACTTTCTTGACTATCAGCAGTGCCCATTTGTTCTTTTGGTGCCTTACGAAGCCTTACTTTTCAGCACAAATGAGAAAAATCTGCATTATTTTGTTGTTATGTGTGCTTTTACTGAATGGCTTCATATTGATACCCCTGAGACAGATAATGTTTACTGTTGTCAGTGATTGTTTTATGAATCCTCCACAGGGTTTGTCTGATCTTATTTGTGATTGTATATGCCACTGAACGTAGGAGGGTTACACCAGTGTAAAATGGGGCTGGCCCTTAGGTTTATTGAAGCTATGACATTTTTTGCCGGTTACTCCCGCAGGAGAAAGGGAGGTGCAAGTTCATTTTAATGCCATTTTAAGTATTGCTCTTTGACAAGAACTGGTACAGGACCTCTGGATGAGATTAGAAAGCTTTTCTTAAATGAACCCGTAACACTGCAGTCCTGTATACCACCCCGATACATGAAAAGGTCATAACAGCATTCTGTAGATTTATAGCAATAGTTTTCAACTCCAGGTGAGGTTCTCAAACTCTTTGTTCCTGCCTGTAATTGCATTCAAGTATTATATGATAGATTTACAGGACTGGACCTTAGCTCTTATGAACAACAGCCAGCTGTCATAAGTTAGAGCATCCCCATGGTCATGTATTTATTGGCACATTTCCTTCTCAAGTGTTTTTTCTAGTTCTTGGTAAATAAATGTATTGGCTATGTTCCTATGCTCACAAATCTCACCTGTTTTATTTATGGATCTGATTAGTTCCTGTGCAAGACTATAGTCCTACCTTGCATCTCATGTATTTCTTTTGCTTGTGGTTAATTTTGGTGTGTTCTAACTTTCTTAGTAATGTTTTGGAAGATTGGAAACCAGATTATATACTGGTTTCTTCCTCCCATTTTGTTAAACCAGTAGTTTAAAATTTCTGCTTTAGCCAGTGAACGCTTTACTAATTCTTATAATATATTGCAGGTAAGAAAGAAATTACATTTAATGCGTTTGAGACTGTATCTGTAATGTCTTGCTACATCAGTAGTGTGAATTCAGTAATTTACCCTTCAAAATTTTATAAAGACTTCAAGTTCCTTTGCCTTTATTGACCTATGCTTCAGCATGAAATATCCTCTTCATATGGCTGAACCTCTGAGGATGGTACCCTGAGAGAGGGAACTTTAGATGGAAAGTTCAAAAGAACTTACTTTTGGAAAATTTACTATATTGTACATTGCTAGGTACAATCCTCTTATCTATGATTACTACCTTTAATGGAGATTTCAGGTTGGGAAAAGGAATAAAGATTCAGCACACTGTATACTTCATTCTGAGACTTAATGTTTTACAGGCACAGGCTCTACCTTGCAGTAGCAGTGTACTCTGACACACTCAGGTGAATCTCTACTCAGGAGAAAAATTCTGCCTTCTTGCAAAATAGCTCTAGATCAGATTGCCCAAGTGTAATACTGTATAAGAAATGTAAAAGGCACAACTTTCTCTCTGGCAGTCTTAGCATTTCTAAGAGGTTTCAGTTGGAGGCATCAAAGATCTTTGAGTTCAAGGAAAAGAACTGGAGTGTGAGAAGGTTTCTTGTGCTCTTGCTCACCAGTGCACAAAGGGTATATTGTGATTTTACTGGGAGTTGTTACTTCTCACAGGTGAGCCAGATCTCAGTCTGAAATGGACAGCTGTTACAAGAGCATGCACTGCATGCCCAGCGCATTGC
This sequence comes from Dromaius novaehollandiae, assembly GCF_036370855.1. Classification (NCBI taxonomy): domain Eukaryota; kingdom Metazoa; phylum Chordata; class Aves; order Casuariiformes; family Dromaiidae; genus Dromaius; species Dromaius novaehollandiae. The sequence goes on along the minus strand of NC_088101.1, from coordinate 20,820,984 downwards.
TCTTGAACTTTTTTCTTCATTAAAAAGAGCGAAACTAGTATCCTTTAGTTTTAATGTGAATCTATCTCTGTCTGCTTGCACAAAGTACATACTGGTTTCAGAAGTGCTCTTGATATCTATTCAGTATAACCATGTATTAGAACTTTGAATCCTTTCATTCCCTACACCTACTTCTCCAGATGAAGCATGCTGATTCAGTTTTGAATCCGATATCTCATGGATCAATCACAAATTAAAACCCTAAATCCATATATACACACTCACACACACAGATGCATATGTACGTACATACACACACACACACACACACACACACACACACACACACACACGTCTGTGTGTGTGTATATATATATATATGGGTTTATGTAATTCTCTAAAGGGACATATGTAGTTCTCAAACTCTATGGGGGAAAACCCCAAACAATCTACATCTTCAGTTAGGGTTGGATATGCCCTGCTGTGATCAGAGGAATGAATACAGCTTATGACATGTCAAGCTATCTAATTAAACCTATTTAGATATGCACAGCAGTGGGTCTGCAGCAGAGTAGACTTCGGCTGCTGAATGTATTCTGAGGCTTCTTCAGTCTCATTTACTAGTGTGTCTTTGCTGCCCTGGCCTAGGATAAAGCTGGCTGCTTCAGGTGCATCTAAACACTTCCATCACAGCACAGTACAAGCACACTGTGTTTAAGTTTCTGTGTTATAATTTCTGATATTTCATTAATCCTTACCAGACTTAAGATGGGCTCGTCATTGAAATTCAGTGCTTTTAATATCCCCCCCACACACACCTCTAAGCCCTCTCAGTCATTTGATCTGCTCGTTCCAGATGCTCAGTCTTCCTCTGTCTCCTGAATATCTGTTACTACGTGATTCATCTTTAAGATACCAGCATTCACTGTTGTGGCACTGACCCTCTCCTTCAGCTGTCAAAGCCGCCCATTGCATAGGTCTTGGTTCCAGCCCATGCATCAGCAGTGTCCTACGTGTCAGCCACGTGGAAATCATCTGAAGTAGCTAGCATTAAAGGCTTCAAACAAAGGGGATAAAATTGCTTTGTTTGATGTGGCTTGTTACTCCTCATAACCGGTGATCTCCTATCTATAAAAATATTCCTGTAGTACAATTTTGGATGAGTTCTAGTTACAGAATTAGCTGAACAAATCTGATGTTATCTCGGAAAATCTTTCTTCCTTGCAGTTTTTTGATCTTTACTCTCAAGCACAGCCCATCAAGAATTAAGTGTGCTTAAGGGGCTGAAAGAACATATTAATGAGGAAAGATAATAGTAACTGAACGTGGAAAGTTAGGGACAGAGTTTCCAAGACAGACCTTGCTGGCCTTGTATTTGTTACATGTAAATTCCAGAGAGGAAGAGGAACTCTCATACAAAAAAAAGGAGTGGGGTGGGGACTGTAACAGGGAATAGTGGGATTGACAAAAGGGGAAACATTCTAGACAGAACATCTGAGGGGGAAAAAATGTCCTAATGGTGACTGTGGGATAGTTTTCCCTAACACTTGATTAAAACTGTGTCATTTGAGGTTTTCTTTTTCTTTTTTTTTTTTTGAACTCAGATTTGAAAAAACTGAGTGTGTATGGAAAAAATAATCTTGCACAATCAGGGATGAGGTGATCCAAGTTCCAACCCACTCTGGAATTTAGAATGCATTAACAAAATGAACAATTTAAATAAAAAGTTATTGTTTTGATTTATTTTGTTTGTAGGTTTTAGGAGTTCCAGAATTCCATCAAGCCTTCATAATGCACAAGCACAGAACATAGTACGCCCCTTTTGTACAAGGGATGTGACTTATGCAGAGATGCCCGAATTAGGTCTGAATAAGGTAGCTTTATACCAAAAATGGTAGAGCTGCATTAGCACTGCACTCTATCCAGGCTAACACACCCTACTTCTCAGGATGCCTGGGTTAATTCAGGCACAGTTCCGAGCTTGTGTGGAGATGCTGCTGGGTACCTGAGATGGGTCAGAAAATTGTGCCTGGGACTGCATTTGCATTAAGTGTTATTTTATGGATTGTCCAAAACAGTGTTCTAAGTTATGCTTGCTTGTGATGGCTGAAAGTTAAGATGATATGGCTGTATAAACCAGTAAGTGAATTACACTAGCTGGAAGAAGAAAAATTCTCAGGTTTGGTATAGAGGAGCTCCTTCCTGGATTTCATACCTTGCATCTAAAAGAAGATAATTGCTTCTCCCAAAACAACTGTTTCTAGAATTTTACTATTCCTTTCCTTAGGCTATGTGCTGTTTTTCTTTCAAGTACCTGAAGGCGTAGTTTTATGTGTGTGTAAATAGAACTTGCAAGAAAGTGCTGAAGAAAATAATAAATCCTCAAGGATTAAGCTTCTGTCTTGCAGAAGGCTATAACAGAGTGCTGTTCTGGAGCCTTATACAGAGAAGACCTTATACCTTGTGTGTCCTGTTTTGAGCACTTCCTTTTATATCTCTGGTTCTGTGTACAGTATTTTTTTTTCATTCTATTGGGGCTTAGCCATTGAAGAAAAGAGATACTGCACCCTTTCTTGTCTCATGTAGGCTGTCTAAAGCAATTAGGAACAGTTTTACTTTCTTGATATTTTTAGATACTATCAATCTTCTCTTTTTTGCCATGCTTTTAGATGTGCAGTTGAACAAAGTTCCCTGCTCATTTGTGCAAAGAAGCTTGGCCTCACTGTGCAATATTCTTTACCATCATTCTCCCAGTGAATATGCAGTCATTTACATATGTAATTGCTTTGGAAATGTAATTCACGGGAGTTCACTGATTGGACACATTCAATTGTTAGAACTGTGCCCGTGTTAATTTTCAGAGTACCAGCTGTAACGCTTGACACATCTACCTATCTGGACACTGGAATGAGAACTAGTTTCTGCATTTTAACAAGAAAGCTGTATTCCCCCCCCCCCCCCCCCCCAAAAAAAAAAAACCCCTGCAGTTAAAATCTGTAGTATGATCTTCCTGAAGTTTTGGTTCAGAAAAATAACTAGGTGCAAGAGAACTGACTTTTATAGTAAGAAAAAACAGCCTCTGTGTTCACATTCTTTGGGTATTTTTTTCTCCTTTTTTTCTCTCACAGGCATATGACTCCTATGCTACATACCACAGGAAGTCCAGCCTCACTAACAAACCACATTTTGAGACTGATCTAGGAGTTGATTCTCCAGTGTCGTGTACAAAAGGAACAGTGGAATAAAGCACACTCTAATCTCCATCTGAAATTGGCATGTCTTATTCAAAAATCCTTTTATTTTCCTTTGGACCTCCATGAAAGTAAAGTTTATAGAATAATGAACTCCAGGAAGGAGCTGGAGCTCGTTTACTATTTGAATAGTACAAAACCCTTCATTAAGGGTTGACATTATTCAGTTCGCAGCAAAATGGAACTGGTGTAAAACTGCTTTTTTATGAATACTTCAGTTGTTCGCTACTGCCAGAAGAAGAGATTAATTTATAAAGTGCTCATCTTTCTCTTTCATAGTTTCAAAACTGTTAGTCCACTTGTCTCTAGCTACTGTGTGCAATTACTGTGCAAGCTGCCAAGAAGAGGAACATAATGAAATAGTGTGTCCTTCGATTAACAATGGTATATCAAATGGGAAGTATTACTAAGAAAACATTTCCTAGCTATTCTCCAGAGCACAGGAGTGTGATTAGGAAAGAAAACAAAGTTATATTTTCTACTGCCTGTTGTAGGGCATGGTTATCTGAAACAATCTGCTTAGGGTAAGAAATAATGCTTAGAAAATTTAGCCTATTGCTATGAAATGCAAAGCAGCTATCTTGGAACTTTTTGGTTTCCATTACTGTGTTAATTAACGTGCAATCTTTAGTGTTTTTGCCCTCCCAAGACTGTTTTGAGATAGTGAGGTGCTATTGTTGATATTTAACTGGATGAAGAGCTGAGTTTTAGAGAGGCCATAAGAGACTAGGGGGGCAAGGAGTTTGACCAAAGCAATCCTAAGGGTAGTACCTCAGAGAAAAATCACTTTCACTACTCACGTATCTTTTCTTTCTCCCCATAGGAGAAAATTGCAGTGACAGCCCAGATAACATGGGAATTTGGACACTCTACACAGATAAAGCTGCAGGTTTGTGTTATTCACAGCTACCTTGAAAAAAGGAAGCATAGGCTAGGTGGTAAGAAGTGAGAAATTTGTCTATCTCCAGCATGTGGAATAATGGGCCAGTTTCTTCTAGGATGGCATAGCCCTATAAACTGATAACAGTGTTATATGTGATATGTTAGGTCAGGTATTTCCAGAAGCTCTCCGTTCATGTAACTCGGCTCCCATAGTATTCTGTGGTAACTCTGACGTTAATGCAAGAGAAAAAACAGTATGGAGCGTTTTAAGAACTGCTGACTCTGGAAGTTAAGCATGTAAAATTTTAAATGACTAATACCTGATTTGTACCTGTAGCCTTTCATTTGTGGGCTGAACAGCACTATCATACAGGCAAGTTAAGGCTTCATCCAAAGGGAAGGAAGGTTGAAGGATTGTAACATAGTGATACAAAAGCTGTTCAATTACAGAGCCAAGAATAGACCTGTTCAGATTCTTGGGTTCTCTGCTAGGCACTGCTTCCTCCTCAATAAAATATAACAGCATTAATTTGTACCCTTTGATTATAATTTATCTATAAATTATCTATAATTTATCTATATAATTTGTCTAAAAGACGGGCTTAAGGCAGAAAGTGAGGCATTTATTTCTATGAGAGAGGAGAAGCAAGAATATAAACTTCTACTGGTATAGTGATTGACTTGGGAGCCCCCCCCCCTTTTTTTTTTCAAAATTTGCATGCCTTTCATCTCGTGCCAGCTCTCACGACTTTGGTCTGTTCTGCTGTTTCTGATTCTCTTCTCTCTGCTGAAACTGAAGCTGCACCAGGAAAAATTTTCAGTACACAATGGGAGGTATCTTAAATTGTCCTCTTGTACAAATTCTGTTGCCTTTTTCATTTTATTCTTTCTTACTGTAGCTGTCAACTTTGTAACTTGCAAATATGGGTGCAATTTGGGGAATGACATTTTTGTTTCGTGCTACATGCACAAAGCTTTGCATACTTGGTATTGTCCACTTTTCAGAGCCCAAGTGGAAAACATGGAATTAGTGTTTCAGGTGATTTAAGAGTCTGCTCATGTCGTGTGAGATATTTTGGAAAGATAAGTGATCTGTTCATATGTTTCATACTAAGTATGTTTTCCCCACTATTGTATTAAGCTAGTGTTTCTCCTTGTGGGTTTTCCCAGATCAGATTGGGATTTTCTTGATTTGAATTTTAAAATGAATGAGACAACATTTTTTTTGTTGAATAGCTTTGGGTAGTTTTATGAACCCTCAGACAAATCCCATATGTAAAATAGATAACTAAGAACATTTTTGTTTATAAAAATATATATTTGTGATTACCCACCTGCAACTTACAATGGCATACCAGACATGGAAAATGAAATGAAAACAGCACCCAAGTGGGGCTTCATTTAAAACAAAAACAAAAACCTCAGCAGAATCTTGTCTTCTACAGTTTGGTTAAATCACTTATTCTTTGTTTAAAAAAAAAAAAAAAAAAGAATTACTTCATCCTGTGCGTTAAGGAGAATCTATTTGCATTTTTAAGAATCTAATTCAGTCCTTTAGTTTCTGTAGTACAGAAGATGACCAGGTGTGCTGACCATTTAGTTCACAAAGGCCATCCATCTATAATTTCCTTGTTCTAATGCTGCCTGAGTCAAATGATCTAGAGTAGTCAAGGGACTAGTTCCATAACTACCTCTAATTATTTGGTGCATTCTTTTGATTAATTCATGTTATTATTTTGGATTAACTCACGTACCAGTTTGACTGAATACCACCTCCAGTATGTGGAAAAGTCTCCATTTTTTTGGAAACAATTTCTTGGCACTGTGATGCTTGCATACCTTTATTTCTTGCATATTTTTGTAACTTACAGCAAACAGCTTACATACAGGATACACCTTAAGTATATTTTAAAACATCTGGTACTTGATGAAAGACGGTAGATCAACTTTGCTATTCAAAGTACATCATTTTTATCAATGCCACTGGCAGTTAAAAACAATAATGATTCATCAAAACATTTTTAGCAAAATAAGGACATTGTCATGGCTTCACTCCAAAAGTTTTCATTACCCTTGCAGCTGTTATTTTGCTCCATTTTGTTTTTTCAAAGAACCATTCTGTCTGCAAATATGACATTTGAAGACTTGGGAAGAATGACACCTCACTTATTAAGAAAGTCTCTGCTTTTCCATTACTAAATGTCAAATTCAGAGCTACAAAACTAGATCTCGTTGCATGAGTATACATCAGAGTATGTGATTAATGAAACACCAAGGACAAATGCGGGTGCTCCCCTGAGTAGAGATCCAGCCTCACACACTTACCTGATGTTTTCCTTCTTTTTATCTCCTGGGATTCAGATATTATTTACAAATCTCTGTTCTTCTATTTGGTTATTGCAACAGTAATTGTTTAGTAATTGAACTAGGGACTGTTTATCTCGTGAATGGCTGGGTTGTTTGTAATTATTCCAGGGAGACTCTTGAAAATGTAGTGGGTTTTCTACTGCTGTCACGATTCTGGAAATGGGCTCCAGATGCCCAAGAACTCCACGCTAGAGCTGTTCAGTGGGGCCGAATTGTTGCTTGGATGCCAGGCTTAGCACAGGAGAGACTTACTGGGTAGGATGGCTTGAGCTGTGATAACAGAACTGCTTCTTTCCAATAGTCTTGCAGGTATTAAGTATGATGTGTACCTGTGTGGGGAGAATGTGAAGTGGTAGTGGAGAAAGGTCAGTTCGGGCAGCATCCTAGTCTGGTGTGCCACGAGGATCTCGGGAGTACAAGCTGGGCCATGCTAATGATGGACGAGCAGGGCACTCAGTTGTTATTGTTGGTCTTCCTGGAGCTTAGTATATATTGCTGAATACCAATAAAACATATATTTACTTATATGTTAATGTCAGTTTTATATTATTAGAATTGGCATGCTTCAGACTGTATTGCATTTTCAGGCTCTACTGCTCATGCTAAAGTCCATGCTCAGTGTATTTACACTGAAATGTTCCGTCTATTACAGTATTGTAGAAAATAGTGCTATAAAGCATCTTGATCCATTTTTCCTTGGTCCCAAATTAAGGTTAGCTATACATAAAAACATTTCCTATCGATTTAGCCTGTTCTTAAAAACCTCCAGGGATGGAAATACTACAGGTCTTTCAAGCAACCTATTTTGGTTCTATACACTATCCTCCAGGCCCATTCACAAAACCTCGTAAGTCAGGTAGTATTCACAACTCTAGTTGCCAATGAGCTTTCTTGTTGTGGTCTCCGCTCGTGTGGAGTGTAGAGCATTGATTTCTCTCTTTAGGCATGAGTTTTTCTATTGAAAAAGCTTCCCACACCTTGGAAGGCATTAGTGCAATTGTAAGCATATACGATGCTGAGCTAAATTCAGCTCTTGAAGTGTTCATTACAGATAACTATATTCCCTTCTCCGGTTCAGCTTTCAGTCATCTTTGTTAACTGAAGATTTCAATTGCCTCCACTGAATGAATCTAGATCTCCAACTGTATAGCTCAGTATATGTTTCCTCAAAATATTAGTGAGGTGCCTGTGGGAAATAGGTTAATTAAGGATTGCAAGAACTGGGAAAAATAACAACAGTGTAGAACTGAGAGAATACAAGAAAGCCAGATTTTTGAGGGTACTCCAGCTGAAGACTGAACAAAACGGGTAGAACTGGAAGTGCTCATCTGAGAATATTGGCTGGTTGTATCTTTAGCTATACTGGCATACCAATGTTGGGCCACAGATAACAATACATTTCTTAGCCATTTTAGAGTGATCTGGAGGGAAGTAATCCAATAAATTGGAAACAGATGGACAGCAAACTATGTTTAGCCATTAAATGTTTTATGTAGAAGCATTAGATCAGGTGTCTGACACATTTTTGTCTCAGTAGGAAAAGAAAACAACACCTAGAGACTGAGTGATTGGTGGTGGTGAGTCTTTTTGGTACTTTTTTTGTAAAGATACTTTTTATTTGCCTTTTTGCTTCTTTGCAATAGGATTTGCATTGCAAATTAATTTTTAAACAATCTTGTCAAGAATATCATTCTGGATAGGAGCTTATTCTGTCAGATTGACATCCATTATATTTAAAAAGCATTAGTAGGTTGTGTAATCTCTGGTGTTTTCTAGTGAGGTAGTGAGCATTATTTTATTAAGTTATAGAACAAGGGAGCAGTCCAGGCTGCATTAAATACACAATAGCTGACCAGCTGAAAGGTCCATAAGGAAGTGATCAGGTTTAAAATAGAAGACATGGGAATGTAGCTTGAGTATACAAACTGACTTGGCCTACTTTCCCAGTTATCTGAAATGTGCATCAGATATCTCAAATCAGCAGTGGATTTTGTTCCTCCTGTCAGGTGCTATCACATCACTTCCCACTGAAAGTGCTCTAGTGTTGTTGTTTAGCATCTTTTGACACAGATTCTGAAGGGCTCAAGATTTTTATGTAATCTTTCCTGGCAGAAGGAGACCACTTAGGCCAAGACTTGCGGAAACTATTTGGAGTATTACTCTGCTTTTGGAGATCTTTGCTTGGCAAACTGTGAGGCTGATTTGAAGGAGGGCTGTGGAAGTTTAGGGTTTTTTGCTTGCTTGTTTTCTCATGCAGACCTTTAGTATGTTACAGTAAACACCCTTCAACAGTTTGCCATCTTTGAAAGTTATGACTTGAAATAGTATTTTCTAATGGATTAATTCTATTGTTACACTAACAATATTGTGTTCACACTAGCTATGCATTTTAAGGAGCCATAATCTGGAATCCAGGGGGTTCATTTCCTCAGGAACGTTTGTTCCAAAAATAAGAAATTTGTAACTCGGTAACACCATAGGGCTGCTATTCATCAAAACATGTATCTATTTTGAGCTAAAACAGCAGAGAGGAATTAATTGGGTGAGCAATTTGGGGGCACCTTTGCTAGCACCTAGATCCCTAAAGAAGTTGTGCAGCAAAGCTTATGTTGAAGTGTCTGTCTTGGAAGAGATTCTCTCTCTGAGATACCTTGAGAACATGATGCTCACTGCTAGAGTTTTTGAACAGCTACAAGCTTTTGCCAATCAACATTTGATAGATGTAAAATATTCATGTGGTATAGGTTTGTCCCAGATTTGTGAAAATCTTGCCCTGAAGTCAGTGGGAAATCTTTCCCAGGGAGAAAATACAGGGTTACTTACTTTTATGCATGGCATATAGCTTCCAAGCCTCAGGTTCTCATTTTGAATGGGCTCTTGCTGTCACGTCCTTTGTATTTCATCAATGGCTATTTTTGTTAAGGAATAATTTTTCTATTCTGATCAAGCAACATGACTTTTTGTTACTTTTAGCGTGTGAAATTACTATATGCTTGTTTTATCATGGGAAAAGTAGTGAGATTACAGTACACTTTATTTTATGGATTGCTAATATTCAATGAAAAATCAGTATTTTAGGGAGGCTGTGTACAGATACAAAAACTTGAGCTTCCTTACAAAAAAAATCCTGATAAACATTTAATTTCAAAATGGGCCTAATGTTCTGTACCAAATACTTTGTTAGACTTGGATCTGAAAATCAAAATCTTGTATATATTTGTAAGTGTTAGTGAAATTAAATTCCAATTTGGCTTTTGTTGCTTAAGGCCCACCTCTCGTAGGGTATTTTGAAAAAGTTATTGTCTCAGGGTAGACTTTATGGCTCATATTTAGGTTCTGAAATAAATGGCCTGATTTTGGAAAGCGCTGTGCTGTAACAGTACTATTACCTGGAAATAGAACTGCTTCATGAGCCTCTGTTAATGAGGGAGAAAAGAAACAAGAAAGCCAGCAATTATTAGGAGGGCAGAAACAGGACAGTGGCACAGGAAGCAGCAGCCAGAGGATGTCACAAGCCCATTTGGATGTGTTCTAGTAAAGATCAGAAAACTGACATTTTGCTGATATAGTCCCATAATTATGGTAACTTGATAAAGCTCAGGACCAAAGCCATCAGCATTTTAGCTTGTACCGGTTGTGTCTTGCTTAGTTACGATTTAAGACTAGTCTAGATGGTTCTGGGTAGCTCAAGTAAAACTGAACATAGTTTTGTACCATGTCTAGGCATTTATCTAACTGAATACATCCTATTCAGCTTATCTTCTTAGACGTAACTCGTATTTTTCCATTTAAACTTTTTCATCTATTTCATTTATTAATTTGCTGAATATCTTACCTGTATGTCAAATAACTACTCCACACAGAAGATAACAGAGTTAGAATCTGTTTTTAGCAATTTATCCAAATATAGTGTTTCCAAAAGTTCTTACTGTTCCTTAATTCTGTCCCATATCATTGACTTCTTTAGGGTCCAAAACAGCCTATGTACTGTTTTGAGGTATAGCTGCTTGGGGTTTTCGTTTTACCAAGTTCAGTAGAATTTCTGGCTCTGTAAATTCCACCAGTTGGCTACGTACCTTTTTCTTACACATCCCTCCTGTAGATTTCCAGAGAGTTCACAATTCTCCTGGTAGTTCAGGAATGTATTAGAATCAGAGACATCATTCTGGACAGGGAGTTTAGAAACTTTGCATGTATGATGGTTGTTCTAATTATACAATACATTTGGGCACTGTCTTAACTCTACAGTATGGTAGCAAAAATGTAAGTTTATTTCTGTTTTTAAGATGATATAAAAATAGTATGCGTAACTATAAGAATGATTCCTAAAGAAGCTGAAATGGTATGTCCTTTAAAACTCTGGCTCAGAACAGCTGTTTTTTGTGAGAACTGGTGTTAGCAGCTGAAGTGAGACATACAGATCCTTCTCTGCTTTCTTCTAAGCTTTTCCTCAAATGTTTGTAAAACTAGCTGTTGCAATAATACAAAGATTTCACAGTTATCAAACCAACCCAGAACTCTCATTGATCACCACCTAAGAACATAACAAAGAAGTGCAGAATAGGGCTTATTTTGATCCTTGTAGACTAAACATTTATTGCATGGTGGCCTATGACTGTGGAGGCTTGACTTAGTGCTGATTGCTTCTAAATTTTTTTTTCTGAATTCTGCGGATATATCCTCATTTTACACCTTCTGGACAATCAGGTCAGTACCTCCTATTGAAGGAGCTTTGCCAGATAACACCAGCTGAGTAACTAATTGGTCTTCCCTGTTTGTACTGGATTCTGCTTTCTTCACCAGTTTCCATCGAATGTTAGAGTGCATGTTTTTCTCATATCTTTGAACATGAAATTTCAGCTGAATATGTTTTACATAATCTACTGGACTGATTCTTTGTTTGGTTGTCCTGTTGCGGAGGGTCTGCAAAAACAATAGCAATGGCTCCCAAGGAATTTATTTGATGATGGAAAAATTCCTGAGTGACACAAACCATTCTCTTTTATCCCTCAAGTGTTCCTAGTTCATATGCTTCCACTGTAAAAGAAACACAGTCTTATTACTTCTGTGATTCAGCTATTTTGTCTTCTGGAACAACTTTCTGATTAAAAGCAAAACTCTGCTATGGAGTGAATATGTAACATGGAGATAGAAGAGAATTAAATGGCCATTCTTCCCCTTCCATTTACATCTTCCAATAGATTTATATTCAATAGAATAGGTTGACAGTATGTTTTTTTCAACTGAATTTGATGACAGAGATCAGCGGACGGAATGTAGTGGTACCATATATACTGGTAAGAATGAATTTTAAAGAGATGAATATAGAAGTAATAGGAAACTTTAAACATGTAAGAAATTGGCGTAAAAAGATTCGTTAGTGAATCTGATAAAATACTGAGTATTTCCTAATCTCCAAAGAATTACGACATGATGTAGCTGTGTTCAGTATACATATTAATATTGCATGTTGATTGGCCTAGGGACGTCAAGATGTTGCTGTAGACAGTTTAGTGTGCAGCTGTGTTTGAAAATGTGTGCTGTACACTAGAATGTATAAGGGTGAAGAATCATATGGAAAATATTAAATGCTTTTATAGAATCTACTATGCCATATCATTTAGAATAGTTCTTTGTACTAGTCATGCTGTGGAAAATTACTCATGCAAATAAAAGAAATTAAAATGAAAAGACTAGGATTGTTTCCCTTAGAAACAAGATGCTAAAAAGAGATGCAATAAAACAATACAAAAGGTTTCAGAGAGCAGTGCAACAAGGGCACATTGATGAAATTTCAAGGAAGCAAATGCAAAACTGATGAAAAGAAATACCAGAGTAATGTGCAGTTGGACTGGGAACTCCACCACATTAAGTCATGGAAGGCAGGAATTTAGTGAGAGGCAAGAAGGAATTGGATATTTCTATACATGAAAAAAATACTGAATTATCTGAATTGACTTTAATAACTGTGAAAGTTCTGTTCCCTGCTCCAAGGATTATTTATAAATTTGTATACAATAATAAATGGATGAAAAGCAGATATAGTCCTAAGAGCATGAACCTTGACCAGGAAACAGTGCTTCTAGCTGTATGCCCAGCCATTGGGTTTTATTTTTGTGTGCCAACCTTCTGGATGCATTTTTTCCTAGACAGAGGTCCAGCTTTGTAAGGATAGCTGGATGGCATGTTTTCTCTCAGTGGCCCCCAACTTATGTATTAGGACATGTTGCTGGGAAGTAGGAAGTGTAAGTTTGAATCCTCTCAGGCGGATGGGTGGATTTAGGGTAGGTTTTCCACCTTTTCGGCAACCACTTTAAGTGCTTTGTTCTTTTATGAGAAAAATGTCAAGATCTGTTAAAAGAATATTTGTAAGCATCTGCTGCAGGAGCAGGCTTTAGGTTTTGTGAGTGAAAGCTTCTCTTTAGTCTTGATTCAGATACCTAAGTTTGAGAGAGAGAGAAAAAAATTTAGATGGTAAACAATCTGCATTGCATAACTCATAATTTTGGATTAGGGATGATAGAGACAAGATGTAGACACTGAACTGTGTTACTTGCAGGTGCCCAGAGCCTTTATTTGAGCTGGTCTGTCCTGTGGGCAACAGGTTACCCTGTGTTCCTTCCTCTAGGCTCTGGACCTCTGTCTGAGCTGTCAGGTGCTGGTGACTATAAATGCTAGGATACTGATCTGCTGGACTTTGGGCCTCATCTGCATCCCAATGCTTCTTGAATTATAAGTCACCTGCTAAGTTTATACTGCAGCATAATTGAACGTAGCATTTTAATGTTAATTTCTGTAACACTAAAACCATGTATAAAACCAAATTCAAAGCCAATTCTCTTAATCTAAATTAAAACAAAGCGAAGTTCTTGATAGGGGCTCTGATCCAACTTTCAGTGAACTCGCTTGCAATCTTGTATTGATTTAAGAGATAGTTGCAGGCCCCTAAGTCTACAGAAATAAGAAAAAAGTAAACTAATGTTTAAAAAAAAAAACCCTCCCCAAATCCATTTTAGTAATCCTCAATCTCACTGAAACACAAAAGAGATTACAGTTGAACTGACATAGTGGGCTTGTGCTTGTTAGGCTTCCTGCATCACGAACAAGGCAGCAATAAAAAAGAAAATGAATTGACGTTCTGTTTTCTTACTACATTTTCCTAGAAGATTTATCTATTTTTAGAGTTAGTTTTAGTCTACTAAAATTTTAACTAGGATTTATGAAGTACCTCCAATCAAACACTTCTGTGATACAAAAGAACTTATTGATGTAAACTACTTTCCTCCCTGGGTTGCTAATTTTGTTGTATAACATTGTCCCTTAATGGCCAGGGTTCTACTTTAAGTACAAATACAGACTAGAGGCAGACAGCAAAAGGAACCAAATAACAGATTTATCAAACAGCAATGTGGGTAAAACAAAATATCCAGTTGGGAGTTTGCACATTTCTGCAGCCTCAGGGCTGCAGTATACATTTCTGTCAACACTGTTTATGTGAAAAAATGCATTGACATAGTGTAATTGGTACAATAATGTAGCCATTACACAGTTATGTATGAAAAGACATAATCTTACAGCCATATTTCTGTAAAGGAATGAAATGCAAAACACAGGATATTTTACTTGGAAAAATCCTCTTGAACATTGCAAGTCAAATTCTTTCTTGCAGACCGTAGGTGTCTATATCTGTGTTCACCCAAGATTATTAGACTTACGTTGTCAACTTCTATACTTTGCCCACTAAAGAACACATAGGAAGTTAATCGAGCAGTGTGGGTGAGCTTGTATCCAAAATTTCTGGTTAGATTTCAGAATTTCTAATTCTGTTCACCAGCTCAGCAGGAAATCAAGTGAAAAAAGCCCATGCAGAAATTACTCCTTGGTACAGAGTATTCAGAAAGTAATGCATTCTTTTTGATAAGCTTATTATCCAGTCCATTTTGGCTTGCTCTTTTAATTAAAATGTTAATGAAAAAAGTTGCATGTTCTAAGATGGGAAAGTGGGGTGAAGGGCTGTTAATTTTTTTTTCTAGTCATATCTGACCAACAACCTGAATTCCTATTCTTCTCCCCTGAAGAAAAATTATCAGCTGTTTTTCACTTATGGTCAGTGTTCTAGTTTTCATTAAGTTTAGGCCTTTGTGTCTGTTATTTTTGGATTGGCACTTTATATCGTTGGGTAGGTAGCAAGGTAAAAGACCATCAGAAATCTCAGTGATATGAAATGATATAAGACTTGCACAGAAAAAGAATGTTGACAATGAGAAAATCATATTTTTTCAGAAAGATAAAGAACAGAGTTACATAGCAATTTATTTTTTCTATTCTTAATTTTTTAAGCAATCAGCTACAACAGAAGCTGGTTTCTTTGTAAATGACAAAATGTGGTGCTATAAAGATGTAGGTTTAATTAGTGAACCGTAACTGCTTGTGTTCAGTTCTCGCTGTCCTTGTTTATTTTTGATCATTACTTCACAGATGTGTGTTATGAGATCAAGTTTGCCACTTATTCACGTGATTCCCAGTCTTTGATTCTTCAAGTGTTCTCGCAGCTCTAAAAGAAATGGTGGTGGACCGTATGGTCAGTATCATTCAGAATATATGCCTTTGTCTGCCTATGTTGTTTATAAAAACATCAAATCCATTTTACACTTCACTGTTCACTCTTTCATTAATCTCTATAAAAATGGACTCTGCCCCAAATGGTTTTCTCCCTGTTGCAGAGAAACATATAGCTTTTTTCTGGGGTTGTTGTCTTCTGCTCCAAGAGGAAAAAATAAGAACATTATCTTTCTATGGATTTGTGTATTGGGAGGATTTTCTTTGGAAATGCACAGAAATTCTTGTTTCAGAAGCTACTTTTCCTAAAAGTTAAAAAAATAAATAAAAATGCGCTTTCTCCACTTTTAGTTACGTATAGCTGCTTACTATTACCTACATATTGCTGTTTTGGGCCCAAACCTGCTCTGACCAAAATTTAGGGGCTGCTGCCATAAGTCATTACTTGGCCACTGGCTTAAGTATGAACAACACTGTGATACCTGAAAATATTTGGCAATATAGTAATTATGCCTGAATCTTTAGAAGTATTTTCAAGGGAATCAGGAAGCTAATTCCCACTGAATTTCTGTGGGATTTTAATGTCTAGTGCCCTTTGAGTTCTATTAAAAACCTCTGTCACAGTTACGTCTTGTTTCTCCAGGTACTGAGAGACTAAGAAGATAGTTGAGACACTTTGTCGAATATATTTTGTTTTCTTCTGTAGAAAGCCTATATGCCATAAAACATTGTTGATGTATTATTTAAAGGTGGCAGGTTCATTATAGCTAAAATACATCGTAAGTGCTAGAAATATGTTTTTAATGTACAACAATACTATGTTACATTAAAAATACATGTTTCTTCCACATGTATTTTTGAGAAGTTGACTGAACACTGTATGCATTGGGATTCATCACTGTCCACATTCCAATGTCACAGCTAGACACATGTGCCTGATTTGACTGTTTTCTATAGCTATATGGTGCAGAAACTGAGCAAGGTGCATGTATTTAGTTTTGTGTCACATTGTTGTTAACACAGGTGCGTGCCTACAGAAATGTATCTGTTTCCACTTAGCAAACTGCTGTACAGCCTGTCTTGAAAATATTCTGCATTTGTTTCTTTTCTCTTTTTTCAGCATTCCTTTTCAAATCTTCCCTAGTGTTTTCCCTTTTCCCTTTTCCCTTTTCCCTTTTCCCTTTTCCCTTTTCCCTTTTCCCTTTTCCCTTTTCCCTTTTCCCTTTTCCCTTTTCCCTTTTCCCTTTTCCCTTTTCCCTTTTCCCTTTTCCCTTTTCCCTTTTCCCTTTTCCCTTTTCCCTTTTCCCTTTTCCCTTTCCTTTTTTTTCTTATAATGTATACAAGTGTTCCCTTGTTCTGTGAAACGGAGAGAGAAATTGAAAAGACACAATAGGTCAGTTTACCCTAGGCCTTTCAAGAGCTTCATGAAGAAGAGAGTGATCCATCTGTAGCAAATAATGCATTCAAATGTTGCCCTTTTCCGTTTTGCGGTCTATTTAAGTGTAAGATTTTGATTTTTATGAATTTCTTCCTTGTTTTAAAATTGCTCAGAGAGCATTTCCTGAACAAGTTTTTGGCTTATAAGTTGTTTGCAAATTATTCATATTGTCTTTCACTATTCATTAGTTATGAACTGGTGTTAATTCATGCCCAAGTGGATAAAACTCCTGTAAATTTTGGGAGGGAAATCAATGACATTTCCCAAGGGTGCACAAGCATTTCTGGGCTGAACTTTCCCCCAAATATTTATGATTCTGATAACTTTATACAATCTGTGTTTACCTAGTGTATTCTGGTCGATTTTATGGACTTACGAGATTTCTTAATTTGTATTTAAAAAAGCTGTCTTTCAAATGTATTTCTAATCCTGCTGACCAGGGCTTCCCCACATTGCTTGCAGATCAGGGATAGACTTTGGAAGTTAGTTGTTGAGATGGAAAAGAGGTTGTGACAGTAGGCTGAGAAAACCAGTTTTTTTTTCTTTCTATCTGGAGGCAGGAGGCTTGAAGTACTGGAAAATTAATAAAGGCAGAACAAAGGAGCCAGATGTTGTAAAGGGGACTAGGGAAGATTTAAAGAATACTGTTAACAGGAGGAGAGAAGATACAGGCATGGCTTGTATAATGGGAGGTGGTTTTGTTCACCAAGGTCAAAGACAGTGAGCTGAGCTGGCCTGAAATAACTCTTGCTTTCAGAGGACAAAGACCAAAGTATTTTGGATGGTTACAGATCCTCTGGGGACTCTCTGAAAAACACTGCAGTATAGTAAGTAAAGACAAATGGTGTTAGAATCTTCTTGTGTAAAGCTGTTTGTACGTCTGTCTGGTTACACTTGCAACACTCTCTAAAGGATTAAACAGCCCAGAGTAAAATAATCCATATTCTCCCTCTGGCTTAGGTTTCTGAAAGAGAGTCTGCTAGAATTACTGAAGTATCTCAGGACTAGTCTCGGCTTGGGGTCTTGGAGAAGATGGGATCTCAGAGAAGAATTTGTGCCACAGAAACAAAAAGGTGAAGATAGCATGACACCCTGCCTTCTTCTGGGGAGTCTTAAAGCACTTAAGTCCTCATGGACTGAGGAACTTCACCATGTTGCAAAAACACTCCTTCAGTTTTTCATGAATGTCCGCGTAAACATTCATCTTATTGACATTCTGTTCAGGGAAAAAATAAATGACAAATGTCACAAATACAGACACTAATAGTGTATAGTTTTTATTAAGCTACTTGGGAATGATCTTTGGAGAGTATATTTTGCAGTTCAGTGCCTCAATTAAGACCTTTGTTTTAAAGATTTTTGCTTGCCATTTAGTAAGGACTGGAACCATCCCTACAGTTCAGCTTTGCCCTGCTGCTTAATATCACAGGTACATTTCTAGACCTCCTACTCCCTTATCTTACCAAATTTTGAACCACTTATGGTGGAGAATAGGACTTTGAATGTGTTTTGTGCCCACAGGAGCTGGAGAGAGGCTGCAGTACGGGAGTCTGTCAAAGTCTAAGTAGTCTTGCAGCCTCATTTCTTTAATGCCTTATAATTTCTAAGGATTTTGAGCATCAGCATCCACTATTATTCCTGCTGTTCATATGTGCAATATGTTCATATGGAGCTATAAACATTCTGAAGAAGTCATAATTCTGTGAGCCTATGAGCTCCACATCATCAGCATAGGAGAGATTCAGGTTGTACTTTTCCCAGAGGCACTGACCTTTCTTTGGGATTTTCTGTACTTTTCTTTAGCAGCTGCTAATACCTAATCAAATGATTTCTTTAGTTTTTCTGCAGGCAACTTCTGGTCAGTCTCTCTTACTGCATGTGTCTTTTAATGGGGCTTCTTGTCAGCCAAAGAAAATGTAGTGACATGAACAAATTTTGACCTATATTCATCTTTTGGGGAAATTTAATAATCTGTCCAACATTATGAAGGATGTAGCATTGTTAATTGTAGATCGCTGTTTGTGGAAAAATACTTATGTTCAGGAAACAGCAAGAGATCAACGTAAGACCTCCCACTGACCAAATTGACCCATGGAAGAAACTACTTTTAAACTATTGTCTACTTAGGCAAATTTAAATTGTTTCATCACTGAATGAAGTATCAATTTTAGAGAGTTCTTTAGAGATGACACTATAGTTTTTTGAATTCCAAGCAGATAATGTCTACTCTCAGTCCTGCAGATGTTGTAGGACATTTTACTTTGACATATTGAACTAATCTTACCAGAGAAATCTGTGTCTTTGTACCAAAGAAATCTTTTTCATCAGGTGGATAAGTTTTGCTTTTATAATTACCTTGTAATCAAGTAATTAGTTTTTCCAGGAAGTTCTGAAATACATAGCGCCAGGAATGTCTGAGGGCAGCCCAGCAATAATGTTCAAATGAACATCTGTGAGAATGCCTAATGGAGACAAAAAGACCAGCATAATGGTGTGTCTTTAGCATCTCTCAAATATAATCACTACTGTTTTTAGCAAGTGAATGAATCTGGGCTAAATTATTCCCTGTTAAAGCTGTAGTTTCAGTGGGATTTCTGTGGACTTAGATTGTAATTTGAAAACAGTGTTTGCCAGCTGATTTTAATAGAGATGTATTGAATTGTGAGAATGGTCTGCTTTTGCTTACATGAGAGAGAATAATTTTTTAATAAATGAATGATTTTCTCATACACCTTGCAGAAGATACAAATGATTTTTCAGGTATGTATTTGGACTTTGAACTTAAAAAGATTCTTTCAAGAATCATACACTTTTTTTATGCCAGTAAAGTGTATTTGTTACACCTGATTTTTCTTTTTTATAAACAATGCATTATGACACTAATCTTTTGTGTTGAACTATTTGGATTTCTAAGCACTTCGAAGGTCTTGTGTCACTTAATGGGAAATGTAGAAAAGGAATTCGGTTTGATAAGATTGTATATGTATAATATTCAGCTGTTTCCGTTCTCCTACAAAGGTGATATATAGATGCAGACAAGAACTTCCAGTTTAACAACTTACGTATTCCAAAGAAGAATGAGCAGCAGGAATTGAGAATTCAGTTCAAACAATAGAGAAGGTCATGTTTTTAGAAAAAGGGCTAGTTTCCTTCCTCTGTCATTAGCAAATCTTGAGGAGTTTGGTTGTCTTTGAAAGAGCTAGAAGCTATGCACTCTTGAGAAGGTCACTAACTCAATACCATTTGTAGGTTTTGTGATGCCTACTAATGTATTTACCAGCCTTCCAGTAACCAAATCCCCACTTTTTGGTCTCATGTCCCTGCCGTGCCCCCACTAACGTATTGCCTACTGTGTATTGTATTATGAGATCACATGTAGAATGCTTTTACAACATGCCATAAAAATGTGAATTGTTTAAAATACTGATTTCTAATAAACTGTGGGAAAAGGGGCAAGGAGAAAATTCAAGGTTAATATTTTTGTGCTTTTCTGAAATGATTACGAACAAGGAGGCCATAGTTCAAAGAGCATTCAGTAGCAATAGAACAGAAGCATGAGATGTTTCAATGAAAAACTGCTGCTTATTCATAAATGCACAATGAAGGTATTCAGCAAAATTCGTTTTGAAAATGTGCAGTTATTATCTTGTTTTCTTTGGTGAGCTAAAGAGTGAACTATGAAAATATAGAATTGAGTCCATGATACACAATGATTTTCTGTTTTAGAACTCATGTGGTGTCGGTGAGAGAGTCTTGGAAGCCTTCTCTGTAGCCATCGCTATTTAGCGAGCACCGCCTCTTTTAAGCTCCTGCAGCAGTCCTGAGCTGTGTGAGGCATGAGAATAATTTAGGCTTCAGCCCCTTTCAGCTGCTTTCAAGTGCTTGCCTCTGACTGTGGACTGTTTTTAATAGAAAAGTTGGGAAGAAAATCTGTGAAACTCCCTACTGCAGGATAGGAATGTAAAATTCTTAAAATGAGAAAAAGAAAAGCATGAAACAGTTGCAAAGTTATTAGGAACAGCAGCAGTTCTATTAATGAGTAAAACATGTAAGGAATTGAATCCTTGTGCTTTATGATAAAGGATAAAAGCAACAAAGCCTGTAAGCTCCTCATTTAGCAATGTCACAATCTGAGACGTATCGCCAAACTCCTTGCTCAGTTTCTTGGTTGGGTCTAGCATCCTGTTGGTGACTGTGCAGCTGAAAGAAGCCAAATTAGTGAGATTAAAATTTAGTTTGGTAATTTCTATGTGGAAGGTAGTCTGGTTTTGACTATAGTATGAATTTACTCTCAGTTTGTTTTTTGCTAGGTCTCCAAGTCCACCAAACTACATCACAAGGAAGATAACCTTCAGATAACAGCGACTTTCTGTGACTGATAAGCCAGCATTGTTCTGAATTGAGTAGGTTGTGGGCTGAGCTCTAGCCAATTACCTAAGCCATTCAGTTACTAATACCATAAACAAAAGAAATTTTGAAATTATTGCTAATTTTTTGGAAGCTAGTAAGGGAGGGAATTGCCAACATGTAACTGTAAAATATGAAAAATATTAGAAGATTTCTCTTCTGTTAATCCCACATTGTCTGCAGTTAGTAAAATGACTAGTTACAAATATTCTGGATTAACATCCTAGCAGTAGGTAAAAAAATCACATCTACTGTTCCTGTTGTGCTAATGATGGGGATACCGGTTTGCAGTTAGTAAAAATATTCTTCTGGTTTCACTTTGCCAAGGGATCCACTAGTTTGATGTCTTTACTGTTAACAAGCTTGTTTTAATACATATTCATTAACGAGTAATATAATAAATTCTCAGTAGAACTGTTACCATGTTTTACTGCAGATAACAAGAACCTGCAGGGTTTTTTCTGAATGATTTTTTATTATTTTGTGTGCATGAAAATTACTGCATGTTGAGTATAGCAAGCTTCTTCCCTTCCATGCTCAAGAATTAACGTTGAGAGAAAATTTGGTGCTTGGGTCTAGGAATTGTTAAATTTAGTTTTGCTGTTTCTTGATATTTCTTGTAACAATGAAATAATGTGTAAATAACATTGCTCAGATGCTTTTCTTAATTGTGATGGAATAACAATTTGGGAAAAAATCTCTTTAGAAAGCAAGGGCCCAGTTTTAAAAAATAGCCCTTTCATGTGAAATACTGGTTTGGTCTTTTGGTTTGGAATCTGCGGCAGAGAAGTTACTTCTGTATTGGTGGTTTGAACTGATCCTGTACTAGAAATTTGTACAAAGAGGCTAACTTAATTTTAGTCGCTGCCCTTACCATAAAAATGATACGAGTTCAGGTTTAATCTACATATCATTGTATATATTCACCTTTAAATCACATTTGAATATGTGATAGAGGAAAGGAAATGAGAAGAGAAAATGGAAATAAACCACTTCTCTTCTAATTCTCAGAGCTCATGAGCCTTAGGTAAAAGTGCAAAGGAAAAGGATTCATAATAGAGAATCTGATTAGAAGGTCTGGTTTAGATTGCTGTGTAAGCAGGAAATGATGAATCTTGGCAGAGTCTCAACTGTGAAACAAAGCAGTGAAGAAAGCTGATGCTGATGCTTTGGAGAGACAAGACAAAAAAAGCACCCAGAAAATAGGAAATTGCAGACATACTTCATTTTGGCAGAGCCTGAGAAATGGGTTATCATTACCAACATTGTGTGAACAATTATTTATTATCCATTCTGAGGAAAAACAGGAGAGGGTTAATTCTCTAACCAATAGACTGAAAACAGAGCCAGTGATTTGGGGATTGAGTGTTAGCATAAAATATAGCTAGATTGCTTGTCCTCTTATCTGAAGATATGTAATTTTAAGGGGAAAAATCACATACTTGTTGGGAATAAAAAGCTCAGTATTCTTGTTGGGGTTGTGGTAGACAAGTTTAGCACTGATATTCCTAATCTGTGTTAATCAACACCCTTACTGCTGAAGGGACTCTCGGAATGAAAAATGTACTTTTAAATTTATTAATGATTAATTAGTTTCTCTTGTTTCCTCAATTATTAAGAAAAAATGAGGCATGCAGATTATCCTTTTGATTTTTATATAGTGTTGTGTTTCTGTAGAGTAGGGAAATTAAAGACTTTCTCGAAATGAAGGATAGTCAATGACTCCCCATAAACTTTAGGTCAGCTCCAGTGTTCGCTGAAACCAAAGGAAGAACTTCTGCAAATAACAGCGAGAAAAGTTAGAGTTGTAGTACTCTAAGAATATTTTTTCTGCTCTTGTGTTTTCACAAGTGAAGCTTCAAATTGTTTGTATTCAAAATCAGCTGATGAGCGACATTGTAAATCCGTTGTTAGGAGGGTAAGGTTTTGGCCTGAAGACTTGATACAAAGTGAGACACACTTGAAATGTACTTGGAAATACAGCTGCAACATGTTCATTCTTCATCTTGGTGCTTTTTCTTAGTGATAAATCCATGCTGTGCTTACTTTATAATTTGTTTCTGGATGCAGTCTTGTCTGAAGACACACCTCTGGTCATTTCACACCTCTGCCTGAAAATGTGACGATTTTAATGTAGGTTTGTTTGACATACTTGAGCTAAAACATACTTGTTTTATGTAGAAGAGAGTATTTTCAGTGAAGTCTCTTACATGCAGGAGGTTAGGCTCCCCTCCCACTTGCCAGGGATGACTTTTGCTGACATTCACATTTTGCTGGACTCGCCATCTTTTCATACATCTTTCTATAAAATGGCAGAATGAATGGTTCTATTGAATTATACAAGAGTGCTGGTTCAGGATATATCTCAGATCTGAATTATGTTTGGTTGCTTCAGCATCACAAATGACCAAAATGTTTTCAGTAATGGAGCTATTTTCAGTTTTTCTTTCCTTCTTGTGTTTTTTAATGAAAAATGTCATGCTGAAAACAGAAACTTTCTGCTTGTGTATTAGCCTTTTCTCCCATCCCTGCACTGGCTGTTATGTTCCCCTCTGTGGGGAAAAGTTAAAATTCAGCAAAATGCCTGTATAATATTACCTCTGCCTATTTCAAAGCTCTGTTTGCTGCTTACAACCAGCCTTGGTATCTCTCTCCCCATCCAAAGTTCACACCCAATGAGAATGTTTCCTTTAGTCACAAGGAGCCTGGCAAGTTTAATTAGGCATTAAACTTTTTGCTGCTTCTTCTGAATTGTTTTGCCTGTCGTTTCTGTATGGTAACTGTGAGTTGCTAAAACTAAGGGAAGTTATAGTCCTTGGCAAGTTTTCTCATCTCATTATTTGAAACCTTTGGATTGGTGTCATTTAATAGGAATTTTAGAGGGCCTAGCCTTGAACATGATGATGCTTTGGAGCAATTGATCACTGTTTTCCCACTGTTGCCTAAATGGTTGTTGCCTTGAGCTCTGTTACAGCAGAATCCAACTGGCTCTTAAAAAAAAAAATAAAAAAAATTGTTCTTAGATTTATATGAAACCATGCCAGCTCTTTACAAGTCTCTCAGGGGTTTTACGGCTTTATGTAGAACCCTTAAACTGTGTCTTTGAGAAGCAGCTGCATTTGCCACATTTAGAAATCATTCCTATAATTTCACTACTCATGCCAAGCTAAAATAAAACACCTCTCGTGCTTCTTCTGAAACTTTCCACTCTGGATAAGGTCAATAAGTATTTTTGGAAATGTTTCTTAGAAGGGTTGGTATAAATAGGCTTGCTTTCTTTTTCCCCCCTCAGTTTATTTGTTTGGCAAAAGACCATTTTTCTACATTGATCTGAGAGGGCAATGTTCCATCTGGCCTTAGACTCAGCATTCACCTCTTTCATTAATCTGGTCTTGAGAAACTGTCTTGTACTGAATGTGAAAAATGAGTCTAATTCATCTTTCTCTGTTTGTAAATAGCTACTTCCAAGCACTGAGTTGTGGGGCACAAACGTGGACAGCAGGTACTTGCTTGAGAAGTAGATTTACTACCAATGCTTCTTCTGAAAATTCTGTTTTTGCCCTTGTTTGCTGATCGGTAGCTTGACATTAGGGCAGCTGAGTCTTTCATCTGGTGGTGGGAGTGTGGCTCATGATGCAAGTTCAGCTGGTGTCAAGCTAAGGTCCTTTTAGTTCCACTTCTGTTCTGGCTGAAGTAAAAAAGGAGAGTGAGTATCCTCCAGCCAGTACAAGAGGAGGTATATTTACACATCAAGGTCAAAGCTAAAGGCTTCATAAAGTACAGACCTTGGGTGATAGCAATGAATTCTTAAGCTGATCAACTGTGGTCACAAAACATTGTGACTTGAAAAGTCAGAATTGGCCTTCTGGACTCCTCTTGCTCTGTGATTTCTGTACCTTGTCCAGAGCTGGCTTTTGTGCAAACCAAGCCATGCCTCATGAAGTGCTGCCTCTTACATAAAAGAAGATAGGTCATGTCATAGTCTTGGCTGGGTTTCACTAAAGTGATAGTAGTGAAGTAGTATTATATAATATGGAATAAAGGGATGATAGAAGATCTTTCACCCCCAAA
The DNA here is from genome assembly GCF_036370855.1 of Dromaius novaehollandiae. Taxonomy (NCBI): domain Eukaryota; kingdom Metazoa; phylum Chordata; class Aves; order Casuariiformes; family Dromaiidae; genus Dromaius; species Dromaius novaehollandiae. The sequence continues at coordinate 20,796,030 of NC_088101.1, read as the reverse complement.
TCAGGTGGAAAAAAAAATAGACAAACTGGCCCTCTGACTGTGTTCAGTTCTGGTGACCGGGTTAGTTCATTGGTCTGCCTCATGCTTCTGAGGTTTCTGTGTTCTCCAGATTTTCATTAAGCAGCTGTACTTTGCACTGTTCTGTATGATTCTCATTTTCTTCTATGGCCCTCTTGGAATAACTTTTTGAAAGAAAGGACTAAATAGTTGGGATGTTGAGGGATGTAGTCTTCCAGCAAGTGTTGCTGAAAAGGTGGATTGTTGCTTGACAGAAGAAGCCAGAGCATTTCTCCCCTAGCTTTGATTTCTCTCCAAAGTTGCCTCAGTTATCTTTATGTTGTAAGAGGGACTGGCTAGCCAGTTCTTTACTCCCCACCTAAACAAAGTGGGGAAAACAAAGAATGGAAAACTGGTGAGAAAAGGAGAGGCTAAACAGTAGAGGAAGCACTGTCCAAATAGTAAAGGGCTTTATACCAAACTTGAAAGTTGACTGAACTTGGGGTTCCAGACAAAAGAGTCTCTTGAAATTGCGTTTTGGATAGTAAGTGAGAATTACTCACCTTGTTTCAGCTTTCTTGGAAGAATGTGTGGAAAGAGGTGGTCAGTCATATTCTGGATCCAAGTAATTGTGTTTCCAGATACCTTTAAGTCCAGCATTTTGAAAAAAATTCACTTGGTAGGAACTGTAAGGCAAATTCAGACCTTTGATTTGGTGCCTACATGTGGATAGAGGTGTCTAATGTTTGTTGCCCAAGTCTGAATGTTTTGGGTTGAGAATTTGATCTGTGAAATATCAGACTGAATCCAATTTTTTTTAATAGACGTTAGAAAACTCTCAACTTAGAATTGCCAAGTGTATTCTACTTGTCTGAAGCAATGCATAGCCTCTTAACCTACCACACAAAAATGTCTTTTTCTTCTATTCTGGGCCTCTTTGCAACTTCAAAAATTCTTCACCATATATGTCATTTTTCCCCATTGTCTTCTGCAGTAAGTTTCCTCTATTCTCCCATTTTCCCAGTTCCTCATTCACGCACTGTCTGTCTGTGCTCTCCAGAATGCAGGGCAACATGTGCAGTGAGCAAGAGGTGTTACAGAATTGAGCAGTTGCACAACACTGGGAATGGAAACAGCTGGGAAGACTTGACCGTTCAGTTTGCTTCTCTTTGCAGAACGAAGTGGGGTTAGAATGAATAGTGCAACTCATTCAGGTCAGCATTTGCATTTGCTTTTCCGAAATCACACTGCCACTCCTGAGCAGTAAGCTCTCACAAAACTGAATTCTCTCTCTTCTGTTCAGGTCTGTCTTTGTTTTACTTTGTATGATAACATCTTTTTTTACACCTTAGTCTTATCTAGTTTGTATTGAGAGGATAAATAATATCATGATTTACCTGTATTGTTTGAAGTGGCATTATTTAAAAAAAAAATTAAACAACCAATGGCTCTGATTTTTGTTGGCATTTGGATGGTTGAAGTCGTACTCAAGATTTGATAATTCATATAAATCATATTAAGCTAAGTCTCTTTGACTTATTTACCTTTGTAGTTGTAGCTTCGTTCTTTTCTTTCGTGAACTGCTCTCTATATTGTGCACCCTCTGGTCTTGGCAGATTAATCCATTCAAAGAAGTTACTCTATATTACGGTTATAGCAGCTGCTCTGCAGATACCTATTTGTCCTGGCCAAAGTGAAATCACCAGTCATGAATGAGTAGCATCAAATCTGGTTGTTTTATAGACAGCATGAAGCTCTTTCATATTCCAGTGGTCATATGAATGATTGATAGACCTCATTATTTTGAAGAACTATTGCACTGTAATGTTTCCAGATGTTCTCCGATGGAAGCTTGTGTTATTACTATAGGGAAGTATCAATCAGTAAATAAACCATGTCACTCCTTGCCATTCTATGCAATCATAGTGTTCTGGTCTTGTGGTTTGGCTTCATTTACAAAGGAATTGTCAGTTCTAATAGATTATCGTTCTGTATGTTACACTGCAGAGCAGCAGCAGAACAGTTTGAGTGAAGAGTCATCAAGGAAAACTCAAATGCTGCAAAAAAATGTTTCCAGTGAATGAGTAGATGACACTAGACCGTCTGTAACTCAACTTTTGCTCCAGTGTTGTGCTAGAAGGCACTCTTCTGTCAAGGGTTCTTCCTTTTGTGAAGCAATTGTAGTGCTGTTACCAGTAGATGCATGTTTGATATCAGCAGTTTTTCTTATTTACTAGAGTTGGCATTCAAACTGTGATAGTGATTGTAATTTGATAGCCAGACAGTTCTGAGGTAAGTCTAGGGGGAAAAAAAGCATAGATGCATTTATTCTCAGCATGAAAATCAGAGGCTTAGGGTTTTTTGTAGTTTGTCAGCCTTCTCAAATTAATTTAGAGTCCTGGATTGTGATTAAATGATATATAAATTCAGCTAAAGCTGGTGGTTTGTGTATTTTGGTTTAAGAACTTGTAAAATGTGTAATCTCAGACCTAAATGATGATTTCATCCAAAATCATTCAAAAGAAGAATTGGTAATCCTTGCAGATTGTTTGCTAGATTGTGTAATATTTAGTGATTCTGTTTTTTAACTCTGTCATTAGCATTTTCTTTCAAAACAGCATTTCTAGATGTTTGGTAGAAAAACTTCTAGTCTGTGGTATCAATGAAAAATGCCACTTGAATTTTCCATTTAACTCCAGTTTCCAAACCGGAAAGGGAAGAAGAAATTAAAATGTGTTATGGTGAAAAATTAGATTAATTTTAGCCAGTCACACAGTTTGGGTGGACCTGGTTCATGACCTGGAGCACTTGGATTTGGCAATGCAGAAATTGGATGGGAGAGAGGCCCCTGCATAGGCTCCCAAAGCTTCTTGATGGACCTGGTTCCCAGGCTTTAACTGTTTTGTTGACTAAGTGCTTATTCCAATAGTTACCATCCTGTACAAGATGCACTGAGGGTAAGCATTGCTGGTGTTACAGTGTATTTCTGATGGGATGCTTTGCATTCTTCATTTACCGCTTGGTTAGGGCTGGGATTCACTCAGATTTCAGTTATCCTATCTTAGGAGGGTAAAGGGTAAACTAATATGTGCATCTGGTATCTCTGGAGTCATGATGTGAATAGCAGTATTTATAATTTCTCCTACAAGTGAGGTGAAGGTCTTTGCCAGCAGCTTTGGTTTTGTCCTCAATCTAGGTTATTGTTCAGATCTAGATTATTGCTTTCCAACCGATGCACTGTTACTGGAGATGGACTTCTGGGCTCAGTTAAAGTCATTGGGAGTTTTGCCAAAGACTTTAAGGAAGTAAGAATTTCATCCCAAAGTAAATAGTACTTGAAAGCTATTGAGACCTGTTGTGACAGATATGTTTTGAGTGTATAGATTTTTATGTTACTATTGAGGGTCTCCAACCCAAGGAAGTTGCAATTGCTAATCTGGATGAAAGTAAGGGAAGTTTTTATGGAGATCTGTGATCATTCTTTTAAACAACATTTTTTGTTGTTCTTTTTTTAAGTTGCATATTTTTGTGTGTCGTATTTAATAACCTATGTTTAACAAATTCATATGATACATTTGGCTTGTGCAGGTTTCTTTAGTATCACGGGCATAACTTTGCTTGCTAGCACACTTTCTCTCTGGAAATGGCCTTTTTGATCTTTTTTTTAATGCAGAGTTTTGTCAAATCTTCAAGTGACTAAAATATTTATATTTGCATAGACTTTTGGGAGGTCAATTTTCAGTATTAGTCTATCTTGCTTTCTAATTTAAAAATGTATCTGCGCTTTGGAGGATGCTGATCGACAAAAGAATGACATAATCTAGTATCCAGGCATAGTGGATATGGGCCATACCCATAATGAGTAAACTTAGATGTGTTAAAGTACAAGGTCAAGGAATATACTGCTATTTGGAGGATACTGTACCCTAAATCCATTTAAAGACTGTACTGGCGGGAGACTAGGGAAAGAGGCATATTTGGTCTTCCAGAATCGTAGTCTGTACCCAATTTCTCCTAAAGCTCAGTGTTTCCCTGTCAAAAGATGAAATTTACTGTTGACTCTGGACTTTTGGCGGTACCAGTTGCAGCTTCCTGCTTCTGCTAAGAGCTGTTGACTGACAAGTTGTTACCTTGATTCATTCAGGGGACAGAACGACTGTCCTGCCTTGTCTGTCCTTCACCAGTCTTGGTGAGCTTGTCCTTGCACTTGGCTCTCAAACGTAGTATTTATTATGTGAAGTTTTCACAGAGGTGTGAGAATCATTGTGTTAGAGGGAATTTATATATGTGCATACTGGGAACTGTGAGCATAATATGAGAGTGCTTTGGTATTTGGACTGTGTAAAGTATGAATGTATGAAATCTTCTGGGTTTTTTTTTCCGTTGCTTTTTACTGTTTACCTCAGTGAAGCTTAACTTTCAATTAAGATAGGCTTTTTGTGTGTAGGGATACAACTGGGATGAGAACAATGTGGCTCAGAGCATACTTGACTGAAATGTTTGAGGTGACCTTACCTACAGGACATCTGTACGCACCATAAAAGCACTACAACATCTGGAGAGCTTTTTTTGCTGGACGTTGCTAGCTTTAGGAAAACTGAAGTACATTACCAAAGCTGAACCGAATAAGAAGAATTTTCATTAATGATAATCCCTGAACAAATATTTGTATATGGGCACAAACTACGTCAAACTCCATGTAAATATTCCTTTTCATGAGACCTTTTCCTTTTCATATTGCCTTTGAAGTTTCTTAATAAGTTTAAAACTTTGTTCTCTCTGAACCAACTGGGGGCAAATGCTGATTTCATTTACACTGATTTGCTAATATTGCTTTGAACAGAACTGATACATCATGTTTCTTTTTCAAGAAACATTTTCTTATGGTATTTCACTACTTCCAGTATGGCTGAAAGCCAAAAACTAAGTGTGTGTGTGTGTATGTGTACACCAGCCTAAGTTGGTTCACGTTTCTGTAATGAATCTCTTTGTCAGAGCCCTGCAGTGGGTTATCAGCCTTCAGTTGTCTCCTGGGAAGGCTTTTTCTCTGTAGAATCCACTCTATGGTGGTTTTTCAGAAAGCAAAGAATTTTAACTTTCCTACCACTAGAACCTCATTGGTTTTCTCCCTGGTTTTCTTAGTTATCTTTCCTTTTCTATATTAACTTTTGTATTCCCATCTTGTCACAATCTCTTTGGTCCCTGGCAGTGGCAATATCTTTTCTGTCAGGCTTGCTGAGCTCTCCCATTCCCCTTGAAGCACTTATGATCATATCCAAGAGCTGCATTCCAGCTGTGGCGCTTTCTGAGGTACTGAATATATTAAGATAAAAAGAAATAAGCTTAGCTATATTAATGAGAAGCTTGAATGTTTATGCAGGCATAAGCTTTGAGAAATGAGATACCAAAAAATAGGGCTTTAATAGGAGCAATGAAGTAGATAAGTGAAAGTCCAAAGAATGATGCTCTTTTTCAGTGTGTGCTGGGCCAGTCAGTGGTCATATAACATTTATTACTACAGTAAATGTTTTGCAATATAAGTGAAGGACACTTTTCTCAGAGAACGTAACACAAAAAAGTATCAGACTTTTAAAGGCATACTTTGCCTTAATTTTTTAAAGTTCAGTGAATTTATGGCTAACATCTATTCTCATATCTCATTTCTGTTAATATTTCTGTTATGCTGTAGTGTAACAGCCTATGTTGGAGTAACTTTTGTGTAATTGGAAAAAGAGAAGTATTTTTTTTTTCAGCTTGCCCATTACAAAGACTGTACTCTACCTAAAATCCTATGTAGCTGCAAAGTTGATATAGACAGGAGACCAAGGAGGAGTGAAAATGAGGGAGTGATTTAGTAGGATGGCAAATCCAGTTTTAGGGTGCCTCATAATGTCTCAAATACATCATTGCTAAGCAACGTAAATGATCAAACTGGTACAGAATCATTTGCTAATTAAAATTTTGGAGAGAGTTAGTTAAATGTTTGGAGAGAGTAACTTTGCGCTGGTAGGTTTTGTAATAGGATACGTGTCATATGCCCTTCAGTCACCATCTCAAAGTGTCTGTAAATTCAGGCTCTAAATTCAGGCTCTGCCTAACTTGAGAAAAGCAATTGTTTGTTGACACCGGTGGTGGATCAGTTTGTATTGTTGTATCCGATGTTATTTCATGGATCTGGTGTTGAAGGCAAGAGACTAAGGAAACTTCCTCTGTGTATAACTGTTTAGGCTGTCCCGTGGGGAAGTACAGAGATTACAGGTTTTTTGGAGCTGTTGCTACTGACTCTTTGAGTCCTGCTTGTGTGTTCGTGTGTAAAGAAGAGGGATGGAAAACTGCTTGTGGCCCATTTTTCCTGTGGCGTTCTGAATGGCTATTGGGATGCTCACAACACTATTTTCCCAGAAGACAGTGGTAGTCCGGAGCCTTTTCTCAGAGTTACATATGAAACACTGATTTCTTTCTGCGGTGTAGCTGAAGAAATGAGAAACATTTCCGTGCTATGGCCAAATTTATCTTCTGGGGCTGACTTAGCAAGGTATCATCCTTAAGCACATGCGTACTGTACCTTATTAAACCGGAGCCAAAGAAGGTGTGATGATAACTCGCAGCAGAAGGAAGTTACATATACCTGAAACTCCAGTTTTGTGGATAATCTCATTTGAAGTCAATAGTATTAACTCATACCCTTAAAGTTATGCACAAGTTCAAGTGCCTCACAGAACTGAGGACTTGAAATGCTTCTAAAAATACTTAGTTGGAACAGTTTTCAAATTAATGGTGTTTCGTTTCTGTGCTTAAAATTGAAGCTGTTGTATTATTCACATTTGCAAGTATGAACAAAAAGCAGAAATGGAGAATCCTCTGAATCAGTTCAGAGATGATATGTAGATCGGTGGGAGATGCCAAAGTTGTATTCCAGCTCCATTTTTCTTGAGGAAAGATCATTTTCGTTGTTTATACCCAGGAAAAGAAAAACGTGTGTGTTTATACATACAATCCTAATCAGATTTTATTTTTCCCAAAACATTTTTCAGGGAGGCTAGGGAATGTGAGGGTTGTTAAGATGACTTCCTTTTGTAAAAGGATCATAAATATTTAAGCAACAGGTGAAATTCATGTTGTGTATGGGCCATTATGTACCAACGTATCATTTCAGCTTCAGGTAAACCCTGTTTTGGGGATGCACGCAATGCAAATAGCCTGAACATGTATGTGAATCTTTGTTCATGTTCCATTTATGTGAACAGATGAGGGAAGTAAATAGAGAATATAAAACTTCATAATAAATAGGTCTGCATTATTACAAAACAAGTTTATATGGTTTCTAAGAGAAGTATAAGCAATTTCTTTTTTTTCTTTCAGTCGCAAAGAACTTTTTTTTTAATGTGCTATGCAAGAATGAAGACCTTAGACTTCATATGTTGCCTTCTTTATTTCATTAATGTTAATACAGGAAATCAAAGAAGATCACAAAAACACTATGTCTCATTATCAGGATGTTTCTTTTGATTCTGAACATGCCAGCAAAGAATGCTTGATCCAGCAACATCAAAAGATGAAGCCATTTGTGCTTAGTTGGTTTGCCTTAGATTTTTTTCTTCCCAAGACAGAAGGTTTAGCTTTTTTTTTTTCCTAGACTGCAAGGCATAAGACTGCAAGTATACATCTCTTATTGCATCTGTATTTTATGGGTATTTCTTACTCGGAGCACAACAGATGGACTCATTTTAGCCAGGACTCAGGGTCTTCAAATGTTATGGCATTAGCATGTAGATAAATAGGCCTGTACTGTTATTACTGAGAGGCAGAGGCTGTTGATTTTAGTGCCCCTAAACTCAGAAAACTAGCTAAAATCAGAAGGCCTGCAGCATTAAATTATTTTTACAGGTTTTTTTTATACTAACAAAGACTACATGAGGAATAGTTATTGAATCAATTATTGACTATTTTTATATAGCTACTGTATTACAAAGTTTTTCCAACTGACTGTACAGGTTACTTAATTATTTTGGTGATTCTGTCTGCACAGAAGCTGTCAAAAATTCCCTGTTGGGTTTCGGTCAACACATTAAAACATAGAAGAAAATATTAAAATTAACACATTTTAAATTACAGTAATGCCTATGTTTTACTTCAGAGTGAAAGCCAGTGGCAGTGTTTCAAGCTTCAGTCAGAGAGCAGTCTTGATATTACTGTAGGTGAACTATATTATGTTTTTCCATACATGGCATAACAGACCTAAGAGATTCTATTGGATTTTATTGATTGTTTGCAGTGAATTTGTATTTTATGTTGATATGGTTATACGGTCCAGTAACTTTAACTGTCCACACTGCACTAAAAGATACACTTGTGGGCCAAGTATGTGGCATATACACAGACACAGTCTTACTGGTAAAATACATTTTTTATCACGCTGTAAAAATTTCAAAATGATTGGAATTTTGTTTGTATGATTTTGACCCTTGATAAAACTTAAAACCCATTTGACAGGATTACTATAGCTAACTTCAAATCAGTGACAGCTAAAAGGTATATAGAAGGACCTGAGAGCACGTTAAAAATGATTAAGTGTAGTTTTGCATATTTTGTCAGTTCAGAAGATATATATTTCACCTCCCGAAAGTTTTCCCATAATATTCAACATCTGATGACAAATCCAAGGTGACAGTTGGAAGGCTCTTTCTCTTGTTTCATGCTTTTCAGTATGTTAGTAGTGGATCAAGGTTGTAATGAGTTCCAGAAAACCAAGAGCATTTCCATCATGCACAATATCAAAGTGTGGATGTGTACTCAACAAGAAATGCAATAATGGAATAGTCTGTGGGACTGGAGAACACGGGGGATTTAAAATAGGTTATGGAGCCTCTTGTTCACCTTCTAAAATTTAGACCAGGTGAGCAGCAACTAATAGACTTTCCTGTTAGCGAGCTCCTGGGTGGCCTTTGTGAAAAGAGAGCTGCAATGAGCAAACGCCCAAGATGAAGGAAGTCAGACACTTGCTGTGCTCCTTTCTCTAGGTGGACCCTCGGGGTCACGGATGGGTCCTTTTGTGGGAGCCAGTACTGCACCTCTCTGTCAGAAGTGGGTGTTTAGGGAAGCAGTTGACCTTCTGTCCCAGTTCTCACGGCGCTGTGCAGGGCTGGCTCCAGGGGTCAACAAGGTAAGTAGAGGGATGCCTTCCAGCACGTTCGGGGTGTCCTGTTTGCCCATGCCAGGCTCCTGGAAACCCTGAAGACGATGTCAGGACATGTGGGAGGCAGTGAGAGATAAAGGGTATGAAGGGAGTAGTTCTTCCTTGAAGCAGCACTAGAGAGTTATATTCTAAATTAATTCAATTACTAGATAAAGTTAAAAATTTAGGCCACTGTTTTCACACATCATATGTGCATATTAGTTTTCCTGAATCTTTTGTGAAGTAACTGAAGTTTTTTATGTCAGTGCATGGTTTATGTCCTTCAAGATGCACATTTGCATTCTTTGTATTTGGAGAGTGACAAAGGATGGTTTTAAGGCCTTCTGTTTTTCCTCTAATGGAGAATTATTTACAAGAACTATGTGAATTACTCAAAGTAAAGTCTGAAATACTAATGCTTTTGCATGTGCTGCAAACTGAAAACTGAGCTAAGAGTTCATTTTCCCTACACTTTGTCCTTGGGGCTAACTCCAGGGGGACCGATAAAGACACATGCTACCAACTAGATGTCTTGCTATGGCTTTTGGATCTGAAAACAACATGGGCTTGTTATCATAGTGCTGTACCTTTGCTAACCTGTTCTGGCTGTCAGCAGGACTTCCTTTTTTCAGGTATTGCCTTGTGCTGACTTAACTGTACATTTCTGAGGCCAGCTCTGTCACAAGTAGCTTGTGAATCTCCATATGGGGCTTCCATAGGGACACCCCAACTTGGGGGAAAAAAAAAAAAAGAAAAAAGAAACACACTTTAGTTCATGCTTTTTTGAGTGACCTTGGGTTACTCTTTGAATCTGCATGAAATTTTATTAAACTCACACAGTTAGGTGGTTTGGTTGTCAAACTAGGAAAGATCTGATCTCTTGATACTTTGAATTTATCAGGATTTAAGTGAACTGAATCTTTCTGAGAGGGCTGAAGAGAAAGGTGGGGGGAGATAATGAAGTCAGTTCTGACCAAAGAAAACATTTGTCTGGATCTACATGCTAAGTTTTGCACAGTTGTAATTGTTAGAAGTAGAGCAGATCTTGCCATTATTTTAAGTACAAATAGAGGCCAATTATATTTTTCTGTTTATACTTTTTTCCATTTTTCTGTCTGAAATTTCTTGATAAGAAGCAGTAGATGTAAGTTTGGGTCACAAACTTCTTATATTCTGGCAGTGGATATCAGTGTGAGAGCAAATTTGAAAGAAAGTGTTAAGCTTTATGGGTCTGCAGTTTGACAGGCTGTTATCTTTTATCCTTCCAGCACAAATCTGTATGCTGACTTCTCTTGTAGCCTTCCATTCCCTGGGGGAACTTGGGTTCACTTGCATGTTGCTGGACAAGAGACAAAGAAGATCTGTTGCACATGTGTAGAACAGATGCTCAGGGGATGGGGGGCTTTTTCCAGCGCGGTTACTGTAATATATCCATTGCTGCTGTCTTGCTCCCTGTGTAAGCACTGGCCTCTGTGGAGCTAGTCTTGGGGATTTTCCCATCTTGGAGACGGCCCACCCAGAAAGCTGTTCCTGCAAGTATTTGCCTATCAAAAATGTTGTGGGGTGTCACCTGTTTCTGTGCTGAGAGAGTGCTTTTTGAGAAGGAAGAGTAAAATAGATTGAAACACATCTCAGAGACACAGTTTAGGGTGTACAGGAATACGGGGTCAGAAGAGAATACTTGGCAGTCATAGCAATAATAACACAAGTAGGTATCCCTTTTTTGTGCTCTGTGATTGAGCAAGTTGTGGACAGTAGGTACTGAGAAGGTATTATGAGTCCGGTGCTCATCCGAGGCATGTAAGTACCGTACATGGAGCTAAAAATATAGCTATTTAAGAGATACAGTAACCTCTTAGGGAAATGTTTGGTCTTGGGGAGCAGGGGCATCTCTTCGGACAGGCACTGTGATTGGGATTATGAGGGAGGAAAGGTGGATGGTCTTTGTAGTTTGCCAGGTGTTTTTTGTGCAGTTCTTTAAAGAACTTTTCTGCTGGGGTGGTCAAACATAGGAAAGAATTGGGTGTGAGGACTTCAGTCCTCAGGATAACAGCAGTGAAGATATAAGGCTGGAAGGAATGACTGTGAGGTATAAAATGGGAGCCAACGATGCTGAATATTTTATTCTGCTGTTTTCAGCAGCGCATGGGAGCTCAGCAAAAATGGGAGCAGGACAGAATCTGCCCTTCTTTATCCATACGTGCAGTGTTAGATTCTGGGCCCAGCCCAGCTGAAGCAGCAAACATTCATTCTGCTACAGCTCACCAGAGGATCAAAAATGAGCTCAGAATGAAAATATAGTCTATTGCTGTACATCACTGTTCCCCAGGCTTGGCAACTGCATCTGACCAGTGGAACAAGGAATGGCACTTAAAAACAGCCATGTGCTGGACTGCTACAGAGCTATATGACTGCTGAACTTTTTTACCACAGTGAAATATGGCTCAGTTAATGCTTGCTTAAATCAAACCTAGAGACCCCTGATTAGATGTAGCATTTGAAGAGTCACAAAGTGCCTCTTTTGTTAGGGCAAAGTGATTATGCAGCTGATGTGACAGAGCTGAGACTGAGCTATTTGCTGCAGCAAAGGTCCCAGAACAGAGATGTTTCCCCAAACATAGAAATTAAAACAGAAAGCTATGCCTGGCCTGGACAGAAAACAGAAATGTTATTGCAACATGTAGTGACCTGCCTGAAACGAGGAGTGTGGAACTTTATCATTCAGTCTGAAAAATGGTCTAAGTTGCTGCTGCTCTCTCTGAGGGAAGCTGTGCGCAGCTGTATTTTTCTTTGTGTACATCTATGTACAATGGGCTGATGTTCTCAAGAAGTGGTGGAATGCTCAGCTCCATAGTGTGTTTTGGCTCCCCGAGTTCGTTTGGGTTTGTGAATGTCCTGGGACGACTGAGACATAGGTTAAGATGGATGAAGCATTACTAGTTGCAGCATATGATTTTTGTTTTATTGTTTAAGAGTGAAAAAGAAGCATTCAGAATACTTTTCAGGAGGACGATGTCTTCCTATGTGGAGGTATCTTACCTGGCTTGAAAGAATCGTTTGTTGTTTCTTCCTCAATAGTCCTACCCTGTTATAGGAGATTGCTATGCTAATGTTAGTCAACTAAGGGGAATAAATAAGATACGCTCGATAGTTATATTCATTTCTTTCTGAGATATCCTTGTTCCTTTACCTCTATTGAGGTGATGGTTTTTGCAAAGTAGATGCATCCTGGCCATCTCTTTTTACCAGGCTGGAAGGGATGTTTGTTGGGATATGCTTTGAGGTGGAATGTCATCCCCTTATGTTGAATTAATTATTAGAGCTTCCTCGCAGATGTACCAGAGCACCAAAATATTCTTATTTCAAACAGAAGATGAAGGTCAGATGGTGTACAGACAGAACTAGCTGACAGTGCTGTCAGATCTCAGGTTAAAATTATAGTTGTTGTTTGCACTGATTTTTACTTTTTGTGGAGAGGAATATAATACAAACTGTAACCAGTTAGACCAGAGTCATCTGGTGTCATCAGTAACAGTGGAAAGGTTTCAAGAAATTAGACAAATTGTTTTTCAGTCAAGTGAATGAGGGCATTAAATATATGATGCTGAATGGAGCTTCAAAATATTTAGCTATTTCATGTGAAATGTTTTAAAGTTACTAGGCTCGAGACAGCTGAGGTGTATGCCCTTAGAATATTGTGATGAACATCATAAATGTGAGCTCCTTGTGCACAAAGAAAGTGACCAAAAAGCAAACCATAATCTGTTTCAGGTGTTGAACGTCTTTGACCTTGATATTTTTCATTCGCTGTAGGAGAAATGATTTAACTTCTTTATTACTGAAACTGATATTAATTAGCTTTTTAATGTTCTTTCCTAAAACGGTTGCAAAAATGGGCTTGTAAAAGGAGCTGATAAAAGGAAAAGAGTGTGACTATAACATGTGTGGCCAAAAAAAAGGTGGTGGTGGGGAGCAAGGAAGAAAAGGAAGAACAAAACAATCACCTCAAAGGTCAGTAAAATGGAGGGGTGGTAACCTCAGATTTTGTAGAACATAAAGGATCTTTATGGCACGAAAGTGTGTACATATCTGGGTTGGTGGTTTTCTGGAACATATTTTCATGAAATAAATAACATGGTCAAGTGGCTTTACTCTTACTGTTTCCTGAGGCTATTGCTATTTTGTAGAGATTAGTCCACCGGAAGTCCCGGGTTTCCTGTTATTATTCGCACTTTATACTGTGGTTTAAACTTGGTTGCCCCTTGCCAACTTTAGGAGGCTGTGTTGCTGCTTTCTTGTGTTAGTATTCTGTTAGATATCATGGTGAGCTTAATTTCGGAGAACAGTAACTTGAAAATACAGGGTTTTCTTTTTGTTAGTCTAGCCTTCTGTTTAAATACAGTCAGCTGCTGCCTTTTTTTTTTTTTAAACACATTAGAATCATAGTACTTATTAATTCTACAGTCTGCTTTCAAAATAAAAGTTATTTTAAATACAGAACCTGTCCTTGAATCCTGGAATTGACAAATAAAGCAGCGGCCCAATTTTAATTACATCAGCTGTATTTCAGCTAAATTGCTCAGTACTTCAAGTTTCTGTGTTTAAGCATCTCTGTTACAATTCCAGGATCAACTTAATATGGTACAGAATGGTTTTGCATTTAAGTATCATCTAGTTTTGGTTAGAAAATATCATTTGGACCTTCTGTGACATCAGCTGCCTTTCTGAGTGTATGGTGCTCCTAGTTTGTTTAATGCAATGAAAATACACAAGTCACACAGCTGGGGTTCATATAGAAGGATTCTGAACTGCCAATACTTTTACAGGATGTTTTTTGAACCTTATGTTAGTATAAGCCTCTCTCCCTTTTCCTGTGCTCCTGTGGTTGGATATTAATATATATTAAAATTCAGGAATTACTTGAAAAGTGATTTCTGAGTGTGATGTGAATACATACTCCTTAGAGGAGATTTGGTATGCTAATGCTTTTGATATTACTACTTTGTCTCTCTAGCCTAAAAAGAAAAGGGGAGGAAAAAAGCTTCATCTGATGCTGAAATCCCAGATGCCTGAGATTAAAAGAAAGGGCTGAGTTATCCCATAATCTACACTGGCACTATTGCTGCTAAGTAATTTAATGTGAATGCTGTGGAAATGATGATGTATGCCACCATTTGTGAACACAGCTGCATTTCATCAATCTCAGCTTCCCATAATGAGACAGAGAGCTATCAATGACTTTTACACATTTGATGTCAACATTTGGGTAGGTCTGAGGTTTAATTTTTTTTATAGGATTTTGTTTCAACTTTCTTGGGTCCTCCCATTTCTTACTGTTTTTGTTCAGTAGCAAGTGAGGCATCATTGTTTTAATAGCTAACAAAGAGAAATCTCTGAAATGAAAAAAGTTTGCTTTGTTTATGGGAACTAAGATAGAAAGCGACAATATCTCACTTTTAGACTGACTGCTGTTCTGTCATTCATCAGATGGATAGTTAAATCTGTCCCTTTCCTGACTGGCAGGATATCCCAAGTCTGGGTTGCTCAAGCATTGCACCCTTAAAAACTAACATTTGTTTAGCCATGGATTACTGTTTCTCTATTTTTTTTTCCTTCTCTGCTTGTCCCTACTTCTCTTGTCCTAAGAGATGTTTCTTTGTTTCAATCTCTCTTTGCCTTGACACCGTATTCAGTTAAGTTCCAATAATAGCTCTCTTTTCCCCAAACAAATTTTTCCTAATCCTCACTTCAAGCTGTCTAGCTGTGGAAAAGTGTTCCCGCACAACTTCAGCTCACTGAAAATAATAGTCACAGTAAAAAGGCTCTAATGTTTCTGCATTAATATGATGGAAAATCTCAAATGACATGGTTCTGTGATCACTGTATTGTGTCTTTCCAAGTCACAGAGCCAAACTGGGTTTTGATTTACTGTGACTTTTTAAGTTGGTAGTGCCAAGCATGGCATGGGGCAGAACCCTTGACCCAAATTGTTGTGGTACATGTACAACATACTCTGAGGTGTGCTTATAGAATTCATGTTGTCTCGATCAGGCAGTAGTTCATCTTTCCAGGATGATTTAAGTGTTTTATATATTTATATATGTATATCTTCATATCGCGTACTACCTCTGTTTACATTTATCAACTTCTCATTCACAAAGAAATAACTACCATGCATTTCTCGTAGCATCTTTGCAATGCGTATCATGAATGTAACATTTCAACTCCAGTCGAGCATGCCTCTCCTGTATTTTATTTACGTCTGCCTACTGATGGGAAAAGTAGGTATGTTCATTTACACTTCATCACATTTCAGCTTCATCCTAGACTGCATAAGGAATGTGAATCTCCAAGTATTGTTAGGAACATATAAGATAAAAGGCACAAACTGTGTACATAAGTTTGTTTTCAGGTTAATATTAAATATCACTATCTGAAGCTATCTTTTCAGGGAAAAAAATGGTAATCTTCAATCCATATATATATTTAACTTTGTTGCTAGTAGAAAAATTCTCAGTTCTGATATCTCAGTGATAATTTTTAATTCCAATGCTGTTGTCAAAATAACAGTTTTTCCCCTCTGTTTTTTGACCATTTTGACTTTAATCTATCCTCCTCTCAGGCCAGAACTGCTTGTTGTCATCTGCTGTTTAAGGGAAGAATGCTTTTCATTTATAAATATATGAAGCTGAGTATTAAGCTGTATTGTTTGGTATATCCTGGTGGAAACCTGATACATGGTACTGGTAGGATGATGTAATATGCGCAAACATAATGCAGTTTCGAATCTATTCATGAGTTATCTGAGTAAATGTTACAATCTAGGTGGCTTCACAGAGCATGTCATAGCTGGCAGTCATGATGTTACAGAATCCTTGGTGAAATGTATGAGATCTGAGGTGAGTGTTTTTATTAATAACACCACATTTTGCAGCATGAATGATAGGCTTGAAAGAAAGGCAGTAAACATTATTTGTTCTAGTATGTTTTAGTTTTAGTAACTTTTACCTGTTTTTAGTATTGCTGGGCCTCAACCCAAATATTAAGTATAATTTTACCAAGTTCTTTGTAAATATGTGCCTCAAAAATAATTATTTCGGCTTGTCTTTTGCTAGGGTATAGAGATCTGTCTCCCCAGCTAAGCCCAGAAAGAGACATAGAAATCTCTATATTTATACTAGGATTTGACTTGCAAGGAGAAGCAAGTTATTAAAAGAAATAAAAACGAAAGAAAACCTATGCCTTTAATGAACAGAATAAAGGAGAAAAGAGAATGTTGATTTAATCTATCGATTTGCTGTGAAGTAAAAGAACAGATGTTTTCTGTTATGTCCCCGGATAAAATTCAGTAGGCACCACTAATTCTTATGGACTGGTGACTTCTGATAAGATTGAAAATTGATGTCTGTTCTATTGTTACCAAATGGATATGGCAGGTTACGCTGCTGTAGTTGACTCATTTCAGAGTACTTTAATACAGAAACAATATCTCGTTTTCTTAGAAACTGAGACAAAAACAAGAAATGTTTTGCCAACAGTTTTCAGCTCCAAAGACGTGTCAGCCCTGAAGAGTTTAATGTTTACAGTAGGCAGTGGAACACGTAGAGCTTCTTTGTTTTAAGTCTGCAACCTTTTGGATGCCTCAAAAAAGGGTATCTTATCTTTATTTGCCTTATTGCTATTTGTGAGTCCTCTCTTTGAATGTCTAATTTAATAATTATCTACAGAGGAGCTCAGGGAGATGTGATTGAACTGTAGAGGTGTCAGAAGCAAGTCATATCAACATTGGCCTGGTTTATCCGACTGCCTCTGCTTTGACAGGTCCAAACGTTAAACAGATCACCATTTAATGGAAGTTCAAAGACTTCCCCAGAAGGTTCAGAAGGCTTTGTGATCGGGGAAAAAAAAACGTTCCTTGTTTGTCTTCTTGGAAACCACTTGAAGCAATGTAATTCTGGAATTTGAACTGTCCCTGGTGCTTTTTGAGCGGCTTGTGTAAAGCTTGCTGAGATCAGTGTAGAGGCTCCCAGTTACCTGGTCAGCTTTCCGTCATGGAGAGAAGGAAATCCACGCCGAATGTTCAGTGAAGGTGAATACAGATGAAGCACACATGATGTGCATGTGTTATATGTGCATGCACATACCTTTATATAAGGCGAAGAGATTGAATTCTTGCTTTGCATATGAAAGTCATCTCAGACACTGCACTGTTAGGCAGGCTCTTTCTGTGAGGTGACTGACAACTGTTCTTCATTCTTATTTTATTACAAGGAAGACTAGAAGGCCTTCTGAGATTTTTGGTGTGTGGTTTGTACATATTTAAATACATGTGTGTACTGGGTTTGCACTCTGCTTTTGTTTAGTTTTGCAGTAGTTTGCGTGTGTTAGCATAGGGTCATTTTATACAGTGTCCTAGACAGTTACATGCAAACTCTCTTATTTTTTTTCTTTTTTTCTTTTTTAACAAGTAGAGGAGGCCCTATTGTGCAAGATCTAAGTCATACTGACTTCCACATTCACTAACATTTGAGACATCATCATATCTTGCTAGACTGGGCCCTATGCTGATGAAAGATTGAAATAGAAACAAGGAGTTGTTTTAAGTGCTGGCTAGGAATTCATTGAAAAGGCCAGTACTAATCTGCGAGCACTTGGTTGCAGCCTAAATCTGTGTCAACAGAATAGCTCTATGTTATAGAATCACAGAATAGTTGGGGTTGGAGGGCACCTGATCTGATCCTGTCCTGAAGCAGGGTCGGCTAGAGCAGGTTGCTCATGACTGTGTCTGATCGGGTTTTGAGTATCTGCAAGGATGGAGCCTGTTCCACAGTATGTTCTTATGTTCAAGTGGAACTTCCTGTGTTTTAGTTTGTGCCCGTGGCCTCTCGTCCTGTCACGGGGCACCACTGAGAAGAGTCTGGCCCTGTCCTCTTTACACACTCCCACCAGCTATTTATAAACATGGATGAGATCCACCCCCACCCCCCCCAAGCGTTCTCTTCCCCAGGCTAAACAGTCCCAGCTCTCTCAGCCTCTCGTCACATGAAAGATGCTCGAGTCCGTTAATTGTCTTCGTGGCCATTTGCCATTTCCATGTTGATGACATGAAATCAGCCAGAGGACTTGGCTTTGGTATGGAAGACTAGTCTAGGACAAAATGCAACATCATCCAAATTCCAGAGTCCAGTTTTCCACATGCAGAAGCGCTGTCCATCTATACTCTCTTTAGAGTTTTTTCCGTGGAGTTTAGGTCAATCATTCATACCAGGTTTGCACTAGAAACTATTTGAACTGACTCAAGTTTTGTGCCAGAAACACAAATCTATGATCACACAGGGCTTTCAAGTCTGTTGATGAAACTCCAGCTAATGGCCACCATTAGAGATTTACTCATCCTGCCACTGGGGATCAGGTCAGGTGTGAGCTACCATCTTCAAACAAGTAATTTCACTTCACGTTGCTGGCCGTGCCCTGGGAAGCGCTGTGGTTCGCCCAGGCTACCGCCAGGTGCCAGTGTTGGCTGCACGAGTGCGAGCGCACCGAGGCCGGCGGCAAAGCACGCCGGCTCCAACAGGGACTTGCTGGTGTTAAAAAGCTGGTTCCTCTTACCTTGGATGAGGTTTTGGCTCTGTTGTGAGGAGAAAGCTGAGATCTTCTGATAATACATGGTGTAAGAGTAGCCCCTCTGCGATGCGTTAAGAGCAGCGAGGTATCCCTCCGCGCTTCTGTGGGGTGGAAAAACTGGAGAGCCACATCCTCATCAGCTGGGGTCAACGGGAGCTGCTGGCAATGCTGGATCCTGGCTGCTTCCTCCCTGCAAGAAAAGGCCTGAGGAGAAGCCAGGAAGGTGTCTGGCATGCTGATCCCTTGGCAGATAGGCCAGTGAATGGTAATCCATGCCCAAGGAGAGGGATGTGCAAGAGCTGCAAAAGAGCTGTGCAGTCCCAAGGGGAAGTACCAAAGTGTAAACAAACCCTCGGGCTTGTACAGCGTGTTCCTGTTGCAAACGTGCTATCGTTCTCGCAGACAGTGGGAATGATACTGAAGAACCAGACTGCTGAGTGGCGATACTGCTGGGGGAACTGAGGGTCAGTTCCTCCTATGAGGTATCAGGTGGGTACCCTCTTTGAGTCAAGTAAAATTGTAAATTTGGTGGAAAATCGTTATTTGCAGGGGGAAAAATCTAAATATAGTAAATGCTGGTCATCTTTAGCTTGCAGACTTGAAAGATATTACCTTTTATCCCTGAGGCATGTACACGTTTGCCTTTCATGGCTCTGCTCCTTCAAGCCAGTTTAGGAACACCTTTTGAATTTCAAACTATGATATTGAGCCAGTAGGCGTTTTTAAGACATAGTGGCAAATTTTGGACTTCCACATTCCCTTTATTTTATAACTTAAATTTTGTTTACACTATGCAGAATTTCATAACACTGTTTTAGCAAAATTCTTGCTTTTTTTTTTTTTTTAAATGTAGTTCATCATGACTTCTGTTGGTAATCAGGAAGGAACAGACACTAGAACTTAACCATGCAGATGGTTAACTTACTGTTTGCTTTAGAAAAATATATTAATGCTCCTCTTACATTGTGACCTAGCAAAAATTTATTTTTGTGGAGAAAACTATTTTAAATGCAGTAAGTTGTGGACACGCATTTTTAATGAAAATTATCATCTGTCTGCCTATTTAACTCTTGAGCCATTCCTGTATTTTCTTCCTAAGTATATTCCTTGCAAATTTAGGTATGAAATGGTACAGCTCCCTTTTCCATGTGAGGCTTGGGCGTCTTTTCAAAAATCAGTTCTTTGGTTGATATTACTACCAGAAATGATATATTACAGTAAAATCGAAGCATATTTGCATTGTTGTGACATAAAGCAAACAAAAGAAGGGCTTTTCTTCTCCCTCATTTTTCCTGAATAATATGAAATGTGCAAAGTACCAACTTGTGGCTAGGTGCCTCTGCAAAAATTTGTTCTTGTCAGTAGGGGAAAAAAAAGAGACAGCAATGATTGTAAAACATTCATAGGAAGCACATGGGCTAAGTGTAGAAGAGACAATTTTATTTGGTCCCTTTCCATAAGTAATCCGGACTGATATAAAGTGTTACACAATATTTCATGTTGTTATCCTTCAAAGTTGCTTGTGGTAACAATGGTATAGGATGGAAACCGTAATTTGGATCCGTAGATGTGGTAGGACACAAGCATTGCCACGAATTTTACATGCTAAACTTTCAAAAATAATGCAAAAATTGTTATTCACAGAGCTGCAGGTCTGGCTTAAGGGCGCACTGAATATTTGGGTTACAGTCTTTTTCTGAAAGTGAAGTAGGCTGTCTGCTTACTTGGTTAATTTCAAAACCCAAAGATGCTTTTCAGTTCCTATATCGAATCAATTGTAATTAGGCATGAAATCTTATGCAGAGAACGTCCTTGGATCTCCTTTCAGTTTACTAATGGGAATCAGCACAACATTTAGTTTAAGCTGCTTAATCCATTTAATGAAAACTAATGAGTATAAGGGAGAGCTGACTATTCTGATATATTTCCTGTCATTGATTGTGATGGATTAAAATAGGGAATTACTGGCTATCCCTGAGAATCACCCTCTGAGGAGCCATTTATCTGCCCTGGGCTTTGAGCTCTTCACAAACAAGATGATACATTCCTTTCCAACATGCACTTTAAATTAGTTACAGTTCACACTTGAAATAGGAATATTTTCAGCTGAACTTTTTTGTTTTCTCATTTCTTTTACTGATTTGTGAGGCTCTGATTAAAGACTTCCGTATTATGCTTTTTGCCCCAGCAATTCTAATTATTGTTTGTATGTGATTAATTCAGTGGTCAACCCAGGTAGAGCGGTAAGTAGAACAAGTGAGTCTGTTTGCACAGCGACAAGGTGAACCTGCAACAAAAGGCACCATTAGAACAGGAATTAAAACTGGTTTTCAGCTCGGTGGAGATTTCTAGATAGTATCTTCTGCAGATGATCAGGCAGTTGGGAAGGGGCTTTCCACGTAAGAAGGAAGACAGTTCCTAAGATCCCTCACTGCTGATGCATGCTGTGGGCTGACAGTGGTGTTGTCCTGAGCCAAAGCTGTTGATCCAAGTTACTGTTTTTAAGCTCTACTATTGCTACTGCGTGGAGCTTTGAAGTATCACAACTTGAAATACCATAAAGCCTTTCTGTGCCAACCCAGATTACTTATGGGAAAGGGATCAAATAGAAAGAGTATAGATAGTGCAGTCTGCAACACTGACATCATCACTGGTCCCCTTTCAATTCCTCCATCATCTTTGGTTCTCCTCCTTTACTTTATTATTTGGAAATGGTCTGAAATGATGATAAGACAGTATATATTTCATCTTATGAAAACCCAGCCGGACACTTTTAGGCAATCAAATCTTTCTTTGGGGTAGCTGACATGAACTGCTTATGGTATGGTGCCTGATCACGGCCTGGATGCTGTTTTGATACTGCTGCATTACTGCTCTGTCAAGTTGGGCAAGCTGCAGTATCTTTCATCCCCTTCTCATAACTGGATTGTGAACTGGGTTTTTCCAGCTGTATGATACGCTGTTCATCTGAACGAAATCTTAATATCAACATGGTTTTCTTCAAAGTGAATGTTGTCACGGTTTTAAGTTTCCAAATTTAAGTTTCAGAGAACCTGAGGTATAAGAGGCTCAATGATTTGTGTGCTACTTTGGATTCTTGCTGGCAGTTTGTTCTTAGGCAAAGTCTCATTTCTTGTGCGGTAGGGGGATAGCTGATTGTTACAACAAGCTTAAGAAAAAGGAGACATGTATCCCTAACATTCCCTTAACCATAGTAGGATGAAGATGCAGATTATGTTAGCTTAATTCCCCATTTTTAGTTGTACATGTTTGCCATAGCGTTAGTAAGTAGCAACTCTGATAGCACTTGCTGGAAACTTGTATTACAGTGCTTCTTGCAGACACCTCAACCTTTCCTTTAAACATCCTTTGATCTGGACAAGAAAATTATTTAATATTTGAGAGAATTTGATGGAAAACAATAGCATGAAACAGATTTTCTAGCCCTTTTGTAAGATCTGGATCCAATAGCAACTGTAGAATTAAGAAACGGTAGGATTTTACATGTAAAGCTGTGGATTATTGCTGCCTATTTGTGCCAACTTTTCTGACCAGCAACATCATTTCTTGGAAACAAACAGTAGGAAAAAATGGTTAATACAGCTCTTGAATCATACCACCCCTGATTTTGTGGTCTGTATGCAGTAGTGGAAAAATATAGCGAGGAGGAGTCCAGTTCAGGTACATGCACGCTGTTTGTTCTATGCAGTATAAGATTTTAAGATTCTGGTTGTCTTTTTCTTACTCACCAAACCTTGTTTTTGATTGTGGAGCAGATTCCTCCTTACCCCCATAAAACTGGCTTCGATCAGTGATTTTTAGTGACTGTCGTACTACCTCCTATGCCAGTCTCTTAGCAGAAGGCGAGAAGTTCTCAACAAATGTGCTATGTAAACCCCTTTATTCAGAAATAAGACACTTTTATTCAGAAATATCTGTCCCAGTGGAGATTTTAATCAAGATAACGAAAAGCATGAAGAGCAACTGATTTTGAGAACTAAGTGCAAATTTTTTTTGTCTGCAG
Organism: Dromaius novaehollandiae; assembly: GCF_036370855.1. NCBI lineage: Eukaryota > Metazoa > Chordata > Aves > Casuariiformes > Dromaiidae > Dromaius > Dromaius novaehollandiae. Next base: position 20,773,210 of record NC_088101.1, on the reverse strand, counting down.
CTAGTTTTGAATACTTGGGGAAGAAGTAGCCTCAGAAATTCCCCATTCCTTCAGTGGAGGAACTGTGGCTGTTACGTGCGTTTGAGAAGCCCCAAAGCCATTTTGGGACGTGGCGCGCTGGAGCGCAGCGCTCAGCACGCCCGTCAGCACTGGGTTCTTGTTGTTTTATGTTAGAGCTATGTAATGTTTAAATAAAAATAAATTAAGTGTTAAGTACAAAGTCTTCCTGCCTTAGTACAAATAGTAACATACTCCTGGCGTGACAATATAGCAGTTGTTTGCTCAGTGCTGGAGATGATCTCATAGTTGATTTAATCAAAAAGGGACATACTCAGTTAGAGGGCCATAGCTATGGAAATTGAATCTTTTTATCATTTTGCCAAAAACTTTCTTTGTTGTCCTTTGGGTCACATTGCAAAGGTCATTTTGTTGTGCTAGGTTTTTCTGAGTGAGAAAATAGACCTAAGTTTTGATTGCGGAGCCTCGGAAGGCTTTTCTTGTGCAGGCTGGGGTGTACTAAAGAAATGACTGGACTAATCTCATGTCATACATGGCTACTTTCTCCATTGGCTGTCTGTGCCTCTTTTCCCCCTTCCCCCATTATGTTTTTAGCATTAACTTGAAATTCGTAAAAAGGAACAAGCAGCTGTGCTCTTTTGTAGAGGATATTTTGGAATATATGCTGCAAGTATATTTTGATGTGGAATATATCTAGAATATATTTTGATAGAGGAGTCAAATATAGTAATGTGGATTTAATACTATTACTTTAAAGAGTTAATGAGTGTTATGTAGTTTTTTTTTTTTTAATATGGAAAATCACTAAGGAGTCCACAAAGTCAAAAGATTGCTTATGATTGTCTCTAGTTCCTTTGCTGGTGTGCTTGTAACTTGCAAATACTGTGTATTTTTAGAAAAATTGCTGTTAACAAGTAAGCTTTTACAGTTGGTTTATGAGGGGAATATTGAAACATGAAAGTTATACTGCAGTTACGTCAGTTTTACTGATTCTTTTAGTGATTCTTTTCTATACTTTTCCAGTCATTTTTCTATTTCTGTGTTTTCTAAAAAGCATTACATTCTATTGAGAAAAGGCTGCTATTGCAATGTAAAAGAGTTCTCTTAAAGATAAAAAAAAAAAAAAAAAAAAAAAAAAGGAAAGATGCCTGTTGTGTCTGAGATGGACACCTCTGTCGTACTGTGTTCTGTGGAAATACAGATAGAAAACCAGTGTGATCCAGCAGTTACTACCAAAGAAACTAGAGGGACAGGAAAGGAAGAATGCTTCCGACCAGCGCCAGATACGGTCCTGGGACATAACATGTATTGCAGGAATTAAGGCATCTTTAGGTACTGTAGAAAACCACCCCATTAAAGCACAAATCATGTTTGTATTGTGTTCAACAGAAAAGCTCCTACAGATCTTAAAGGTGCAGTATCAGTGCCTTATTTTGTAGCCTGTGTGGGTGAAACCTCCTCCTTAAACCAGATTTTACTCATTTCTGCGCATGACCTCAAGCATTATTATACAAATTTATGGAACAGCAAAATATGGTATTTATGGTGCAAATGACAATGTAAGGCAACATACTGTAAAAGTAATCTATACAAAATGTTTTATTTTGCTAGAATACACAGTTCATTTCAGTTTGGTGTTACAAGAGTCTCAGCAATTGAACAGATTTATGGCTTCACTGAAAACTGTGATGACATACCCTTGTACTTCTTAGCTCTCAGTGCAAGATCTGGGCCTGTATCCAATAGTTGATAACCAAATTATCTATATAGTGATACAAAAACCATTTTGATTTACTGCAAGAGGACATTCTTCTGTCAGTTAGTACAAGTTAAAAGTCCGTCGGTGCTTGATCCAGCAGGACACTTGAGCATGTTTTTATCTCTGAGTGTTCAGGCATAGGGGAGCCCTGAGCTCACTCGTAGTCCCATTGAAGTCCATGGGACTCCACACTGGTGCAGATGTCCAAGGCTTATTGTTGCTTTCAGGAGGTGTAAATTTAAAAAAATCAGTGAAACAAACTATCTTAAGTTCCAGTTTCATGAGCTGTGAATTGTGTTTATTCCCTGTACGTTTCTTCCTATATGTTGCGTGTATCACCTGATAGAGATGGACCGTATTTCATTTGGAGAGAGGTAGGAGTGCAATTACATCTCTTGGGCATACTTTTTTTCCCCAAATGCCATGCTAGGAATGTATTAATATCTCTTTGATATACTGGAGGAATGTGGACTCTGCATACTAACAGGATTTTCTAAGCCCAGTGGGGAGGGCAAATGAGGAGGGAGGTTGGGCTGATGGAAACCCTGCTCCCTGCAGGAGGTAGAAAAGGAATTTATTGTGCCATGCTCTTCATATTGAGCCTCTTCTCTGTTCTGCTGGTGGCATCCCTATGCAATGTTATATCATCCCTTCCTAACCATTAGCCAATGCCAGTATCTTTCAAATGACCATTGGGCAATTCTGGGTGAAATGTAACTGGAACTGGAAGATACATTGCTTTAGTTTCTTCCTGAACTTGCAAGAAATAAATAAACAAACTAAAAAAAAAAAAAAAAAGAGCATGCGAACACAGATATCTGCTTTATACCAATTTTATTTATATAATTTTAGCTGTGGTTTATGCTTTCACGTTTGCATTTCTCTAGTCCCTGCTTGAAACCCCATAGGTTATTACAAATTCTCACTGATTAAAAATAGGATACATTCTTCTGGTAATTCTTTTTAGTCTTCTTAAACTGCGTGGTCTAACTATAGATAGATTTCATCAGCTGTATGCTGATGTATGGTGACACCTTCTTTTTCTGCTAAATGAAAAAAGGCACATTAATATGCAATTTGTATTCTTTTCATCACAACCCTGTGTGGCTGGCCTTTTTTACCTAGATTATATATAATTCCCTTTTCCAGTGTCCTTGCAGCCCTTCTCCACTTAGGACACTTATGAATATTGTGGATAGAGTTATAATCATTATTAAAATTCTGGAAATACCTGATTGAGGACAAACTCTTTGGGAACATATATATACATGCACACACATACATATGTATGTATTTCCAATTAGTGAGCCATTAGTAAGAACTCTGTGAATACAGCAGTTTTATCTAGTCTGTGTCCCCCTTCGTGGCTCATGAAAATGTCAAGGGAGGCAATATTAAAAGACTTGCTCTGCTCAAACTATATGGCATTTACTGCTTCTCTGCTATCCCAGCTATCCCACTGGGCATGTATCCTGTTACAGAAGGGAAGCAGATTGGCTTGATGTGACTCGCACTTATCTTTTAGTCCAGTTTAATTTATTTCTGTAAAATACTAACATATTTATTCATTATCATTACACCTTATGTCTTCTGCTTCAAACTTCCCGTTTCTCAGTGTTCATTTTAGCTCTTGGTGCTCGTTCTTCATTTCTGTTATACTCTTCCTATCCTTTTATGTTTGTGGTGAGGATTCACTTTGTCTCATGTTAGTAAGTAGAAAGCATATATTAGTTTTGAATGAAATAACCCATTTCTATTTTGAACTTTGCTTTTAATAACATTTTGTTCTGCGAAATCTGTGTTCTGTGCACAGCAGTTTCTATTAATGGATTAAGAAATCCCTATAGAATCTTAGGTGATACAGCATATCCACTACTGGTGTTTTTCAACATAGAATTGAGCTGCTTTCTTGTTTGTTTATCACACAGTATGTGTACATCATATACTGAGTGTACAGCATCACAAGCAACCAGGTATATTTGACTTTGTGAGAGCTCTATGCCTGGAATTGAAGTTTAACATAATTGAAAGTGCTTAACATGTTTTTTTGACTTGTCATAAATGATGGGACCCCAGCAGAGCAGTGCTCTCTAAGCACAGGGTAGTCCCAGTGTTTGTGCATTCCAATAACAGCATTCAGCTAGTTTTTATTACTTGCAGAGTTATACCTAAATATGAGTCTCAGCATTTTGTGAGGGGATCTCAATGCAGTATATCTTCCTCTTTGTTCTAGAACATGAGAAAGGACAAAAGTCCCCAAATTTAAAGCTACATGTGGTATTTGATTTTATTGGAGAGGACCCTGTTATTTTTAATAACTTTTTCAGTAATAGCTAACCCCCCGATGTCCTTACTTACGTCCTTGCTTAGGCAAAGCCTATTGATGTCCCTGGAATTTTGCCCTCAAAAATGAACAAGCAATTAATTTCAGGATTTATATCTTAGGACAGTAGCTAAGTGGCTACTCAGGCAGAATGCTATTCAGGTTTTCCACCTCAAATTTCTCCCCCTTCCTCCCCCAAGGCATAGAACTGTCTGCAGTTTCTGCTATGAAAAGACTTGGCCAACTGTGGGATGCTGAACAATCAAATATCCCACTAATGTGAGAGGGAATTGTAGCTCTCAGCCTTGTTCTGGACTAGGCTGTATATGTTTCTAACTTAATTGCTTCAGAAACCTGGAGAAGAAACTGGAGGGCATTTTCCTATGTTGTTACACAACATTTTACTCACAAATATGCAAAATATTCCCAAAGGAATAAACGTTGTTGGTAGATTGCTCCTCTTCCTCTTCCCTCAATAGTGTGTATTCAAACCTCCAAATTTGGTGTGGTATTATAGATCCTGGATACAGCGTATTCGTAAAACTCTTGTGAGGCCACTGTCCTATCCGCTTTCTCCCTAAGAGGCTTTTGATGCTCTTGGTCCTATTTTGTGGCTTACCAGTGTTATTCAAGTCATTATTTAGGCTTTGCAAAACCTACCCTCAGGCTCTCAGCTTCTTTGAACATGCCTCAGCTTTTCCAGTCTCCAAGTCCTTTCTTCATACTCTGTACCATGGAAGGCTATTGTGAAACACATTTTCTGCATTCTCGCCCCTTCTAGGGCTTCCGTATTGAAATGTTCTTCAAACTGCTGTTTTGAGTAAAAAGCTCAAACATTCTGGAAGTTGTAATTTTATAGATCTGAGGAGAAGAGCAAGTAGGACCTTAAAAGGGGTCCTCCTCTGTAAAGTGTTTGAAACAGCAGGCTCTTCGGAGGAGTTAGTCAAAAAAAAGATTTTCAGGTTTTTTTCAGATTTTTCACATTTTTTTTTCTTCAAGTATATGCCTCTTGTGACATCTGCAGTAATTCATTGAAAAATAATACATTTCCACTGCCTTCTGATTTTAGACTTTTAGACAGTATGTTGAAGGCATTTTTCAGAAAAAAGGACATTCTGCACAATTTTGGCTTATTTGACCTGTCCTAGGTTTGGGATCTTGGCAAGAGTGAGAAAAGGAGAGACATTTTAGAGAAAAACACATTGGGTAGCTGAAACATTTTTTTGATGGGAAGATAGGGAGCAAGAGGAGCAAGTTGCAAGAGGAGCTTGACTAACGTTTGCAGAAGGCTGAAACATGAGGGAGTCCTCTTCAGCTAGAATGCTCATCAGAAAAGGCCAGGGTTTAGTTTAACTGGAAGAAAGACTTGAGGATTGAATTAGTTCTGAAGTGGTAAGAATAAAGTATGTTTTGTGTTTATCCTTAGTGTTTATTTTTTCCTCCCCACTTCCCTCCCTTCACAAAACAAAACTTAACTACAGTGGACAAAAGCAAAATTTACCTTTGAAATCTGAATTGATGGAAGAATCTTACAAATGAAAAATTTTGAGCTGTTGGTCTCTTTTTCTCTACATATTTAGCAGTACAGGAGGCCTGACTATAAATGACTGCTGGGCAGCTGGGAGCTGTTTTTGTTTGGAGAACTGGAAGCTCTTTGAAAACTGCAGGAGTAGATATGTTTCTGAAGTTTTATTTCATTGTTTAGCTTTCTGTCATCCAGAAGTGCAGTGTTTACTTAAACGTTATACAAGCTCAGTGTTGTAAATTAACAAGTACTGTTGTAAATTAGGAGTCTTGGCTTTAAACTGTGGGACTTAATGTTATAATTGAAAACAGCCCTACAAACGCTCAGCTGTTGAGTACTAACTTTATAGAAATACCTTGGTTTCAGAATGTGGCATTCCCAAGGAGTTTATAAAGTGTGTTGAGCTAAACCCGAGGTGTGGATTTGCATTTTCATGATCAAAGAAAACCTGGCACGTAAGTCTGAGGAGTCCACACAGTTCAGGGTTTGATGTTAGCGATGCCCTCTTGTTGGGGCATAGGTCCTGTGTAGCTCCTATAGGTTTTGTTATTAAACATATACACAGTCCCAAGAATTAGATTTTAATTTACAGAGTATAATTAAGATAGGTTTTCCTTTCCGAAGGAAAATTTGTCCTCAGGGAAATAAGGAGGAATGCTTTGCTGCACTGTCACAAAAGCCGACCAGGATTTACTAATCACATTGACATTCATATTCCAGGTCATAATTCTCTATCGTTCTCCGTGAAAACAGAGTCAAAATAAGAGACAGAATCTCAGAACAAGATGTAGAAAAGCTTTTTGGGGGAGGTAGCCCTTTGAGTGCCCACAGGTGAGAGGAAAGGTTTCCTGAAGAGATGTGTTTTGAAGTCAGGATGTGGTAGAGTAGAAGGAACAGAAACAGGCCAGGGCAGTAACACCATTCCAAAGTGTACAACTGAAATTAAAAAAAAAAAAAAAAAGTGAGAAGGGAGAAAGCAAAGTATAAAATGAAAAAAAATCTGGGAAGGTCTTAACAGGTAGGAGAGACTTTGATGTATGCTCCATACTTCAATCTGTGTTCTTCTTTCCCTTTAAAGTAGCAACAAGATGTTTGCATTTTATGCATGTTTGATGGAGCTGTTTATTTAAGAGGATAGTAGAGCATGAACAATGGCCATGGAAATGACTGATCAGTGGTAGGACAGATATTTACCAGAGACAGACGTCTACCTTGCAGGCTAGGCAAGGTGGTTACTGTAGAACAGGAGACTTCAAATGAGAGATACAGAAGTTGTCTTGAATGAAGTTGTCTCAGGAATGGTTTTCCATGCTGAACTCCTCACCAGAGAGCTGGACAAACAGCGGGTCAGTTACACAGGAAAAAAACCCTCTCCTAACAGGCCACAGAAAACAGCAGAAATCATCAGTTGGTGGATCCTGTTAGGAAGAGGGATGCCTGTAGATGGAAAGATTCAGTGAGGGTTAATAACGAATGGTTAACAACACTTAATTCATTGCTTTCATGAATGGAATTCAAATTTCCCTGGTCAGTTTTCCAGTTTATAGCTGAGAATAATCATCTATTCCCAGGCATTAAGCCTGAAGCATCATTTGTAACTGTGATACCCAAGATATTTCAAAAAGTAAACAAATGTGTTTCTTGTTTCTCTCTGAATTATGCTTCCATGTTAGGTCCTGGTGTTACTGAGTTTGGAGAGGAGTGGAAGGAAGGGAATAGGCCATGTGTTACTTTGGTTAAAGGCATGGCTCACACCTTTTGCCTTTGGTTCCTGCAGAGATGAGTTCCCATAGTTCTGTACATCCTGTCATGAGCTGGGTCCACATTTTGGGCAGGATTGCTGGCGTTGCTTGTTTTGCAGTTTCATAAATCATGAGACAAATATATTTTTGTATTGTTTCCCAATATTTGATTTTACAAAGGGAGTTGCTGTGCAGTTTTTCTGTTTGCATGTTTAAAAAAAAAAAGTGCATGCTAGAACATGCATGCGGTGTCACTTCTGTTCATTCTCTTAGCTGTTAGAAAAAACAGCGTGTTCCCCAGCTGTCTCCTGGCTTCCTCTCTGCAAGAGCACTCAGCTCCTGTCCTGTCCCTTGGAGCAGGATGTGGCTGAGGCCAAAACCACCACGGGTGATTTTGCAGCTCGGAATTTCCCCATGGCTGTTGTGTCCATCTCCTAAGTATAGCAGAAGAGGAGGGTTTCCTCTCAGTAATTGCTTTTATTAAGGGCTGATTTTAAATGGTGAACACTGCAGCTGTAAATTCTGCTTCATGAGCTTGAAGTGATGCACCATGATTTGACTGCTAAGCAACTTCTCACTTTGTTGACTTTCTCTATTAATTTTTTGGGTGATGTATAGGCACCTTTGGATGACCAAGACTCTCTGTGTGAGCTGCTGTACAGTGCCCTTCAGTTTTCCATGGCAAATAAAAAGCTTGTTAAACCACAAGTGCTTCTGTTAGAATGAAGTTATAGATGGAGCTATGAGGCCGTGTTTACATGACTCCTTCATGTCAGTGAATCTGTTGGTGACTATATTCCAATACCAAATAAAGTCAAGACCTCTCCAGTGTTAGAGGCAAGAGACATCTTTACATTAACTTGAAAGCCTGTGCAGTCTGAATTGTAGCTAGTTAGAAGTAGAAGACATTTGGAAGAAGATTAGAATAAACCTGCACCTTTTTTTTCCAGGCTTAGTTTAAGTAGGCTTCTCGCTATAAAGGAATTATATAATTCTTGGCCTCCTCAGAAGGAAGTCTAGTCAAATTTTTCTGTTTTAGTAGCACCCCCCCCCAAAGTTAATGTTCAGTATTTAAATATTGTGCTTACTGTTGGTGAAGTTGTTCCTACAGCAGGCTACAAAATTGCTAATAATGCCAGCCTGGCAAATGGTATCACTCAGGTATAGTCAGTTCTGGTGCTTGTCTAACACACCCGAAGAAACTCGTCCAAGTCTTTTTCCTGCCTTAACTTTTTCTGTACTGGAGTAAGCGTAGTATCAGTCTACACACGCAACTGTGACCGGGATCTGACTTAGCAAAGCATGTAATCAGATGCTTTATTTTGAGCAAAGGAGTAGCCTGGCCAGTGAATTGATTAACATTAAAATAGTCTCTGCTGGTGTGAGGAACCCTCACTAACCAACATCTCTTAAAGTAAGAGCTGGGCGGTTCCAACTTTTCAGGTCTTGGGTGATTCCTAGGAAGTGCTAAACATCAGACCTTCACAGCACTCCCAGCTCTGCTTTCAGTGGTGTTCATGTGCCTTGGTTTATCAAAGGGAAACAGGTATTAATCTTACTGAGAACCCAAGTGATTGCAGCCAGCTTCCCTTGTCCTTTCCACTGCTTCTCCTTCGGCCTCCAGCTGTTTGTTCCAGTCCGCTGCTGGCCCACAGTACTGCTGAGGTCACTGTCATATGGCACGGCAAATGAGGTCACGGACCTGCTCTGGGTTAAAAAAGCTCTCTTTATTTGTGTAAGATTATTTTTGTCAATATTTTTGCATAGCTGTATTTGTGTGAGATTAATTCCTTTACGTGGATTTCCACATGGTCCTATGGACCGGCTCAGCTGTGAGGAGGCACAGGAAGAGGAGGGTGAGAGGAAAGAGTTGCCTAAATTGACTCTGCTGCTAGCAGAAGAAAGGCTGTGGAACTGGAGCGTTGCTGTGTAGGTCTGCAGCACATTGGCTTTGGTGCCAAAGCTAGTTTCTCTTTCTGCTTGATCCCACCGACTTTCAGTGACTTCCCCTATCTTGCTTGCAATCTGAGCTTGTTTCCAAGTGTTAATAATGACATTACTACTGTGCTTGTAGACTCTCAAAGTAGAGCATATGAAGCACATAAAATTGGTCTACATCCTTATGACTCTCTGTATGTGAATTTTCTGTCTTAAATCAAGCTCTCATAAATTTTGGAGTTCAAGGGGAAAAACACTGGAGCCTCCTGGATATTGTATGTCTAGCAGTCATCTTTATAGTTTTATTTATTTTACATATCAATAATTTTACTGAAAAAGGTAGAAAACAAAGGTATGCTTTGTTTGCACTAGAGAGCAGCAGAGCATACCTGAGCTACAGGAAGCAGTCTAACCATTGCAGCACGGCGCGCCCTCCCTGGGCTGATTTACCCTGCACTGCCCCAAGAAGTTTGCACTCTCCTGCCTACTCCCTATGCTTAGTTTGTAATAGAGTACTAAATATTGACCTTATCCATTTCCGCTCTTTGTCAGGCTTTGTTTATGGCTCAGAAGCAGCACATGGAGGGTGGAGGAGCTTGCATTTCTTCATGCTTATATTAACCACTGGCTCCAGATCAAGAAATATGTGAGCAGCATTTATTAAATATGATCAATTGCAGACCTGTAAGTTTATGTCACTTCCACTAACATTTTTCCATTTAAACTCTTAATTCTCCCTCTTGTGACCTCAAAATAGTAATTTATCACAATCTGCTAGCATTTGAATGTTTCTGATGTTACAGGCAGAATGCTCAAGGCCTAGATGATCTCAAGCCAGGTCAGCAAATCCCAGTCTCCCAGATCTTTATACGTGAACTTAGGGACCATTTTTATAAAAGGGACCATTCAGTTCAACAAAAGGAAAGTCTATTTTCAGGGCTACGGACTGGAATTTGCTTCTTTTATTGAATTGCATAGCAAGCAGAACGTGTGGAAACTCCTGCTGAATAAGCCAGAGCAAAAGGAGAGAGGCCTTGGTTCCCTTCCATAGGACGCCGATCTGGCAGTCATTTCTCTCTCCTATGCCTATTTTATAGTAAACTGAACCATATTATGTCTGGCGATTTGCTAAACTTGTATTCGAATTTGAGTCCAAAGCTGAAATTGTGGCCAGGCCAAAGTCATCTGGAGTTTTGCCTTTGACTTCAAAAGGCTACTCCTTTTATCCAGATCTACAGTTGCATGACTGATTTGAAGGAGCATTTTTTCAGCTCATCTGCAGAGACAGTTGTATTTGATGTAGAGCTTCTGCCATGGCAAGAGAATCTTTCCTCTCTAAGATTTCTGCGTTCCTTTTGCTTATTCCTTCTCCTGAAGTCATCAATCTCTGTTTAGGGCACCAGAATTCTCTTCCACAACAGCTGGTGTTGATTTTAAAGATGCTCCAGGTAAAGACAAAGGTCAGTGGAAGGAATATAATTCCTGTTGGCAGGCATTCTTCCCTAGATATTAAAAAAAGAGAAATGTGTCTTTTTCTCTCTGTCATGCTCATTTTTAAGAGGAAAATGCATGCAAGAAATCTCTCCCCCGTGTCCAGAGCAGTGACCAGAGACAATTGCCATCACCATTGCACCTTGCAGTGCAAAAGAGCCCTCCGAGGAACCTAGCAGAGGTAGAATAATTACAGAATAAGGTAGTGGGAGAGAGGTGCTGGACTCCCTTAGGGAACGGTAGAGTAGGATCACTTTTTTTTTTAACCTAAAAAGAAAAGTCACGCACGGTAAATTTTAGAACAATGTGATTCCCCTGAAATCTTTGTGGCTAAAATACCTAACTCTGCAAATAGGCAGGATACTGAACTATTTTCCTTCTTCCGCTCCCTAAATTGTCCTAGAGGCCCTGGCTGTTCTCTTAGCTCAAATACTGTTTGACAGTTCAGTAATAAGACAAAAGACAACCTTCTTTTTTTGTCTTTTTCAATCCAGATAATTTAATACAATAAAGAAGCAGAGACATCAAAGCAAAGAAACTATATACATTGTACAAAGCATCAGGAATCTGTTCTCTTTTCAGAATTTTGACATGTGCTATGTAGTGTGGTTACAGCTATTAAGAAAATACAGACATCTTTCCATACAGTCCTCTTGCTATTTAAAACAATGATGCGAAATCTGTTTTGAAGCTGCACAGAGACACATGCAGCTTTATTGCTGCCTTTCAATGAAGGTGGGTAGCACGTGCTTGCCTGTACTTCGACAGAGTAAGAGTAGGGCAGCTAATTCTGAATGTGAGGTATAGACTGGCTTTATGATACAGTGCAGTTTTTGTGTATGTGGACTGCTTTCTTGTTCTGTCTTCAGAACTCTGCTTAACTTTTCTTGAAACACGTTTGGTTACCCTCTGTGGCCTGGAAGGGTGTTTTCAGAGGTGTTCCTGTCTTGCACCGTAAGACTTCGATAGGACGGTTATTATGTCCTAATGTGGAGACACATCGCACATATCTTTATGATCTCTCTTATTTGGAGGGCAGCGAGTGAGCTTGTGCCAGTGTCATCTCTAAGCAGCAAAACAATTTCTGGAAGAGCTGGGGGGGGGGGGCAAAGGTTCTAACATTGCTCTTAATTTTATGAAAAATGTATTTATTATTATGAACCAGGTGATTCGAAACTAAACCCCTATCCACCTTCAAGTAGTTAAAATACATATAAAGGCTAAATCAAATGCAGAGGGCAACATAATATAATCATTTCAGGAGGAAAGGATAAGCTATGAGTTCTTTCTTACCACTGTGACTCCAAATGTAACCCTAACTCAGATTTGCACTTATGATTGCTCTCCTTAGATGTGTTGCTTGTCAAAGCTATGGAACGACACCCTACAAGGTAGGGTGAACTGCAGAGGTTCAGCAGCTCTGAAACCTACACTCAAATTCTTTAAATTAGGCACAGACAAACAAAGAATGAATAAAAACCACAGGCATTCAGAGAAAAGTGTCTAACTTGTTTTTTGGAAGTTGAGGTTGAGTTAATTAGTTACCAAGATGATAATGCTTACCTGGCGCAGGGTACTCTGGCACCTAATTATTGCTCTCTCTGAAAGCGTTTTACAGCAGCAGGTAAAAGGTGCTAGCAGATTACCAGGAATCATTAAAGTAGTGATTTTCTGTCAGTAAAAGTGTGATTTTTTTTTTATCGGAAGAATTTTAATGATACATTAATGAGAAGAGATGGAGTACAAGGTTTTATATGGCAGAGAGATGAATAGTAGCTGCTATGCCTTTTTATTTAGTGGTTTATAAAGGAGTTATTCTGACATACTATGTTGCTTGATTATATGTTTAGGTGAGATTATAATCATGAGTAAAGCCTCAAGAGCATGGAAAGAACAGTTTCACAGTGGGAGGCTGATGAGGAGACAACAAGGAATTCCAGAGCTCTGCTTCTTGCTGAAGTGGGAAGGTAAGACATTAGGCCTCATTTTAAAAATAAATACGTATTTGTAAAAATCATATGTGCACACACCAGCTGTTAAGGCTGCCTTGGCAAGATTTCCAAAAGCAGGGTGATAAGCTTTCTTGTTTGGTAGGAATACCTGTGGAAAATTCTGCAGACCATTGTCAGCAGAGAAGAGACTGCGTTCCTTCCCCAGAAGTTACACTTCTTCTTCCAAGTATGTGTAGTTGTACCTCCCCTTCTACTGATCTCTACTTCTGATTAAAGTTTTGGAGATAAAAATCTGCCTGTTATTATGGCTTCTAATATGAATAGTAAAACTTCATTTTTCCTTTGGTTATGACAGACTGTGCATGGAAAGGGGACCATATTTGCTAAGAATGGGACTTTGTTGCTACCAAAAGCCTTTTATTGATTTATATGAACAAAATACATTATAAATAATATTGGCTAAAGAGGCAGACTAAATATTGGCTAAAGAGAGAGGCATCAACCAAAGACAAAACTGTGAACCAGAACGAGAGGATGTAAGCAAGAGGATGGGGTTGTTTTCCTCTTGAATCTTTAGATGGATTCCTGAGATTATTTAGTGCTCTTTTAGCCGCTGAAGTTCCCACTGGAGTCTGATTTGTCTTGATCTGGTCCAGTCCAGACGTTATTACTTAATCTTTTGCAAATTCTGAAATGTCACTTGCATTACTAACCAGACTGCATTATACCGTCAGTCATCATTTCCCCTGGACTAGCTATCTCGCTGAGTCCAGATAACCATCTTCATATGAAGATCGTTTGTTGTTGCCCAGCATGGAGAAATTCCAACTCCTACTCCAGTTTGGATGACGAGGTTTTCAGACAGCAGTTCTGACTCCTACATAAACTCCTCCACAGAGGAGATTGATTTACATTAAAACCGTAGTTACAATCCAGCAGCTATTCCCTATGGAAAAGGGAATTTGGGGACTGATGCGCCTCTTAATTAGGTGAGCCCGTATAAGCAGGCTGAAATATGTTTAAGCTACCAGCTAAGGCATAGCTGAGGCTCGCTCAGCGGAAGAAGGACTTCGTGTAAGTGCATGCGTGGAGACTTACTGTCTGGAAAATGCACCAAGGCCTAGAGATTGGAAAAGACATTTGATCTGCTGTTTTTGGTTTTAAAGTTGGTAGTATGGCAAAGTAATGAATGACAATCACTTGTACTTGGATATAACCATTCCTCATTTGTCACAAAAAAAAAAATCAATTAACATTTCAAAAAGGCATTTTATACTTTTCAGATGAGACTGACATTCCAAATGTAATATTTAATCTGTGTGTCAGCAGCTAATTCCTCTGATGTATTATGTCATTTTCTGAGCATATGTAGAGAAACAGGATTAATACTTCTCTATCTTTTTTTGTTTCTTTCACAATAATTATAGTGCAATTTTTATTAATTATGAAGAATGATAATCATTATGATAAAATAAGAATCACATGTTCTGTGCATCTGTAACTTGTACAAAGTGAATAGGACACATTACTGTATATCATTGGCAATAACAACAGTAGTTATTCTTTTTGTATGAATCAGACTTTATTAGTATCATGTAAAACATTACATATTATGACAAAGTAAGTCACTTCAAGGATGTGGGTAATGATGCATTAGAGGGACACAAATGAGCAAAAAAGAACTGTGGGAAGCTCTGAATAATCCTGTGTTTGAATCTGATCCTGTAAAGCTTTAAGTATATGCTAAACTTTACTCTCACGAACAGTGGAGCTGCTGATTGAGACCTGAGTTACCTAGCCAGAATGAGAGCACCGTTTTAAAGTGGGAGCTGCCGATGAAATATCTTGATGTATTTCATGAGAGTCCACTGAAGATGAAGGTTGAATATCCATCAGCCAAGCATTAGCATGGTATAAACCTGCTGGGAGCACCGTTTCCTCAGCAGACGTGATATTTGTTCACCCTGCGGGACTCGGACGATCTAGTCTTGAAGGGCATGCTAGAGAAGACCCTTGCCCAGATTCTCATCGTAGGAAACATTCACAGATGTGCAGATATCCTTCACAAGGAATGTGCCTCAGTAAGTGGCACATAGGTGGTGTGAGCATATTTCCAAAATGCAGAAAAGCAGATCCGAAAAGTCATAGCAGTACTGTGCATATTAATATAATTATTACCGCTTCTGAAATCAATAACATGTGCATTTATTTCTCAAGTGAAGAGATTTTTTTCCAAGTCATATGAAAACTCTTATGAAAGAGTTCTTGAAACACTGAGCCGTGCCTTTGATATTTGGCTGGAGCAACAGGACTTATGTAGTTCCAGAGTTTATCTTTGCTCTAAATGTTGCTCACTGGAGTAGATATTTGTTTTCCCTATTGCAGGACATTAGATTATTTCATTTCCTGTCCTCAAAGTAGAGATCCACTGGGAATTACATGATTTAGAAGGCTTGAGCTCAAAACACATCAAATATCTTTGCGAGAGGGAAAAAGTAGTGCATGGGAGTGCAAAGAAGCATCTCTCAGACTTAAAATGAGATTGCGACTCTCCAAGCAGCAAGATGCAGTTGCTAGGTGGCTCACTAGAGGGCATGTGGCTGTATTGTATAGACTTGAAGACAGGGAAATTAAAATTTAAGAGAATGTAGTGGATTAAACCAGGTATTGCTGCACTGCAAATAGGAAATGTTAGAATTGCAGCCTGTTTATTTCAATTACTGATTCGAATACATCATTTGGAGAGGAGAAGTTTAGATTAGTCTTGTAGTGTGCGTATAGTTCCTTTCCTTCACTCAGGAACTCGGGCAGAGGTGTGCTTTGCCATTTACTCTGAATTCATTTTATCCAGTTCTTTGTTCTTACTGCTTTTCCTTAAAGTTTCTTCTGAAAAAAACCCAGATACCATACTGATCCCCTTTCTTGTGGAAGATGCCAGAATAAGCAACTCTGGTATTCCTTATAAATATTTTGGAATACCTAGCATGTCTATTTGTAACAACTTAATCTTGTACACATGTTAAAGGAAATCAGTTTTTTAAAAACAATTATTTTGGATTTCAATTTTCTGTAGGCAACAGAACCTAGAGGACCTGGTTATTTTTAATATAGAAAATATTCCTCTACCTTGGAGTTTTAAAATATAGAGGCATTTGGATCAGTTGTTTTCATCTGCTGTATAAACAACCCCATAAATCTCCTGAATTTTCTAAATATTTTCAGTTGCTTTAACTGGAGGGGGGGGGAGGTGTAACAGTTTGGTGTTGTCTCCAACGACACTTTGGCTATTGTACCAATTGGTTAAGAACAAAATAAATATCTTAGAAGCCATTTCTTTGGAAGTCCTGAGTCAAGTCCTGAACTACTTCACTTAGGCTTTTTTTTTTTCTTGGTCAAACCCTTACTGGTGCAGCTGGAACTTGGCCAGGCAGTAGCCCGTCCCTTTCCAAGGCATCTTTCTTGATTATCTTCTGGCACCAAAAGCCACATCTAAAAGGGCGGAGACAAAAATGTTCAGTAATTCTCTGAGACTTGGCAGTGCAGAACCCTGCAGTGGGTCTCCGTAACTTAACCGTGTGTCAAGGGAGTTGTATCTCCCATCGGTGTGTAAAGAGGCAGGGGGTGACATTTTCGTGTTGTCCACGAGTGGCCCGAAACGTGCCATCTGCTTTCTGGCAAGCAGTTCAGTTGAAGCATGGCTGCTATGATGGACTTGGTGACCTGCGTCTCTGAGTGCGGCATTGCCCTCTTTGAATCTCTTCTTGTCACACTGCGGTACCAGCATCTAGCCCTAGGCGACCTTGCAGAGACCTTCGCTTTGCCCACTCTTATGTCTCTGCTCTCACTTCTCTGGGCTCCCTCCTCTGCTCGGCCACTGAGCCACCAAGGCACGGCTGTTGTACTTGCGCAGCTCATGCTGCCTTTTTTTCCTCTGCTGCTCTATTCCTGCTGTGAAATGATAACCAACGGTATGCTTTATTGGGGAAAAACTATAGAGCCTCTCTGCAGGCAATGTTAAGAACAGAGGGGAGAGAAAAAGCTTCACCTTTGTAAAATGATTCCTTGAGGTTCCCCTTGCCACCGTGCCTTTGAAAAGCCTCTGAAGGATGATACCACTTAGGGACAAAAGAGACTAGATAACGCTATGGTTTTAATTATAGTGCAAAAGTTGTGAAGTGTTAAGTATGTGAAAAATAAATGACTATATCTTCCTTCCTTACCCTTCGTATGTAGTTTTAAACTATTCTGTTTGGACGAGAAGCTCCGTGATGGTGTCTGCGCTGCAGACTGCAGTAGAGCGTACAGGGGTGGCTTGAAATGGGGAGGGGGGAGAGCCGACTTGGTTCTGGCTGCAGTCTGGGGGGGCAGCTGTCAGCCCAGGGTAAACCACAAAACCACTTGAATAGCGGGGCAGATTAACCTGCTGTCTTCCGCAGCTAGCTCCCCAGCTCTCTGGCTTAAAAATAGCTTTCAGGTCTTGATATGACACTACCACGTGTTCACTTAGTCGCATCCACCGCGTAGGGAGGGATCTAGTCCTGGCTGGCACGGCTAGGTGACGCAGCAATAGTAACGTTAAACAAAATATGCTCTGGGAGACAGAGACGGACATTTCAGGGCCTTCATGAAGCTCATTCGTCATGCGACAAAATTTGCTGGATAAATTCTCCCTCTTGTCTGTATTCAGACAGGGAACAGCTGGGTTTAAGTAGATGCGCTTCAAAATCATATTGTAAGGGAAATAGTTGCATTAATGAGGGGCTTCCCCTAAATTACCTTACGTTCTACCTCAGTAAACACAACAAGCTGAACTCTGTTCAGTTATAACAAAAAAAAGCAGCTGGCTCTTTACTGAAGAAAAACAAACATGATGTATCAAACTAGCAAGAAACATTTTTTTTTTTGCAATATTGTTTCCCTTATTAAAAAAAAAAAAGAAGAGAACCCTAATCTGCATCTGCCATTAAGATTTGGATGGTGGGTTGAGATCACAATGAAAGTCCGGGTGGCCTACATCAGAAAAGTTGCATTTCACAGAACATTTGCTATTGATATGTTGGGAAAGTGTCAGACTTGCGGGAGGACTGGAGAGTATTTGCATGATACATTAATAAGAAACAGTTTAGTATACTAGATTACTAAAGCATGGCTAATTCTGAAGCCAAAACCCACACATTCTTAACTTTGTTTCCCAGCTTAAGAGCCAGTATATTCCTGTATTGTACAGGAACTGGAGCATTATTCTTTGAAAGCAAACCCAGTGTTTGGAAAATCCAAAATTGAGCTAACAGCGCAGTATATAGGCATCGCACAGGATGTTATTTTAAGCTGTAATGCAGAAATGTCAGTACACTTGATATCTTTATTTGTAGCATGTGTGTTTTGAGAAAACAGGTTACATACGTTCTTGCTTTACAAGTACCGTGCAACTGAGATAGTTTCATTTGTCTAGGGAAGCTCGGTATCTGACAAACTGGCAGGAGGTCTGTTAAACACTTTGGAGAGTTTTTAAAAGACGCAGGGACATTCCCTGTTCTCTTTCGGTTTTGAGAATGAACTGTTCATTGAGAACGCTCTCCTCATCTCAGGAGCGTTTTGAAAAAAGACAAGTTAATTTCAGCGCTACCTGCAGTTAAACTGAATTTGCTGTACGACATACCCAGCTATCATGCTTGTCTTGTGGAAGCATTAATCACCTTCCTTCACCTTAAAAAGAACAGCAGAACTATAGAAAAATAGGTGTGAATGCTGTCTACAGCGCATTATAAGCTTAGTATTGACAAATTATTCCTATTTCCTGTGATTGTATGAAGAATTACAACTAGAGTAGATTAAATTTATTCTCTCAGGCAGTTAAGTCAATGGACTCACAAAATAATGCAACCTTCAATGCAAAACCAGGCATGGCATCTGTGGAAAAAACAGGCTATCAGGTGCTGCTGTAATTGGCAAGTCAAATTTTCCTAACAACACTCTTTAAATTAAATATGTAGGAACTGAGCAGTAATTTTTTTGATATTAAAGTCAATCTGGGGGAGGAGGTGGCAGGGAGGAGAGCTTTTGATCGTCGTGATCTTTTTTCTGGAGGGAAGGTCTTCTCTTTGGTAATGGATGCGTGGTGACGCGCAGCGGCTTTCAGGGAAGCGGCGGTGCTCCACCTCCCAGCCACTTTGTGTTGGTGGGTTGTGTGTGGCAGCAAAGAAAATGAGCAGTCTCTTAGCCTTTAGCTGGGTCACAGAATAATATCCTGCAAATTGGGGGTGGGAGGGAGAAAGGGGTCGTCTCTATTTCCACAGAGATGCTCCCCACCCCTGCCCTGGTGATGCTAGGTTGATGATCATCTGCCACTGGGGATGGAGATAACGCGAGGGAAGTGTAGCTAGAAAATATTTCAGGTTTAAAAAATAATAAAAAAGCAGGTATTGTAACAGTAAATCCATATTAATTTACTTTTGGTTGCATACAGAACCCCTACACAGAAACCTCTCTCGCTCATAATTTCAGGAAAAATAATATGATTTTATCAGAATAGTATGTTTATAATGCTTGGAGATGTGGATATGAAAGAGTCTTTATTACATTTATATGGAATTGGAAAATTTTTGTCATGATAAATTATGCTTTGCTTTAGTAAGAAAACATATATGGAAGTTAGTGTTTTATTTTTCTTTCTTTCTTCTTCCTCCCCCCTCCCACGTTTCAGTACTGCAAAATATTTCTGACCGAGAAAGGTTAAGAACCTTCTACCACAGTTTCAGTAACAACTTACTTTCATACCATATATAGAAACAGGAAGATTGTGTAGTGCAGACGTAACGTATGGGGTAAAAGAGGGGAGGTGTTCTTTGTATACTGGCAATCAGAGCCAAATCTGAGCAGACATCTGAAAGTCAAAATTTTGAGATTTTAAAAATGAAATTAATCAGACTAGGGATGAAAAGAGTCAATATATAATAAGCTGTAGGTTTGAAACCTTGGGTTAAAACCTATAAAAGAACTAACCATAAAAAAATTTCCCAGGTTCTTACTCTAATTTATTTTTTTCTGTTGACTCTGTCTTAGCACCTTTTCCCTTTCCCTATTTTGTTGTTGTTGTTGTCTTCCTCATTATCTAAGTTCTCCTTTTTTTACCCAGGATGTTCACTCACTCACTCATTCATTCATTTTCCCTCTAATTATTAGGACTTGATAAAATTTTGAGGTGGATGGTTGCACATTTTTGTTGCAGTCTAATGCTTCTGTGGAGATGCAGAGTCTGTCGCTGTTCAATTGACGAGTGATTAGAGTACCTACCATGTCAGGATGCAAGTTAATATTTTGGAGTATGAACTAATGCTTCACGCCTCAAGGGAAGCCAAAAAGATCTAGCCTGGGTAGAAAGAATCAGAAACATGAAATGAGAGTCATCCGAAAACCTAACATTTTCAATGTTTCCCTTAATTCATTATGTTTCAAATTCAAAGATCAAAGACTTCATAGCTTTCTACGCACAAACTAGCATTTCATCTAGATTATACATGTAAATAAAGTTGCAGCTTGCTCCTAAGACATAAAAAGCAAAGGTCAGATGATGGAAATAAAGGGAAAAACATGTAAGTCTGTTTGTTCTGCATTTCTTGGCAGCCAATACGTTCAGTATTCTGGTACTGGTTATGCAGAAAAATAGAACTGCCTTTTGTGGATAATAGCAGGAGAGGCGAAGGACCAGGCCTGCTTCTCTTGTAGCTCCACGGATGTCAATAGAATTAAAGCAGGAATTCCCCTGGTGGGAGCCTTCTGCCAAGGCTCCCCTCGAGCCTCAGGTGCGATGTTCTCTTAGTAAGATCCAGAATAGTTAGGCAGGGTAAGGCTGGCAGAAGGGTCCAGTTAACTCTTTCAGCTGGAGAAATCTGGGACAGAGAAGGCCCTGGAGCACAGCGCTAGGAAGAGCCAAGCTTTGGGAAGGAAGCTTAGGCTGAGGTTTATATAGTTATTGTCTTTGAATTACCAAGCAGCAGAATGGGACTGGATAACCAAACTCCAGAGTGGGAGTAAATTTAGATGGTCCCTGGAATATTTGTGTTTTGAGCGGCAAAGCAAGCTCCTTTCTCTTTATCTCACTTGGCCACGCACCAAGGAGAATAGGCTCCCCTTCTTTCCTTCTGGTCATTTTTGTGTTTTCCTTATCCTGAGAGAAAAATGGAAAAATTACCACCAGAACTAGGAAGTAGAAAGTAAAAATACATGTGCAAGAGAGAAGTGACAGCTCTTACCTGTAACTATTGAGCTTCACAGTTGTTCTCCTTCACATGTGTAACTTAGCCAGGAATGCAGCCTGAAGAGTTCATTGAATGGCTATCCTAATTTTGCCTTCTTAGAGGGAAAAAAAAAGCTTCAGAATTCTGGATTTTGCTGCCACTTCGTTTGCCAGCCTTACAGAGTGTCTTTAAAACGATATGGATTGAACCTCTTTTTCTGTCCACTTTCAACAACGGCCTGAGCAAACAGGTTGAGGAGCTTTGGACCTAGCCTGAGGTTCTGCGTCTCCGCTCTGGATGACCGGGATACTTGCTCGTTCTTGTCACGCTTCTGTAGAAGTTGCATATAGAAAGTTATTTCTCTTCAGTCCCTTCAAACATCATGTCCCCTGCAAAGTTATGAACAGATCTTTATAGGTGGTCAGAAGGCAGTCATCAAAATGGCATTTCAATGGAAAAACACTGTTTCATTTAAGAAAAAATGAAAGAGGAAAAAATGAAAGAGGAAAAAACATTCCCAGATTTGAAATCCATTTACAAAACAAAAAGTTCTGATTCTTTTTACTTAAAAATGAATTCTTATTTATACATCTACTTTATTTATATGTTGTCAATTACAGCAAGTATTGCAGGATAGAAGGATTTAAGTTGATCAGAAATGAGCTTTAAAACATTATTTCATTAAAATAATAGATATTGTCCCTTATTTTGGACAGTTATTTCTAAAGTTTTTTGGGGGGGGGGAACAACCATGTTTGAGTGCATAAATAATCAATAACAGCTTATTTTAGCAAATAGTCGTATTATCTTGTCAGTAGGACAGATTTTGAGTCTATTTAAGGAACTGATCATTTAGCCTAAATTCTTATGTCACTGATGAGGAACTTCTCCCTGTGTCATATTAGCCCTTGATTCCCTAGCAATACAGGCGAAAAACTGTGTGGTTGGGGGGGGAGGTTATGTTCTAGAAGACTCTTTATAGTTTACATTTTAGTCATTTTCTTAAACAAAGATGAGAAATAAAAGTGAGCAATCATAGAGAGAGGGAAGCAAAAAAACCCCACTCAAACTCCCATTTTTGCTAAACAGAGACACTACTCTTTCCCTAAAATTGAATTTTTGCAGCCTGAAGGACTCTGTAGGTGCAACATCCTACTCCAGCAACATTCACTTAAGACAGGCTTGCAAACCAAAGCAAATGATTGAAAATACTTTTACGTTTTGCTGTTTTCAGCTTTTCCATGATTGATGCAGAGTAGTCAGATGTGGCTGCATTTATCAGCAAACGTGAAAGGAACGCAATAAATACAAGCAGCTTTTTCGGTGCTTATTATAGCGAAGGTTGCATAACGGTTTCCATTCTAGTTCCCTTTTCAGCGTCGTGAGTTTTTGTTGCTTTCATTCTTGGGAAGGGAATTTTCCTTAAGGTTATTTTTCTTTGGAAAGTTTGAGTAACTTGGCTCTAATATTACCAAGAATACTGCACAGAAAATGGGTGTATGTAGACTTGCTAATTTTAAGTCTTTTTATTGTTTTAACAACTCTTCAACATACGCAGCTGGGGGAGGAAAGCTGAAATTTCAGCTATTTCCATATCAGGACAGTTGGCTTTGTGTGCTGCTGTGAATTCATGTTTTGGTTTGCGTGTTTGGATCTTTGGGAAGTCGCTGTGCTGTGCATGCACAGCATAGCTCGCACACATCTTCCTCGCGCGGCTTCGGAGGCGTGTGGAGGAATTCCCTGGCTCGGAAGAGCGGGGGGTGGTCAGCAGCGGGCCGACAGACGGACGGGCGGCGGGAGGAAGCACCGCGTGGCCATTCCTGCTGCCCTTGCTCGGTGCTGCTGGCTCGCTCACGTCTCTTCCGATCGGGGAGGTGAGAGAGTTTAACCTGTGGCGTCCCAGGCCCGAGGTCCACCTCTTCCCCCAGTTTTGCTGAAGTCTTTCCATTTGGGTCTTCTTTCTCTCTGGTTCATGCTCAAACACTGTTTTGCAAGCGTGGTCAGACTCGGTTCTATTCTGCTCTTATTTCAGTGACACATTGAAGATGTAGTTGAGAAAATAATGGAGTAACTTAATTTAAATTAACTAGACATTATATTTTGCTTTTGAAGTGAGGTTTTCAATGGCTATCATCTTGCGTGGGATAGGAGTGCTTCCCTTTGCTTTCACCTTTCTTCTAAGAAATCTGTGATTCCCACTCTGGAGGGTTAATAGTTGTCAGACGGGCTGATCCAAATCTTGAACTGTGAGCAACCAAGCCCATTGCTCACTGCGTCACTAATTAACTGCGACACCATTCTGAACTGTTTTAATCAGGAAAGAGAGTTATTTATGAGAAATAACAAGAACAGCGCTCATCTTTCTGAAAAAAACAGCAGGAGAAAAATCATAAATACGGACTTCAAAACCATTGAATTGCATCACTTGCCTTCCTGATCATGAGGACTGCGGCATTAGGAATTGGACCCAAAAAATAGAAATTGAAGGATGTGATATTTCTTCTTTCCCTGTGCCTGGGATTGCACGCTGCCCACCCGCCTCTCTCGAGGCCGTGGTTACGCTCCCTGCTCTGGCCGGGGCCGCGCTGGGCCAAGGAGCGATTGCGCCGGCGGCCGTGCCGATGGTTTTGGGGAGACGGGCTTCCCACGGGTTGTGGAGGCAACCCAGCAAGTGCTGCGTGAGGCACGCAGCGGGCTGGTTTACCCTAATTGCTGGGCGTGCTGGCAGCCCCGAGGAGTGATGCCGTGGCTAAACTGCTCCCGCCGGGAGAGCGTTATCCCCGTACACTGTCGCTACACTATGTTTGCAGCATACTGCAACAGTAGAGGTGATGCAGTGCAAACAGAGTGATCGGGAATAGGGGTAAGAAGATGGTAGCTGTACACTTTTCTGTGGAGGGGAGGAAGGAGCTCCTTAAACGTTGCTTTTTTAAGAAAACATCATATTGTTGAGCTGCTGCCTTAGGAAAACCAGGGATTGCTTGATGGTCCTGATTGCATTTTTTAATAAGAAATTAAATAAAGCAGAGAGTAGGCCCCAGGGGCTGTGCTAAGGGAGATTTGGCCATATCCAAGTTGTGAGAGTTGCTGTAAGGGGTGATGGAAATTCAGTGCAGCTGGTGAACTGAAAAAATAATAACAAAAAACAATACACCTCTATGTTATAGAATATCTTTCATACAGCAAGTATCCTAAAATGCTTTATATAGTATTAAAAACAGATTTAATTTGAAGAACAGGTAATTTTGTTTATTTAAGAGAAACAAAAACACAGGGCTTACTTTAGACTGAACTAAAGCTGGTGTAAATCAAGGACAGTTCGATTGAAGTCAAGTGGCTTGCAGTATAAATGCTGTAAAATACACAGGATTAATATCTGGCTCATAATATTTTTCATTTATAGCTAATCACTTTGGCCCTTTGGAGGAGGTCAGGAAAAGGATCTCCCCATTTTTATTGTATTTCCTTTTTGTCCTTAAATTGACTATAATAATTTCTTGCCTGCCTTTATTGGAAGGTGGAACTTTGATTTTTTTATCTTGATTTCTTCTAGATGGTGGCTTTCCCACATGTGCTGTCTTTTTAAAATTTTCAGAGGCAAAAGGAAAAAGAAATGGGGATTAGAGGGAGGGAGTTACTCTTCCTTTCCATGCCTTCCCTCTCCCCTCTAGCCCTCCCCTTCCTCCTCCCTCCCCCTCGGAAAAAAAATGAATAAATAACTATAATGAATATATTTGAACTCTCTGGCAAAAAAAAAAAGGGATGGGGAATTTTATACAAAAAAAGAAAAAGAAAGTAGAAAAGCAATTAAAATATGGGAAGTTTTCAATGAAAAGTATCAATGCTTTTTTTTTTTTTTTTTTGCCTTTTTTTGGTTTTGGCAAAAATAAGTAGTGAAATTGGAAAAATTCTACAAAAAGTTTTGTTTTGCTTAAGGCCACTCAATTTTTTTCATTAAATTTATAAGCAAGTGTAATTAAAAGAAACACAAAAGCATTTCCAAAACAGAAATATGTGTGTGGAACATTTAAGTCTCCAACATAAAATCAGATATGACTACCTGATTTAGAAATAAGTGCAAGCTTTACTCTGTTGAGTTTCTCCTCTTTATGGGTGCAAGTAAGACAGAAAGGACAACCCACTTTTCCTGTACAAAGCAAGCTGATTTAGCCCCAAAGAGGTATAAATGCATATATTTGTATTGAAATGTATTTTAATGATTAAATGAGCATCTAGTACTTGTGGCTCAGTGAATGCAGTTGCCGATCGGATGCATGTTTGTCCTCTTGCCTAGCAGGTGACTGCATGCGGGTTGTGACCAGCGCAGCCTCTCTTTCTGCATACTGGGCTGCTTTCTTTGAAAACTAGATTTGTTTGTGTTTGATGGACTTGACGGAGCTGACTGTTCATTGAAGAACTAAAATTGGGATTCATACCAGCCCCATTAGCCCCACGACTTCCAAACTGGAGAGAGAAGCAAATCCGTCCTCGCCCATTGGGGACAGGCCAGGATTCAAGCCTCGCTCCCAAGCTAGCTCCGACACGGGGTGATTGATCATAAATCCGGCTGCCTTGAAACCTGCAGGAGGAATTAGCAGCTGAAGCCTGGGAACCTCCAAATAACCTGCCTCCAGGGTCGGAGTGACCGCATCCCCTCGAGCGCGCTGCCTCGTCATCTCCTGGCACGCCGCAGGCTCCCCGGGAAGGGCTGGAAATGATGGCTCCTCGCTGGCTGCAGATCACAGGAAGATTCATGGTTATGTACGCTGCGGTCAGGAGCAGGTTCGGTCCCAGTAATACAGTACTTTATGAGAGATTTGCAGCGATCACCCCCTGTGTTTCATGGTGTTTGCTGCTGACCGTGGTTTTCAGGGAAATGCTTCTCCTGTTATTCTGTACAGTTAGTTGCAAAACGTGGTTTTGGGCAAAAGACTGTATTGCTCGAAGTTGTATGTCCGGCCACAAACAAAATACGTGAGCCTTAGTCGTCCCCAATTGGGGGCACAAACTCAGTGGTTGCTTTTTAACCTTTCTCTCCCCCTCTGCCTGATCCTCAGTAGTATGTCAGTCTCTAGGTAAAATACTGAGCAGAACTTTTAAAAGTGCTCAATGCATGCTAAGCACTTAATGCCCATGGGGTTTGCTAGCTGGTTCCTTTGGTAGGTCCCACTTGGCACTTATGTGTGCTAGAAATTCACGTCACTGAAAACCTAGGTTGTAGTGGCGTAGGCATGAATCTGAAAAACGGGGGTGCCTCTTGGTATTTTTGCCTCAGTACCATTTTGTTTAAGTAGGTTTTGTGAAAAAATTTGTCTTTTAAGCATGTAGGAATTGTTATAATGAGTAGCACAGAAAACCCCTGACCAGATTTGACCTGTTTGGAGTATACAAAGGATGGGCTGAATGCTGGTTAAAAGTGGAAAAAAACAGAATACCAAATAGCTTGTTTCTCAGCAGTATTGTCTATCCTCTACACAAGAATTTTTGTAGCAGCACAAGATCTTTTAGTTACCTTCATGCTCTGGTTGGAAAAAAGAAAGAGCTTCCCCCTCTGTCCCCCCAACACCAAAGCACGACTTCAGTGTCTTCTCCATCCACCCCTGACCTCTCCTTTAATCTGGAGCAAGGCGCTGCTCTCACAGCCGTTACCTTGCAGTGAAGTGGGTTGTTATTTCCGCCGGAGGGAATTGGTCCATCAGGGATAGCAAAGCCAAACCTCCTTCCATGTCCTCAGAGGTGCTGCAGGCTATCTGCAGTCCACACAAGTGAGTTATCAAAGAGGTCTTGCCCTTTTGGGCGGACACCCAGCTCCATTCCCAGCAAATTTTAGATTAATATCTTGAAACTTAGTTGAATCCAGCTGACTGATTAACTTCATGCTTAGCTGAATCCAGGCTGGTTAAAAGAATGAGTTTGGGCATCTGTCCTTAAATATCTGAAAATCACTACTCCCTAGTTTTTTTCAAATTTATAGAGGGGATGAATTTATGGGGTCTCTGCTGTTTCCATCAAGGAATTTGGCTCGCTCTTTACGTTTATTAATTTAAAAAGTTTTATTTAGTTATTTTTAAAAATCAATTTAAACAGATTTGACTTACAGCCCAGTCCTTTTAGAGGTAGTATGTGCCTTCTCTTTAACACCACACATCCATTTATTTTGAGTAGAGCTGGATGATACTTGCATGAGATCATCATATTGTATGTTTTTTATTGTCATGGAGTCTCTCTGTGTCTCATCTGTTTATTTTGTTCTCTTTATGATCCTCCCTTATTCAAACTGAGTTTTGTGGAGGCCTCACTGCCTCATATATTTCTATTGCTTCCTGTGTAAAAGAAACACAAGGTTTTGTTTGTATGTGGTTTTTCTTTTTTTTTCTTTGAGATTATCTGTAGTAGCTGAGTACTAACACAATATATGGTCTTACAGTCCTCAGTGAAACAGAAGACAAGTGAGCGGAGGCATTTGTTGAGTGCGCACAAGAGGATAACATCCAAAAAAGTTACGATTTGGGAGGTTTTGCTATTGCTGTCACCAAAGTTAGCAAACAAGTCAGCTGATAGAGCCCAGCTGGACATTGACCATAGTGTTCTGACTCACATAAAGCTTTTTGGAGATGGTGACTGTTGTAAGTGTGAATTAACACAACCTCCTGTATATTTTGATCAATAGTCCAGACCCACCCGCAGTTCAAACATAGGTCTTAGCAGAGAGAAAATGGCATTTGGTTGTCCGATAAACTAGCAGAATTTGCCACTTGATGTTTTTAAAAATTTGATTACAGCTAAGGCCGTATTGATTGTGGTTTGCGTGGAGGATATCAGTAAGAAATGTGAATTATAAGTGTTCTCTGCAGTATCTTTATCTCCAGAAACAAAATGGAGTATGACTGCATCAGTCTGTAGTAATAGGAAGAGGAAATGCAGCACTGATTTGTTATAAATGAGGGAGCTGTTACTGGTTTGTGTTTTCCTGTCTCAGCTTGTTCATACTTGAATGGGTGGATGGATGTCAGTACTCCTGCGTTTGGGCATGAGGCTGCCTAGTATGTGCTGGGGTTGACTGCGTGTTTGTAGTGATTTTGGAGATTTTGTGTGCGCGCGCGCTGTGTGTGGTGCTTATATGGATCTCTGCCAGCTTTCTATGAAATGATCTATAGAGCTTTTTTCCTGTGGCCCTGATAGATGTTTGCATTCACTTTTGGGTTTGGGAAGAGTGAAATACTAGGTGAGGCTAGGTGTGTGAGCAGATCAAAAACAACCAAAAAGCCTGGCTTTTATCGCTTTCTTGTGAAATTACAAATCATTTTCTGATCTTTTAGAAACATTTCCTTACAGATGTCTTCAGAAATTACCAGAGATGAAGGCAGAACAGTGATTCTAATTTACTCAAGGCTACATAAAGATGGAGAAAGCAAATGGTGCGAAGAAAGCGAACAGTAGTATTTTATTTAAGTTTGTTTTCATTTCTTACTCCTTGCAAAGCAGAGTAAGGGGGAAAAGTGAAATTTTAATTCTGCACCTAATTTTCTGAACTCAAGTACAAATAAAATTGTTTTCAACTTTAAAACCATGAAGTGTAAGCTCATCTGAAGCTTGAGTCACAGTAAATGCCATGCTAGAACAGTTTAAAATCCAGTCTTGCAGTCTGATTTGTCTTTTTATCAAATCAGTAATAAAATCTCCTAAAATCAGTAATAAAAATCTCCTAAGGAAAAGAGATCATTAGATAAGACAGATGCTAAAAAAAATTCTCCCCTGTGAGATGGGGTTAAGTCCCTACAAACAGACCTCAGGTTTGAGCTGCGGAAAAAGATAGAATTAATCTATTCTTTAGAAGAGGCTCTTTTTTGTTTAATACGAACACCGAAATAGGGCACAGTGATAGCAAACGCGTGATGGACAATATTTTAAAAATCGCCCCGAAGCAGCACAGCACACGGCGTGCCCCTGCGGAGATCCCCTGTCCCTCCCGGGGGCGCAGGCTTCTGCTCACAGAGAGCAGGAGCATGGGTGGCCACCGACCCCCCAAAAAGGGTGCTCCACGCCTCCCCCCGGTGCTTGTGCCTTAGCAGCTTCCTCTCACGCAACTGCTAATTGAAAAGTAAGAAGGGAAAGGAAATTGCAATTATGCTTTTTTTTTTTTTAACCCCCTCTGCCATTTACAGAGATAGACGTGAAAAGGACTGATAGCTTGCAGGAGGAGCAGTCCATCAGGAGAGGGAGAAGACATGAAAATTCTCATTACTGTTCCCAGGTATGTTATTGTTTGTGTATGAATATATGAGATAGCAAGAGAGCTGCTCCTCTCAGTGTTTTTTGTTCCCTCCACCCCTCCTTTCACTCACCCAAGGGAAAGAGAGGGGTTGTAGCTACTCCGCTACAGTACCCGATTGCCCCAGGGTGCTCTCTTTCGCAGGTACCGGGAAAAAGCTGAGAGATGGCTATAGCCAAATCCTGCCAATTTTACACCCCGTCCCTGTTTCTCAAAGCAGCCTGGTTTGGTGCTGTGGCGGGCAGACGTGCCTGCTTTAGAGCTTATGGCGTACCTGGCAGCACCTGGATGTATCACATGCCAGAGAAGCTGAGACGATAAATGCAAAGTAAATCGCTAGAGTTGTTAGTGTCGCTGTGGCATCGAGACATGCCGTATTTAGCAATACTGAAGTGCACCTTTAGTGGCTGGGTGTATTTAGGCAATGGAGTTTGCTGGCTTGGACATAAGATGTGGCAGGAGCAGCATGCCAGCTCCCTGCTTTGGCAGCGTTGCAGGGCTGGCGTATTTTGTACTTGCCGGTATTTTGGGGAGCTGGCGCGCTTTGATGTGTGCTTTACTCGGGCAGGGGAGTCCGGGGAGCCTGTGCAGAAAGCCTGGTGGGACCCGTCCCCCTCTGGCCAGACCTCACTGCTACCTCCAGGCGGGACAGCAGAGCGGCTGTGCGGGCCGAGGTGTGCTCCCCCGGGAGAGGGGCTCCAGCGGCCGCCTCCGCGGCGAGGCGGGAGGGGAGCGCGGCCCCCGGCGCGGTGGGAGCAGCGTGGAGGGGATGGAGGAGGCGAGCGTTGTCCGCGGCGTGTCACTCCTCCGAGCGGGGGGCGGAGGGAAGGGAGACCCGCGGCGGGAGGCTATAAAATACCGGGGGCAGCAAGAGACGGGAGCAGCGAGAGACCGCCAGAGCCCCCCGTGTGCCGGCGGGAGCGCGCGGGGCAGCGCAGGAGGCCACGCGGGGGTCCGCTCGTTGCCCCGCCAGCCAGGCCGGGGTGCCCAGCCGGGACTCGCCCTGCCCTGCGGCACCGCTGCCGGATGCCCGCGGCCCCTCGCCCAGCAGCGGCCGCACTGCAGGAGGAGGGGACGGGCGCCCTCGCCCCCGCTGGCTGCAGAGGCTGAGGCAAAAGAAAGAAAAAGGAGGAGGGGAATAAAAAGTAAAGAGGGGGAGAGAGTGAGTGAAAGAAAACTAAGCCCAGCTTTTACCAGTGCTGCTTGGATTGGATCTGGTTTGAGTTTCCTCTCTGCTGGCTTGTGCGGCGCGAGAGGAGGAGTGGGGGGAAGCAACTCGCTCGCTCTTCCTCCGAAGCTTAAGCAAACGTGCTGGGTGACCGCGCTGCTGGGGAGCTGCCCTGGGTGCAGTTGCCTCGTAGTTCATTGCTCTCAGTTACTAAAGAATTTCCTGGACTTCTCAAGAACCTGGAGGAAAAAGCCATCACTTCACAGACCCGATAGTTGCTCAGTGCCTATAGACTTGACACAATTTTTTTCCTAGGGGATTTTTTTTTCCCCCCTCTGTCTCTCAGAACAGCAGTTCCTTGAGTGTGTGGCATTGAAACCCATTGCTTTATTAACAACTTTGGGAGATTTTTTTAAAATCTTTTTTTTTGCTCTTTTGTTTTCTTTGCTTTAAAAAAAAAAAGAAAAGAAAAAGAGAGATAATCCTTTTGGGGGGAGGGGAGATGATCGTGCTGATGTGGAATAAGTGCTCCTGCTGTCTCCTCTTACTAGCCGCGGTCCTGATCGTGGAGAGCTCCCAGCTAGACAGCTCCAGCTCCAAGGTGAACTCCATCAAGTCCACCCTGATGGGGGAGGCTCCAACTCAGGCAACCAACAGATCTGCAGGCATCCACCAGGGACTAACGCTTGCTAGCAGTAAGAAGGGCAAAATGCTAGAACAGATGGGAAAACCTCCAAAGCACTATCACCGGCAAGGAGAGGTAGGACATCACTTAATTGCATGAGTGTCTGTCCATCTGTTGCTATATGCAGTTAATTGCTAGTCCCCTTCTCCTGTTCTTTTGAAAACGTTTCTTTATTAATTAAATAAATTTACTTCTTCAGGGTTGTCTGGAACAATATCATGGTAAAACAGGAATTAAGAGCTGGGCAAGTGGAAGTTCTGTTTTTCTCTGTAGGATTAATAATTGATAAAAGAAATAGTAATCTAAGAAAAAGATCTTTAGCATTTGCCCTTGGAATCCTTCAAAGGACTGCTGGAAATAAAGGAAGAAATTGCTTGTTAACTCTTCGGATACTAAGTCAATTGAATTTGAATAGGCAAGGAAAATTTGAGCCTAAAATGCAGACTGTTTGCAGTGGTAAAACAAGTTTGCTTTTAAAAATCACACCTAGAAAGCCCTTCTTTGATATCTTCCTCTGTGAAAGAGTAATGGTGAGAAAGAAAAGGCTTGCTGTCCCAGTGGTATAGTTTAGGGCATTTTCATCTGATTAATATGACAGAAAATAAATTCCAGGTTTCTTGTCCAGTGTACGCTCTTGTGGTTGTGGAAGTTTTGCTTGATTGTGTCCAGTTGAGATAAGCAGAGAATAACAGTCTTCGATATGTGGGAAGAAAGTTGGAGTGGAAGTAAGAAAGATAAGGTTATAGAAACCTTATGAAAACAAGACCCTAACTTGCTTGTGAATTATGCAGCCGCCTTTCCCTTTTATTCTGCTTGAATTCTTGGGGGTCTGAAGAAAATGTTCTTCTTTCAACTATTTTTGAGGTAAACTATAAACCAGTATTTGAAGACATCAGTCTTCTGCTTCCCTATCAAGTCTCAACTTGGTGTGAATGCTGCGCATTATGGTGTTGAAAGAGGTATATTCTAATTTCATCAGAAAATACAGGTTTTATATTATGGGGCACTATTAGTACCTCCAAATATAGCTGCTTTTCATAAGCAACAGACAGTGCAGCAGCAAGGGAGCTGCCAACATTCAGCACTAAAATGGCAAAAAAATAGTGAATGCCTAAAGGCATTGCCTAGATTTTCCTTAAAGCAGCGAAGAAGCTGCAAATTCAAGCAATGCACTGAATTCACTAGAGCGTTTCACGTTAGCCTTTTACTAATTGGATATTATCATTTGGTTTTGTGTGCATGCATAATAACGATGGTGGTAGTTTTGGGTTTTGCGTGTGAGAAATTTGGTTTTAAACTCCTCCAAGCTTTCTCTCCCTTGCCACTCAATTGTTTTATAATTCATCCAGAATTTGCTTGCCTCTCCTTACCTCTGAGCAAAGTTTAGTAACGGATGCTGTGGCAAAGTTTCATATTTCTGAAGTACTGTGCTCCTTCCTAGTACACATTGTAATAATTACTATGCTAAATCACCTTGAGGAAATACAGGAGCACGCTATGCTTTCTCATACGTTCTTAGGTTTTTTTTTTGTTTTCCATATAGCCACAAAAAGCTAGAGTGTAGTACCCGTTTTCCCACTGTGTGTTACCTCAGTCTCATGAGTTTCAGCACAGGTCCTTGCGGGGTTG
This sequence comes from Dromaius novaehollandiae, assembly GCF_036370855.1. Lineage (NCBI taxonomy): Eukaryota > Metazoa > Chordata > Aves > Casuariiformes > Dromaiidae > Dromaius > Dromaius novaehollandiae. The sequence continues at coordinate 20,740,471 of NC_088101.1, read as the reverse complement.
TGCATTGTCCAGCCCCTGTCATGCTGTATTATACTTGTCCTGTGAGGAACTGTTGCCACCTTACCCTGTGTACAACATCTATATCGCTTCAGTGTGTATTAAATAAAACGTTGAAAACGATCAATCATAATTCACCTAGTTCCTGGAAAGGAAGTTGCACTGCCCACGAATTGCATTTGAAAGATTTGCCGCTTTCTTGCCAATCTGGACTACGTGCAGTGGACTCCTCCGTGACTGGTACGAACGTACAAGGTGTGCTTCAAGTCAGAGATCGCACTGCTAGTATTCACATGGTAGAAGAGCTGTCACAGGCTTTGAGACGCTCTGCTTGTACCATGTCGTACAATTCCACCCGTGGGAGCCTCTTTTTACCCCCCTTCCTCAAGCGAAAGCCCCTGGGAGAATCGGTGACTTTTGCGCCCGAGGAGCGAACCTCACCTCCTGTCAGTGGCTTTTGGGGCCGATTTCGCCCTCCCTCGCTGCAGCTCCATCCCCACTTGTCAGTCAGCCTCATGCCAATGTAGCCCGTGAAAATATCTCACATTTGCACCCAGGGATTGTAGATGTAGATTTGACTGTCACCTTGAAGCAAGACAGTTAACACAGAACTGCAGTAAAAAGAAGAAAAAAACGAGTTACTCTTTTGATGATGCTTTCTCTTTGGTGATATTCTAGTTGAAGGGTTGGTAAGCCGCTCCATTTTTTAACAGTGAGGGTCACACCTCAACTGGTTAAGACGTGACATTTTAACAATTTTTTTTAAGCTATGCTCTTATTAGATTAGTACTTGCTTGTTGGGGTTATAGGATTTTGCGTTGAAGTCTTGTATGTCGTTTGTTATAAGAATAGAGCTACCTATGCTTTTCTTTCTAAAATGATCTTTTGCCTTCATGTGATTTATAATGTGTGAAAAATGGGAATACCTTTTTTTTTTGTATTATTAAATGCCAAGTTTAGTGTCTTATTTACAGATAGGAACTATTTTTATTAAGAACCAAGGACATGCAGCTTAAAGGAAAATTAATAGAATGTTGCTGTTATGACAGCTCTAAGGTGTGCATTCAGCGCTCTGCTGATGTACGCAGTGGAAATCAGAGGACTCTCCCCAAGACCGATGAAAGGGCCGTTAGCCGGCAACTTATTTACTCATTTTGTCTGGTAGACTAACATGCTTTCCGAATGTTTCCTAAATACATTAACATAACATTTTCAGTTGTGTAAATTACCAGGACTAGGAGCAACTTGGAAGTCTTTAATCAGCAATAAATCAACAGATACAGCAGTTCAAGGCTTATCTGGAGTGTTGATATATTTCAGCTGGTAGTTACAGTGCTTCTGCCCAGAAACGGAAGATCCTGCGCTCCTTTGTCAGGCAAAGTTCCAGTTCAAATTAATGAAAATATTCATATGAGCAGAGCAAGCTGATCCAGCTTGCTGGAGGGACAGCCAGGGTAAATGTGAATTTGAGTAAGACTTACGTTTTTATGTCTTTCTGAGGAATATTATTTATTTTCTGTTCTTATTCCCTTTACTGCCTTGGATCAGCAGAGAATGAGCAGCACTGATGTGCTAAATCAGTGAGATTCTAGCTGTGCTTTCACGGTCACTCCCGTTTCCACTTTCCACAAACTGTTAATGTTTTGCCATTTTCACAAAGAATCACAGCATTTCCACAGGGGAAAAAATAGGCAGATGTACGGAGAGACGTGTTCCTCCCTTTATCTTTAAGGGGCTGATTCTGCAGCGTCTGCTTACCTACATCATCCCACAAAAGGAAATAGCAGGATCAGGCTTAGCAATCGTTTGTAGCCCAAGGCTTTCAGTGAAGTCATGCATCTTCTGAGGTGAAAATTGCTCAAAAATAGGACCATACAGTGCCTGTTAGAGCATGGGTTGGTGCTATAGACTAGCTGCCATCACCTTCCCTTAAAATCTTGTTTTGGAGGAATGGCTTCAAGGAGCAGCTAATACCTCAGTACTCTGCCTTCTCTAGGATCTTGTTACAGGTTTATCAGCTCTCTAAATAAATAAAATAGAGTGAATAGAGTCATAAATGAAGAATGCCAGATGAGCAACAATGATGAATTTTCTGTGTGTCGGATACTGCTTCCACTCTGCTGGGACAAGGTCTTCTCTCTCACCTATAGGGACTCAATGGCAAAGGGAAAATCCCACATATTTTAACTGTGATTGGAAGTCGTGGCCCTTCCACCGTTTTCCATTTGATGGTGTGTAGTATTTCTGACTCACTTCACTATCTTTTTCCTTTCCTTGCCTCTGGATTTTAGTCCTCTCTCTCCCCTGAAGCATGTCCCCTTCCTCAGCGCTGGGGTCACCTCTTCCTCAATTGCCTTTAATGATCTGGTAGCTTGAGACCTACCAAAACTTATTTCCAGCCTTTTCCCTTCTTTAATCCGTGGGACTTCTTCTCTTCTACCCTTCCTATATCCTGGCTAAACGCCGTTCTTTCGACTCTTTTCACCCAGCGAGTCCTGTTTCTCTTTTCTTTCACTGCTGAGTAGCTGGTTGGGTCTGTGCTTCCCACGGGGACCGTCCCTCCCACTTCCCCTCCAGCCGCCATGGGGAGGTAGCCACGATGACAGGAGGAACTGGGACGGCTGGGAGAGAGGGGATCCGCACGGCTGCGTGGGTGAATAGGAGATAATGAGCAATGGAAAAGGAGAGAGGAGTGAAAAGCTGGGAAAAATTACAACGCTGGGAAGTCATGACAGGCAGACATCAGCTAAGTCTTTGTTTTCAAACGCATTTGGTTTACTTTTAAAAATGCGTTTTTTAACTTTATCGCGCCTTGAGCTAGAAGGTTTATGCCCATAGGAACCAAACCGAAAAAGCATTAATCAAAATGGCTGAGTTGGCACAGATCTCCTACCTATCAGCGCATGGACATGCATGTGTTTCTCGAACAGGACGCAGATACCCACAAGGACTTGCTAGAAAATACTTGGATGATGCTTTGTAGCAAGTAAAACAGCATGATGTGTAGTAATTGACTGCAGTGCCCTGAGAATGTTACAATAAAATGTACCAAAGACACCAAAAATGCAACCACAATATCTCAAATAGCTAGCAACCAAGACAGTATAAATTATTTCTCCACCAGATTAAAAATAATTTAATTACAATACCTAGAAACTATATCCAGCAACAGCATTTTTAAGAAAAAAAGCAAAACGGAATTGCTAAATCTGCAGAGGCCACCAGAGGATGTGTTCTTTGCTCTTGTTGTTTGCTGTTAGGAATGTGGGAGACACGCTGGTTTACTGGCAGCAGTCTTGCTAAATAGCTAAGCAGCCTGTCTCATGGTTGCAAAAATGGGACACAGAGTGTTATCGCCTTCCCTGGGTCTTGCGTGGTGTCCCCCTTAATTATTGCTATTATTTGACTTCTTAATACAGAGCAAAAGCTCCTATAAAATGGTTTTACCATGATTATTTCCTATTAATGTTGCAACAGTGCCTAGAAAATTTCCAGGCCTCTAATGCGCTGCTGGCTGTGCAAATGCTCAGGGAGAGTTGGTTTCTGCCTGGGAAGTCTGACAGCGGCGTCTATGGAAAACACAAAGCACGGTGAAGCACGTTACTATTTTGCCCTCAGAAAAGGGGTCTGATTAACTCATTATGTTTGATTAACTGATGCTTTGCAGATGCAAATATAGCACAGGTTTAATTTTGAGTTTAATTATCTCAACACCAGATGTATCTTGCAAGCATTTCATATCTCACAGTTTGCCAGTTAAGCCTCGGTCCTTTTAGAGCTGTACTTAAAAAAGCCTCACCCTGGAAATGCAGTTCAGGAGGAATTTAATTCTGCAAAGGAGGAGTCCCATAAAGCTTCCTGCGTTTTGTTTTTTGGGTTTTTGTTTTGTTTTGTTTTTCATTTTTCATGAGTTCCTTTGCTCTTTGGGTTTTGCGTATCTGGGCCTTTTTACAGTATATCCAGACAAGTTTTTATATGTACATAAAAATGATGATTTGGATAATACCTTAAAAGCAGAGACCTCCTCTTCCTGCCTGGACTTGCTGCAGAAGTCCCTGCTGAGCTCGTGCTCCCCCCACACACGCGCAGCAGTGGCAACTGTCCAGGAATTGCGGTGCGATGGGCAAGGCCCAGCGCGGCCACCTCCGCTCGGCTGCTGCCCGCACGTGGCCGCTCCACACGCCCGGCCAGGGCTGCCCGGAGCTTCATCGCCGTAGCTGTGCTCCAGCCATGAGACACTCCTGGTGTGAGGATGCGTAGGTGTGCATAACGCTACGGGGAAAGGGGAACAGCAACTGACTGTCTGCTTTTGTTCCATCAGTAAAGCACCATGCATATTTAGATTTTTTTATTATTATTATTATTTTTAAGAACGTAGGATAATGCTTTGGAACTCCTCATTTTTTCAGTGCTATGTACCTTTAGGCTGAAACCAGCTTCTAAGAGCTTCACATCCATGGATGTGAAAGGCCTGCATAAAAGCCAAGAACCTCAAAAGGTTTTGTTTGCTTGCTTTTACATGAATTTTGGCTGGGAAAGCCTTTATTGGATAACATGAATATTCATCTCTTCATTGCACGTCCTGTACTTCATCAAAAAAGATCATGTGTGTCCCCCAACTGCTACTTTCCTTCAATATCACTTTGCTCTTTTTGACTGAAGTGCAGATTTATTTTCATGTAAAATTTCATGAAATCAAAGCAATTTTCAAATTACAATGAAATATGAAAACAGATGAATTTGTGGGACTTCAAGTTTATTGCAAAAATCTCTGCTCCAGAATGAGCTACATAATGTCATGTTATAGATGGAATGGGATGTCTGTACGTTATACCTTAGAGAAACAGAGAGTATGAATGGATATATGCAGTCATACCAAATGACCAAAGAAGAGCAGTTTTCAGGTAAAATAATTGGTTTGTTCATCTTCGTTACAGTTTTCTTGGGATTGACCTTATTTCCAATTTATAAACTTGTGTCCACACAGAAACAGAACTTTTGATACAGAACTGAATGGATATAAACATGTAGTAGGAACATGGAGCTTATTCATGTAGCAAATATTTTATTCTTACTATAAGTAAAGACTAGGGCAATGCTACAAAAAAAGAAAAAAAGCTTGAGAGTTGTTCATTCTTTCCCCTCAAAGTGCATAAGCACAAGGTTCAGCCCCTTGGGACTCTCTTAAAACCTAAGCTTTGATATGATTGAATTTTCATATGCACAGTAATGAATCTTGGAGACTTGCATGTTGCACATATGCAGTGCAAATGGCCCTCTCTTAGCATTTCTAGCAGCAAGCGAAGGTGGACTGCTGTGCACATGCTTGAGAATGAGGTGTTGCTTCACTCTGCAAGCCCTCTGCCTCATTCCCTGTGCATCATGTAAGCGTGAAGCAGGCTGTGCATGCTTTTAAAAGGATACTCACCAGTCCAATGAAGGAGAGGGCAGGGTTCAGTTCTGTGCATTTTGGCAGCTCACAGCGACTTGCTGTCAGTGTGATCTCTTCCCTGCAAGTCTTAAATGTCTAAAGCGGAGATCTTTTAAATGGAACTGCAAACCAAATATGTTTACCTTGCAGCAGGAAGCCTTTATACTTGGAATCTCATCACTGAAAGTAATGCATCTTATGGGGAAAAAACTCCCTTATTTTTTTCACAGAGCAGGGCAGTGTCCAGAATCGTTTCTTTTACCATGTTCTCCTACGCAAAATGGTGTACCTGTTCAGGACAGCCTGCAAAGATCCTAAAGCTAGGTAATCTGCCATAAAACAAGGTCTCTGGAAGGGGGGGGAGAGGAAAAATTGTATGTAAATAACACTAACAGAAATGCAAAATGCTAAACATAATCCAACTGTGGTTAAGTTAATTCAATATGTTTTCAAAAGTGTCAGAACAATTTAGGCTGTGCCAAAAAAAAAAAAAAATGGCAGTGACAGATGTACCACCATGACTTGTGTTTTTTTTTGTTGCTGTTTACAGCAAAACTAGTGTTCCCCAGAGTACAGGCACAGTGCTCTGGGTGGCCAGTGGCAAGTATTCCTGTCAACTTAGAGGGAGTCATAGAAATCTAGGTCCTGTCCTCATTTAAAGCTTAAGTCCCATCTCAGCTAACTTAGGCTGTTTCTGAAGTCACTGCTAAAAAGAGGATTTGGGCTTCCAAATGCTGCAAGCTGTAATGAGAACTGTTTCTACCACCCTCTCTTGACACTAGATGTACTGGCATGTCTGAAGGCTTTCTTTGAGCTGCTTACCAGGTCTGCGTTGATGTGGAGTATAACGCAAAAAGTGCTTTTTGCTTATATGACCTCTGTTCAAGGTGAGATTTTACAGAGCATATGTTTAAAAGGAGAAAAATTTCTGTCTATTGCCACATGGAGTTGCAAACAAGAGATGGCGTTAGGAGGGTTGGGCTCGGGAGACCTCTTGTCTCTCCATTGTGTCTTCAGCAGCAGCTGGGTCAGAAATGGCTCTGCGAAGTTTCTGTTGGCCTGACCTGGCAGGGTAGCACAGACTGGGCAGGACTTGCCATGTTTCTTCGTTTCGCCTCTTCTGTCTTGAGAACTAGAGAGCAGAGCCTGCTCCTGTCCAGTTCATCGTGAACTTGCTCAGGAGGTCCTCGTGTTTCTTATCTTAAGAAAGGAAAGGTTGGACATGAAAGGGTCTCTCTGTGTTGGGGCCTTAGGTTATCCAAGATACAGAGACTGAGCTGTGAGCCTCCTACTTCTGCTCTTCGGTAGGATGAGGAGCAGATGGAGAATCTTTCTTCCTTTTTGTACATTGTTTCCCCTGTCATTCTTGGGGGCAGGGGGAAGAGGAGACCACAAATGGAAGGTGCCTCGGACAACTCCAGTGTTTTCCATGGAGGTGCGAAAGATGAGAGAAGTGTGAGAATTCATTCTTTTCTCACGTCTTTCCTGCATGAGGGTGTAAATGGTTAAATAGAGGCTTTTGGTTTGTTCCTAACAAGGAATGAAAACTTAGTTTTGAAGGTTTTCTTCTTCACCAGTAGAAGTCAAGTGAGAGAGTTCCCATCCCTATCTAATGGGTAGCCATATGAGCAGACAAGCATGCGAATTGCCATTTGGAGAGAAATCTCCAAAAATGGCTATTTCCTCTCTCAGAGGTAGAGAGGACAAGGATATTCTTTACTGAAGGAAGTGTTGCAAACTGTGATTAGGTAGCTGACATACTGCATTCACAAGGAGAGCAGAGCGCCTATGGTGAGTAACATGAGGGGATAATAATAATAATAATGGAAGGAGGGAAGCTGGCCTCTCTCCTGTGTTCGGCTCAGAGAACAGGGGGACCCTCTGGCAGGCTGGAGAAGGTGGCACGGCTGGTGTGTTATCTGATGATAAATTCATGAATGTTTAGAGATAAACAGCCTGGCATCATTATACTTCTCTTCAGGGGGGATCATTTTATTAACTCTCTGGGATGATGGAAGCCATCATGTAAATGCGAAGACATCCTGCACCACAGATGTTTCATGTATTTAGCAGTCTGAAAGTTTTACCAGACTTGTCATTCTTACATTTGAGTTCATCATCCACTCAGGTAGTAATAATGATACCATATGACTTATATAACCAATCACATGCCCTAATTAGTGAGGTAAACATAATGGGATTGGCCAGCGAGATTGAAAATTGTTCTTCTAGACCCTCGGTTACTGTGCATTAACAGAATCCAGCAAAGCTTAATTTGCAATTGTGTATTACTCATAAGAAAAAAATTCAACCAGCTCCTATGGCAGGGAGAGAGAGTGTCAGTCACTCCTGAACAGTGGAAATACTGGAAGCAGTGGAAGGGCCAGGAAAACCAGCAGGTTGTCAGCCTTTCTCCAGACACTCCCCATGGGGAACCCCACGCTGATGTTGCCTCACGTGTCTTCTTAGGGGCAGTGTGCTCACTGAGGAAAAATTATCAAAAGTTAGGTTTAAACTTTGGTTGAAGGGCTAAACTGCTGAGCTGGATAAAACGTTTTTGTACAGGGCTTTTAAAATGCTCTTCAGGAAATGCTCGTAAACTTCTGTGCTTGGTTTTGGTCCCTGCTGCTATCTTCCAGACACCCCCCACCTCCACCGCATGCCAAGGAAACGGCTTTTTAACAAGAATCCTCTAGAAATTACTTTCCAAGGGGGTCCTTGGCACAGCAGCTGCAACAAATTGCAACTGAACTTCAGTCTCAATTGTTTTCTATCGCTAAAAGGATAAGTGACCAAGTAAATACTTGTGTTAGAGCTTTGTGACAATTTATTAAGTATCAAATTGTAGTTTGTGGCATTGTCTAAGCAGATGATTGAGCTTTCTGTGCAGAAGGAAATCTCTCTAAGATTTTGTACCAGTGCTGAAAGACCAAGCAAACCTTACTGCTTCCAAACTACTCTGCTGTATTGACTGAGGGCTTTCCTTCCTTGGGGACTTGTTGATTTTGGTGGGACTGCCTGAGGAGCACAGTATAACCCAACAGCAGGAGGAAACAATGCAATCTTTCCAGAAAAGAAGTCACTATGGGGAAGTTTAATGTATGTCATTCCACTCCTTGCTGTATAAACAAGTCTCTTGGTGGGTATTTTCTGAACAAGTTGCTTTTGAGGAGCAACATAGCTTTAGCATAGAGCAGAGTATGTTAATTGGGAAGCTTTTTTGGTACAGTTTTCCAGATAAGCAACACAGAGTTGGGGAAGCACAAGGAAGGATGGAGCAAAAGCTTGGGATGATCCAGGGTGCTGCCATGCATCTTTGAGCAAGATTTGCAATTTGATAAGGTGTCACAGGTCGGCTTTCCCTCCCCCAGCCTCTGAAGTCTCACTTTGAGGCCAGCATGAGGGATAAGGAAGACACTGTCCCTTCGTTTCTCTACAGAAGCGGCAATAATTGTAGAGGGAAGGAGAAGAAGGAATGGGAAAGAGTATCTTCTGCTACATGGGGAATATGAGCTTCTAATCAGTGGTATTGCATGAATGTATAACATGTGCTAGGTAGTGCAAAATTTTGTAGGGATGTTAGATATAGGAAGTTGGGCTTTCTCAGCCTTCATGTTTAATTGTCTATGTGCATATGAAAATCTTGGTCAAAGCATTACTTAGACATAAGCAGTAGAGACAGGCATAAATGATAAATGAAAAGACAAAATTACCATTTTTGTTGGTGCCAAAAAGCACAAGAGTGTTCTTTATCTTTGGATTTCACTCAAAAGTGTAGCAGAAACAATGTGCTGAAGTGGTGAAGGGGAAACAGTTCCCTGGCAGTTAGAAGAATGAGTTTGAAAGTCAAAGCTTTAGGTGCCTTTTTCTCTGCTTTTTTTCTTATGCATTATTCTTATGGGAAGGATATATTTGCCCCTCTGCTTGCCAAGGATTTTGGATGGCTTCATTAATAAATATCTGCAAAACGTTTAAGAACTTTCCTGGGGAGAGGTGTCCAAGCAGTAGATGTTTATTTGAAATGCAAGCGGGGATTTCTGTTACTGGTGCATTTCAATGAATTCAGGTTATGGAGAGTTTAAATATCAGAGTGTAAAATTAAGAGAGACCCCACAATCTCTGGGCAGGTCACTTTCTAATGAGCTTAGTGGTTCGGGTTCCCTCCTTCCCCAGACATGCTGGCCTTTGTATCACAACTATCGATCTTGGATTCGGGTTTGGTTTTGTTTATCCCAGTTGCAAGGATGGTGCCTTTTCATAAACACTGTCCTCCTAAGTTATCAGCGAAAGACAGATAAGAGAGTCTTCCAGGCACACATGTGCATCGCAGGTGCGAAGGGAACTCTCAAACTGTTTATGAGCGCACAAAGCCCCACGAACAAAGAGGGCAGAAAAGAATGTTGTCATTTTAAGGAAAAATATGTTTTAAGGCCCTGTTAAAAATAAAGCCAAAAAGGAACAGCAAGTGGGCTGCAGATTGTCTGTGTAACAGGGATTAGTACTGTGCAAATCCTTCGTTCTTCAGAACAGACATGTACCAGAGACAGGCCAGGCTAGCCAAGATACCACTGGACACTGAGGGATCTGCTGTCGGGCTGTTGTCTCAATGAGTTACCTGCAAAATCCCCCTTGGATGGGAACAAACAGAGGAAGAGTAAAATAACAGTCTTAACTGGCGTAAAGGTCTTAGATAAACAGAAGTCAGTATGTACATTGTACAAACAGGTATGCAGTGCACTGTAACCTATTTCATGGTTAAAGAGTCAGAACTGATGGGTCAAGGATGGGGGAAACGTGACACAACAGGTTATGTTCTGTAATAGCTACACGATGATATTTTCGGTTATTCAGGAATAGCTTTCGGGTCCACTGAGGGGAACGTCCTTAATGGTGACAATTTAGCACCCATTGAAGTGATGTAACTCACTTCCCTCCAGTGCTGTTTCCCAGCAGATACACCAAAGAAATGTGGCCTCAGACACAAGCTCACACAGCCCAGAAGCGCCACACTTGGCTTCCTTACTCTGCAAAAGGTGCTCTCTCATGGCCTGTCTTATCCAAGAGGCGAAGTGCACTTCTGCGCAGAAAGCCATCTCAAAGGTTATGCCCCAATTACTTGTACAGATAGGTGCCTAAATAGCCTTGAAAATTTTGTCCCAACTCTACTGAGGGATTTCCGTGGGAATTCAGTTCTGCATGCCTTTAGGGATCTGGGTCATTGCCTTTTCCAGGCAGGAGGGAATTTCAGCTAAAAGGAAATCACCAGGCTGAGGCTCCCTCGCTCTTGTCTTTCATCACCTATGTAAAATAATCAGAACTTGGTCATTGAAATAGTTTGTTATTATTACATGAAAGCTTTAATCGGAATAATCTGCATTATTCCTCAATAATGATTTAATGATGTGAAAGATCTGTAATGTATCTGTATTTATTGTACCAGATACAGCTCATCTGGCCCTTTTGTACTGATTTCAGCCTCCATCCAGAATAACCCTTTTCTTAAAATAATGTAATTTTCTCCAGTATAAAACTGGACAAGGATGCAGAGATGTTGCAAGCTGAGCTGTAACGTTGCTCTTTAATGAGTCTTTTCCTGACGCACCCTATGTAAAGCAGTTGACACATCATGTGTTGTGCAGCTGGGGCGGCTACACTGGCACATGCGTCCGACACATGAACATATTGACTTCGGCCTTTTGGAAGCACTGGACCCATGCTGTTCTCCAGAGATGTGTCTAAGTCACTTCCCAGATACCATGGCTATAGCAGCGGTAGGAGCAAAAGCCAAACTGGAATTCCCTAATTCAGACTTAGCTGATTCTGTGAAAACAGATTGTGCAACAGAGACTGACACTCAGTTTCTGGATTCGATTTCCTCTCTTTCCCTGTTCGACCTCCAGTGCTCCTTCTGGCTGTTGGTCAGTATTCAGGTCCGAATCTTGTTTAGCACACAGGACTTTGAAGGTGCAGCCATTTAAGGTTGAGCTTTACCCCTCAACTGAAGGGTAGAAGGGTTTGTGTGAGATACCAGCTTGAGGGCTCGAAGGGCTGCCGAGGTGGCGCAGGGCTGCGTTTCCGTCGGGCTGATTCGTGCTGCTCCCGTGGCGGTGGGATAGCGGAGACTGAAACCGTGCGAGCAGGCAAGCACGGCCCACGGGATGTCGGTGGGACGCCACACGGCTGTGTCACTGCAGGACGGGGAGCTCTGCCGCTCCGGGTGCTGTTCACTGTGCTGGAAGTCTTTGTGCTTGGATGTTGGGAAAACTTCGACTATTTGTTAGTAAAATTTCACACTGCTTTTACTTTTGATCTTCTTCCGTCCTAAATGACTCCATTGGCAGGAAATTAATTTAAATGGTAGCTACTAGAAGACATTTTGTGAACATTTGCTTCTTCTAAAGTTTATTTTCACAGCATGTTTCACCTGAATATTTTCCAGAACAAAAATCATCAAACATTTGGCTGTCCTGATAATGTGTGCTAGGCTGAAGTTTTCTCCTTCTTTCCAGTCCATCTCACAAAACAACGCTTTAATATTCAGCCTTAATCATATTTATGAAGACAACATTAATGTGTCAAAACAGCACACTCTGACCAGGCTAATAACAGATCAAGATCAAACAACGTTTGCCAGCGTTTCTGGCAAACAGTTAGCCGCTGCTCTTCAAATACTTAGGTGAGCGGAGCAACAGCTCAAGTAAAAAAGCTTTAAAGAAACTAAATTTCCAGGGGATGATGCATTTCAGGTTAATAACTCATTACAAGACAGGAAAAAATAAATAGGAATAGACGGCCAGCTTTCGCAGTGGAGAGAGGCTACCAGTGAAGTTTCACGTGAATCTTCCCAAGACTGGTGCTGCTCAGCGTATTGGTAAGTTGTCCAGAAAATGGGGGATTAGCGAGGCACATAAGTTTTTAATGAAATAGAGATATGCAGAACAGTAAGAACTAAACTGGACTACAGTGAGTTGCAGCAATTTTCAGTAGACTGAGAACATGAGAAATAAACTCACAAGTAAAATTCCATTTCTCTAGGGATTAAGCAGTGTATGTGACATAATGTACCACAGTTATGTTATGCACCTACACGGATAACTGGTAAATGAGAGTCGCTGTAGCTATCAGTCAGCAGCAGAGAGGGGACAAAAAGGCCAGGTAGAATATGAGGAACTGAGAACAAAACAGACAATTTTTCATATTGTATAACTCCTTGCCACATGATGCTGAGGGAGCCATATGTAAAACTGTTCAAATAGGGAAGAGAAAGGGGTGCAGATGATAGATTGTACTGGTAGATACTAAACATAATGCTAAAACTTCTGATGTCTCTAAGCTACTGTTTGCTGAAGCTGGGAGAATGTATGAGGGAAAAAATTCAGTCCGTAGTTACTTTTTTACTCCTCTGAGTATTTGCAACTAGCAGAACACTGCCTGGGCACTTTGCTGTGACCCACTTAGCAACTTTTATGTTACTGTGTAATTTCTCATAATTCATTATTTTTATCAACATCATAAATAACCTAAAATAGCTTGTTACACGGCTTGTTGTTGAAGAAAGTTAAGCCTATGGTTCCATGTAAGAATTCCCATTGTCTTGTTTGGCTCAGTTAGAATGCACATATATAACTTTTAGTCAGGCAAATGTTTAAGTACTTCATTGGACTGGAGCATTGGATCTGGGATGGCAGGCACTGATTTTCATATCCTCTCCAGTGCCCACTGAAATCAGTGAATATCCTCATGAACTTCAGTGTGGGTTTGTTATCCAGAGAGATTTCTAGGCTACATGTTAAATATTCCAAAGAGATCACTGCAGTGCATGGAAAACATGACTATAACGAAAAGGAAGTGGAAAAACGAAGGAATAGACAGAGAGGCTTTGGAGAGATTTACAAAGTATGTAGTACACACAAGTCAGGGTAGACTTCTCAAAGAATTTTGCTACCATTCAGTCAGCTAAAGGAAGCATGTACTTTCAAAAAGAGTTCAGATTTTTCAAATTATTCATCACTCAGAATGAAGGGGGGTTGTTTTTTAGTGGTTTTTTTTTCTTTTGCTACTTCCTCTAACTCTTTTGTGCTCAGGAGTAAATTATTCCATCCCAAATTGTCGTTACACATGGAGCTCAGTATCTTCATATGTTATACAAGTTTCATGAGTACATCCTGCAACTTTGCTTAAATTGACTTAAATTTACTGTTAGAATCCACCTTCTTTTTTCTGCTCAGATCTTTCAGCCCTTTTGTATGCACAATTACCTTTAAAGTCAGTTTTCCATAGCAAAATTGGACCCTGCAGCAGAATAAGTATCACTTCCTCATAAATTCATAATAGAAGCAGTCAATACTGCCTGTTGCTTTTTGGTGAAATATTTTCCAAGCTGATGAAAATATACAACTTGGGGAGACAAAACTGAGATTTTTCTCAGTTTAAATACATTAAATATACTCGGTATTTCATTGATGCATTAATAGAATACTTTACTAGTGCAAATTATATTTCTTTATTGCATCTGCTTTTAGGGCAATCTTACAGCTTTCTGAAAAGTCCAACACCCCTGAAGTTGCTGTCGTTTGGTTGAAGCCATTCACACACCCGGGAGGCTTTGGGTTGGTTGGACCATCTAGATACAGGCAGCTGGGAGCAAAGATTACAGTCAAACAACCCAAGAGTCTCCCACTTAATCTTTCTAATCTATTTGACTAGAGGTTTAATGGAGCCTAAATAAAAGTCACTGCATTGTAACGACTGGAAGATCTTTCCCTCCATTGATGCTGACTTCACTGGATCTCCCTCCAGCATCAGGCAAAAGTGGGACTTTGCACAGCCTGAAAACATTGTGTCACCGCTGCCCCTCTGCCTAGCTGCAGTCTCCTGCTACCAGTTCTGATTTAATGAATGTATTCAGTAAAAAAACCCACCACCAACAAAAAACCCTATGCTCTCCTCTTCCAGCTGTAAACTCCCAACCAGTTTAGAGCCATGGTTAATACGTATGTTAGAGTAAACAAACTCCCTTATTTTACCATTTTGCACATTCTACCTGCAGACTTTCAGACCTGTGTTTTGTTTTCCAGCTGTTAAGCATGCAGAAATGTGCTGAGAAATTTGCTTCACACTAGCCGACTGTTGTTTCTTCCCAGTAGAGCTAACTACTTCCAAGAGGAGCCAGCCTCTAGAGCTCAGCGGAGCCCAAGAGAAGTTTTAAGGGGAGATGGGCTAAGCGTGTGTGCAAATAAAACAGGTAAACTAAAAACATCCTCTTCATGAGCCAGGCTGACAGCAGGCCAGAATTCGTACCTTTCTGGCAATCTGATCGGTATCATGCGTTTTGTTTCTTTCCTTCCCCTTCCAGCTAACCTTGATACTCCAACCTGGATTCCCAACAGCCTGGGCTCACAGGAGAGTGTGCTGCCCGGCCACTGTGCTCCAAGGGTCTCGGCTTAAGAGCAAGCTGTGATCTCTTGTGACTGGTTGGCTGACCTGATGATTTTTATGACATTTGTGGCTAACGTAGTACATGATTTTTGATGAATGTGACTGGCTCCATTCTGCTCTCCTCTTTAAAGCAGGGGTAGGAAGGAACTTGCTATCCTGAATTTGGCTACTGGTTAAAAGCTCCGATTTTAACACTAAATTAGCTGGGAAAAAAATCCCAACTAATGGTATGTGCTTGCTTATTCTACTGTTTTTGTGCATATGGCATTTTGATTATCTGAGCATACCATCCAGTGTTTTTACATTTTTAACAGGTGTGTGATACAGTATTTACCAGCACCACAAGGTTTTGTTCTGTTTTGTTTGTTTGTTTTTAAGGCTAATTTGGAGCTGTTGGGTCCCTTCTACAGTTTTAGATAAACAGCCTGACTTTTCCAGTTGGGCTGCCAGCAGTTCCCATAGGTTGTAGGTGGGAAGTTCTGGGTGCTCTGTCACTTGAAAATCAACCCACTTATCTAGCTATCCAGACACATATTTAGTCTAATTGTAGGCACTTAATGTTTACATTTTGGCTACATATCAGTACTCTTATGAGACTTGTCAGCAACAAAACTCATTACGTTTTAGTGAAGTTATCGTAGGCTGAATAGTTCAAGGGCATGAGAATCCAAGTTGTGAAATGCTAAGGGGATCCCTGCCTGCCCTGCAGGAAAGCATTGCTAAGCTGGCTGGAGGGAATACAGCGAGGAACCAAATACAAGCACGCAGCAGAGGCAGGTTGGAGAGCAGCAGCTCAGCCTATAGCTGTTTACTGTTGGAATATTTCCACCATGGCAGGGAGAAATAAGGAGGACTTAGAGGTGGGAGAAGGCCATTGCTTGTGGAGATGAGCGGATGCTGAGAAAGCCTCAGCTTTTCGGTCAGAGATCTAGGTGGTTTCTATGTCAATTTTCACTTGAGCATTTAAAAAAAAACTCATCAAAAGGTTCACCAGGACAGTGGTATTGTGCTTTTGCAAAATGGTGTATTTAAAAGCAAAGAATTGCTGCCAAATAAATTGTAAAATTAGAGTATGTGGACCAAGGTAGCACAAATGTGTTCAAGAAAAACAGGGTTAGTACCAGGCATCTAATAAAACAATAATTTATCTCCTTGTATATTAATGAGCTTGTGCACAGAGAAGTCTGCAAGCCCTGTCTAGCTTGTGCGCTGTCAAGCCACTCAAGCCCATAGGGGTCTGTGTGACATGGTAATAAAAACACTGATGTGCTCTTTGCATCCTGTTACTGCAGCATTGCTATTGCTGATAGAAATGCACTGGTAAGAGCTATGTAGACTTCAGTTTGGGGAATTTTTCTTTCTTTCTTTCTTTCTTGATGACATTTCTTAGCTTAGATAGGATACAATGGACTTAGTTACAGATTTTTTTAAAAAGACAAGATTTTCACAGGCTATTTAGAAACTGTTCTTATGATGCTGAATTTGCAATAGGAAGTAGGCATTAGAATTCCCTGGATTTCCAGCAGACCCCTACCTCTCCTTTTCCCCAAATGGATGTCTATCCAGGCTTATCTAAAGCTCTTCTTGTGATTCAGCAAGACTTCTTACAGAGTTAGAGTTATTTCTTATTAGCTGCGAAGTGTTGTATTATTAGCTAAAGGGTGCATATGCAGAAATTAAACTGGAATAAAAGAACAACTGAGTCATTCAGACACCTGTGACTGAAGTGCACAAAGCAGTGGAGAAACAGCAGAGATGATCTTTCTAAGAAGGTCCATTGCTACGTGGGTGTAAGTTAAACTGAATGCAGTGGAGCTTGCTCTGCGGGCTGTATTCAGAGGACCATCTCATTCAAAAGTGTAAACAGACCACTTGATTCACCTATTAGTGGGAAGCTCATCTTTTTTAGACGAACACTTGGTCTACTGAGTGATCAGTTTCTGTGGCACTGATTCCAAAACCTAGCCATGGTATACAACGTGAATTTCCCCATTATATGGAAATGCTCTTCTCTGAGATAAATATATGATATTTTTAGGAGCTCAAGTATTTGGAGGATGATAACACAGATGACCAATCCAAAAATTTACACAATGGGAAACCAAGTATTTTCAGAGAAGAAACACCACATGAAATTAATACGGAATGGTGTTAAATGTCATAAAGTTTAACAGGAAGTACACCAGTTGAAAATGGTACTTTTTGAATAAATATTCCTCTAAACTGTAATTTTTCCAAACTTGCCTTGGAGATATTTGATTTTGAAAGATCCAAACCTAACATATTTTCCACTTTGGAACTCTGTTTTTTGACAGAATATTATGGCTCCAGTATTCCTGGAAAAATCAGAACTTAATGAGTGCATTAAGTTCTTAAGGAGAAACAGGAAAAAAAAAGAAGTAATGGAAACTGCAAGATATTACTGGGCCTTGCTCCATTTTTTTTCTTTTTAATCCTTCAATGAAAAAAATGTGTCATATTCAGTTTTTATAGATTCTAAGCAGCAGCTTTTTCCTATATCACAATTTATTGCAGATACGAAGAGTATTTGCTTTGCAGACCTGCGTTTGCTCTTCTAGCAGCAGGTTACTCCTGCATTCATCTTCCGTCCTTCTCAGCTTCCATGCTGGCATGGTTGGTTCTAGCTCATCTGTCTTTTCATGATACTATCTTGTTCACTTTAGTAAACCTTAAGTGTAGGCAAATCTAAGTTCCCTGGACTCGGAATCAGACCTCTGAAACTGGGGCAGTGATTCCCAGTTCATTTAGATACGTAAGATCACTTCACCTGGTGTTTGTGTTTGCAAGACAGGCATACTTGCTGACCAGGTGCTTTTCCAGCAGTAGAAACCAGGCAGTTCAGAGGCATGTGGTGCCCCTCTAGCAGACAAACATTGTCCACCAACGTTTTGAAGCGAATAAAAATATAAATAAATAATCTGAGGTTGAAAAAAGCCTATTCACCAAACATTGGTAAAGTAATTCCACAGTAAAAATAAATGTTCAGCAAATGATCTTTCATTTGAAAATTGGATCCAGATTTTGCAAACCAAGAAGGTTGAACAACTGTGTCAACTGTAGGGCAGTGCAGTTTGTTTACAAGCTGTGTCACCACAAGGTGATCTGCAATGTTCTGCACATGGAAAAATGCAATCCAATCCAGGCAAAAAGTAAACAGTTTCGTTTATCAGTGGACTATTGAAATCAGGGCACCGTGACCTCTCTCCTTCATACAGTATGCATATATTAACGTGGTGTCTCCGAGCTAGTTCAGAACAGTGTAATTCAGGACAGGTTCACTTGGCAACACGTGGTTTTGAAACTGACAGTTTCTTTGAAGGAAGATGGGGAAATCATTATGCACCGATTGCAACAAAAAATAAAGCACAAAATGAGATTTTCACAAAAATCAAGTATTCTGTTCCCTGCGTATCTTTTGTGTTAATACAGCTGTTACTTTGGTAAGTGCAGCATTACTGCCTGGATAGTTTCCTTCCATGAGGAAAAGCATTTGCGTCTGTCATGGAGCTGAACTCATTATTATTATTATTATTATGCCTTGTATTTTATTCTAGCATAAAAGAAAAGAAAGAAGTGTACAACATTCTTTTCCGTTTGTAAAAACAAGCCTAACAGATAATTATCCTATTAAAAAGCAGTGGTCTATTTCTGCCATCCCTTCAAGCAGCCATGTATATTTGAAAGCTAAGTACCTAAAGTTTTTTTTACTAAAAACAAAAATCAGCATAAGCTATTTTAACTTGGAAAACCTCATTCTCCCTGAATTGCATTAATTTTGTTCCACCTGTGCAAGTTCTCCAAATTCAAAGGAATAGTGGATTTATAGCACATATACTAAAAAACCTAAACCTCAGCAAGACAATATTGTCAGTTTGTGGAATTTATTAAGCTAAATCCAGTATCTTTGTGCTCTGGTCTAAGGTGAATTTATGTTGCAATAGACTATGTTGCTAATCGACTTAGCAAGTGATCAGTCATAATGTGGAAAATGATTCACAAAAAGTAACTAAAGCATTTCTAGCTGTAAAATTATTTAAATATTATAGCCAGGGAACAAATAATTCTAGTGATGGTACTATAAGGAAAGTATCTATGGCATTTCCACTGTAATAACTTGCCTTATTTTGCAACTGTATGATTTTGGGGGGTTTTGTTTATTTTTTTTACATTTTCTCTGACTTAAAACTATAGTCATATACATGTGCGCGCACACACACATACTAATGCTAATTGTGGTATGTGGATTAAACAGGATGGTTTTAAGTTAGTTTCTGGTTGTTACCAATAGTCTTTGGTACTTTTTGGAACTTGTTTTTGCAATTTATATTGCTTGGAAAAAGGAAAAGTGCCATAGAAGAACATGTTTCTGAGAAGTTTGATGAAGACGCTAAATACTCAATTCTTGTTGGAAAAAAGCCTTCTAGAAATTAGGTCCCTTCCAACCGAAATTGTTCTATGATTCTAAATTTAATTATTAAATCTTATTCACTGATAAAAGCATAATACTTTTTCTTTTCTAAATACATTTTGAAGATAAGTTTGACATTTAGAATTAAAGTAACGTTATTCTGAATCAGGTTTCTTTTAAAATGGCATAATGTGCTTTCATGTGTATTGTTTCTCAATGAATAAATTTAGTCAGTTCACAAATAGGACGATGATGAGGATTCTATCTGCTGGAGAGGAAACCTTTCCGGGGACCAAGATGTGCACTTTTTCTGGATCACTCTTCGTCACCATTAACAAAAATTCAGTGTTTGTCCTTCGGTCAACGATTTTGCTGGTGATGCACAAGTTGGAAGACATTTCAGTTATTTTAGTTGCATTGAGGTAACAGGAGTATTAAGGGGGAAATATTTACCCTATTAAGAAAATTCAGAATCCAGCTGATTCTAAATATAGTTAGGAGCTGATTTGAGTAGGTCTGGATGGGGCATTTTAACATAAGCACTTACTTTGGCAGCCTGCTTTCAGGTAGACAGACTAATTAGGACTAAGAATTTTTGCAGCAGAAAGCTAGCGCTTATCAGGTTAAGAACAAGTGTGACAACGGTTGCATTTTTCATCCTGGAAAAAAAAAAGTTTAAAGAGAAAAGCTTTGTAATTATATCATGATGCCTTTCAAAACCAAGAGGAAAAAAGATGTTTGACCTCTTCCTTCCCCTAATACCTTTGTCTTTTGCCACCTCTTCCAGTTTCATTGGCTGGGCTTTTCTTGCTTCTGTAAGGTGGAGGTCATTCTGCAGTATCTCCAAAACAATGGGCACTTTTTAATTGTCTTTTGTCATAGCCACAGGGCTTCAAGTGAAAAGCCCTGTACAGGGAGAATGGGGGATACTCTCTGCAATAAGGCTTTGAGAAAAAACAGAAGCAGTAAAAGAATTTCCTGAGCACTGTTAAATCAGAATATGATTTCTACATAACTGGAGCTCATCACACTGGCTCCTTCAGAGGCTATTCTAGAGTAAAGCTAACATAGATGAGAACTGGAGATGGCTAAAGCACATATACTCTGGCCCAAAGCCTGCTGAAGTCAGCCTAGCTTCAGCTGATTCCAGCTTTCAGTGACCGCTTTGACTAAGGTCTCCCAAAAGATATAACAGTGGTAAAAAATAAATATAACACTGGTGTTGGATAGTTGTGCAAGAAGTCTGGAATGCAAAGTACGATCTAACTACTTGGTGTAACTTGACATATTCCTGTTGAAATCGATGGAACATTGCCAGATTCTACCAACAGAAAATCTGGCCCTGCAAATACCTTTATCTTAATTCCTATCATTCTTGAACTACAAAGGCACAAAACAAACCTGCATTAACCGTTCCTCATGTAAGTAAGTATCGTGGCAGATCTGACACAGAACTGTAATTAGGGATCTCAGCCAGATTTTAATGATCATTTTTGTAAAATTGCATGTTAGTTAAAATTGCCCAGCAAATGTGTGTTGTCTCTGTTGTACGCCTCAGCTTTGGAGCCAAATATTAAAACATGGCTGTAACACTTGTTTGCTTGTCTACAGCTGTCTAGCTGGTGGTGTTTGCACATATTCAGTACATGAGACCACGCTGGAAAGTGCAGTCATCGCTTAAGTAGAATTCTTCCTAATCATCTTCCTGTTTGGTAAGACAAGGATGGGACTGATAAAACAAAGAAATATCCAGTTATCATGCAGTGTTGTGACCCACGGGGTGAATCTATTTGCGTGGTGAGACATCAGTAGATTTTAAAATTAAATCAAGGAGATACTAATCTACATAGTTGTTTTTGTGGCACTGAGAAAAGGATAAATAAATTTAAAGGAACTTTTTTTTTTTTTAATATCCTTCTAGGAGAATCTAAATCCCGTATTTTCCAACAACGTGAATGCGGCAGCATTTGAACACTAAACCAGAGAGGTTTATCGTGCATATGGTACCTATTTGAATTTTTTAAACGTCTAATTTCTGCTGTGGAAATGGAGGCCAGCTTGAGTTATTTATTGTGGGATGCAGACAGAAATCACAACCCTTTACAGGGACACTTTAGAATCCCTGCGCCATTCAGCCAGTTTTCTCCTGTCACACCTACTTAAATTTTCAAAAAGAAGCTTTAATGTATTGAGTGTGCTCTGGATCATGCTAGTTCCTGAGCGCTTATGACAGCTTTCAGAGATTGCTGGTGGCTCCCAGTAGATTGTAATTCTAGAAACAGGAGCCTGATGCTAAGCATCACCACCTGTTCTCCATTATTTTCCTTCAGAAGAAAACAATGCAAGGATAAGATTACATACTAATGGAACCCATTTTCACTAAATAGGTACATTTGGTCACATGTAATTTGGTGGACCATAAAAGAAAAAAAGAAAATAGTAAGCTGTTTTCAAAAGAGAGAGCAAATAAAATTTAAATGAAGAGTTCCCTAACTATGTTAACTAAACCCAATTCTTACATGGCAGGTATACCAATATGCAATATATAAGTACATACAGATCCCTTGCAGGAATAGCAGTGTTTTAAGTTTGATTTGTTGACATATCCTAAAAGACTTTGGACCTTATTCAGCTCTTTGTAAATCCACTACAGAGCTAGATTTGAACCCTTCTGGCATTTTTGCTGGAAGTCCTATTTCTGCTTTGCTTAGAGAAGTGCAGGTCTTGTCTGTAACAGGTTTTGCTGCTGCCTCTCAATAGAAATTGTAAGTATAATTATAACAATATTTGCAAATCATGTAGTTGTATGTTATATTTTGCTATTATTTGTCATACAGCAGTACTGTCCTGTTATATCCTTGCTCTCTATTCATGTGCATATATCTAGATCAGTGAAGGAATTTTTAAAATGTTATCATCAGTAGATAAGTGCATAGGTTTCAAGGTGTGCATGCAGAATAGATGGTAAATTTTCAAGCATGAGAGCATACATATGTCTTCCTCCCTTGAAATACCAAGCATGGTAACATTCATACAGAATCTGTGCATGGTAGTTTGATTCATACTAAGTAGTGTTTTTTGGAAGAAATTGTCCCTAGAAGCCAGCAGTCCTGTTTATGGATTTAGACCAGTCAGCAGTCAGGTACCAGAATTGGGTTCCTAGCTTTTCTTCTTCTTGTTGTTGTTCCTTTTGCTGATACGTTATTCCCAGAGCTGTTAGAAAAAAGCAGATTTTCAAAAATTTTTTCTTCCTGTGTATGCTGCTTGTCCGCTCTTCTTTGAGAGTCCTCATCGATACTTTCAGTAGTACAGTTTCTTGCAAACTCTTGGGTAAGGTTTTAACTTCCTTAACAAAGTTGTCGGGTTTTTTTGTTTTGAAATAACGCACTTCAGAAAACAAATATGAATTCCCTAAATCTTGAAAACAAAACTTTTCCTGAATAACCTTCTTAAACTGTTCCTTTCCTCACCTCCTCTCCTCGAATTCAGCAGCTCTCTGAAAGAGAGCAAATGAAGCATCACTGTACTCTAACCACAGCTTTGCGTTTTAAGGGCGGTGGTATCGGTGACCTTGGTTTGGTGTGTGCACTCCTGCCAGCGCGAGCCCTGTGCCCACGACTGCAAGCTGGTGCGCTCACACCCCGCCGGGGGCAAGCTCAAGTTTACTTCCTCCCAACAGTGGCAAAAGTTGTATCAGCCACTTTAGGCCTCCTTTTTGACCTAAGCTTGGGCAGAACGCAGAGGACTGAAAAGCCTGAGGCGTGCGTGTTCTGCACCAGCAGTGGGAAGGCATCCATCCAGCAGCAACCCGTGGAGGAGCGATGTGGCGCCCCGACGTGAGAGCTGACGGTAGGTGGCACAGATTGGTTCGCTGGGCTTGGCTGAAAAATGTGAGGGCCTTTTCTGTTCTGCAGCTAGCAGCCTGATATTCAAAGCACAGAGCTCCCGTAGTCCCTCATGAAGGGCAAAACCTGTAATCAGTAAACCCATCAGGATCCATGGCACAATGCATGTACTGAACTTAAATGTACTTCGGTCATTTACTAGAACAGGTTTGGTGGCTGTATGGAGCAGCTGAAATGTAAGCGCTGTTGTAGCTGTAATTATGCAGAGAAGGCGGCTCAGGACTGATAAGTAATCTCATTTATTCCCTGTGGTGTTCGTTCTGTTGTGTCCTGTTCTGTAGCTCCTTCTGAACTGGAGGAAAACTGGTATTGCTAAGGGCACGCAAACAAGGCAAGTTTACGGAGGTCTGTTCCGCTGCCTTTCCTGCATGCAGTGATGGCTTTTGAAATCTTTTTAGGCTTGCAAATGTGTCTAATGACTTAAATGCTTACAAACTTGGTTAAACTACAAAAGCAGATTATTTTAAGCTTTGGAAGAGTTTCATTTTGGATGTATAAGATGGACTTTTTCACACCATGACTTTGGTCTGTGCAGAGACACGTGGATGTGGTGTCTCAGAAAAACTGATGCACGCTCTAGATCTTCTCTGCACAAAAGAGTTTCCATGAATTTTGCATCAATTTCTCAGAGTCGCTGTGAAGTAACTTCAAAGTGAATGCTTCCAACTAATTCCTAAGTTTATATTTCATAATATTTTTATGCTGCAGTATATTTACGATCTCTGCAACTCTTTGCTCATGTGATAAATCTTTAATGGGCAAATCCATTGTGAATCCGGGGAAATCATGGCTTTACATGTCACAGTTGGGCCTCCTCGCTGTAGGGAGAGATGGAAAGATTGTGCCTTTTAGCCTTTTGATTTCCTAAATAAATTAAAACCTTTGTTCTGGTTTTGGCTGGGAAAGCCCCTTTGGTGGCCAGCCACAAAATTTCCATTGATTTGCATCAGGTTTTTTTTCCTCACAGAACAGATAACAGCGGTGCTAGGCTGAACATCTAACAGAAAGCACTCTGGCAGGGTGGGAACATGTACCCAACCAAGGAGCGCTGTACAAATAACTCTGCTGTTATCCATGTAGCCTGCTAATGAAAACAGTGATCTGGGAGAGTTATGAACAAAGTTCTGCTTAATGGGTTCTCATTAAAACAACAGTTTGCTGCTTTTCTTTTGAACTTTTCAAAAGCCTTTCTTGGGTTACACTCGATAAGAGTGATAAGGGTACTACTGCACGTCTCTCCGCAAACCATGCAGTTATTTTCTGTTCAGACGTGTGTATGTATGTGTGTGTGTTTGTTTAAATGAAAGACAGGCCTAGGGCCATATGTACATTGGGGACTTCAAGATAATTAACTGGAAGTTTTTGGTATATGCCAAACAACTGTGGTTTAGCCATAAGTAAAAAGAAGCCGACACTGAAAAGAAACACAGAAAGACAGAAAGAAAATGGGATTTGCATAACATAGATAGCAACAGCCTCTGAAAAGAAACAGGCAAGAGGGGTGAAACACTAATTGTACTGAAGTCAGTGGTACATTTCCCTTTCCTCTGCCTCAGGATAGGTTTGTATAAATAGCCGGAAGGGGCACTGAGGTGCATATAGTCATTTTTATTTTGCTCCTAGCGCATGGTCTCTATTGTGCCATTACTCTGCAAACAGCTGGTTATTCTTGGTGTGACAGATTGTAGCACTGCTAATACTGACAGTCGTCAGTGCCTTCAATCACTCGTTGCCAAGTTTTATAACTAGGACTTAAAAATACAGGAGAAAAATATAGAGGTGAATGACTATAAGCAGGTGTGTGTGGGAAGACTGTCCTGTATTTAAAAAAAAAAAAAAAACTCACTGCATTAATATGCATTTCTTCCTTTATTTTTCCCGATCTTATAGTCAAGGGTGCTAAATCTCATTAATGCAAAATGGGGAAAAATGAGAAAAAGAATTGGAGAGGGATGTTCTGAAGCAGGGTGTTTATGCTCACTGGTATTCTAGAAAAACACTGAAATAGCAGTGTAGTAGTATCTGTGTGTTTCGTTTATATGATAATGCTTACTGAGGGACTTCTCTGTGTTTGTAACTACGCTGGTATCAGTGAGCCCAATGTTCTTTAACACATTCAACCTACAGACTTCAGCATGATTGCACTGGTTTAATTGACAAAAATTTCTTTCATTGAATGAACCTGGAGAAAGATACTTGAATCATATCAAACCTTTATAAGTACCTTATATGCTGTGTAAAACTTGTGCTAACTATTGTAAGTATTGATTCATATGCCCTATTATTGCAGCTCAACAAGATAGCCTGAGGCCCTCAAACCAAGAATTTTGACTGATAATTTTTATTATAATGATGAAAATGTTTGTTTTTCCTTTAGTGACAAAGCTGTTTCTTTACAGTATGCATTTTAATTGTTAACCCTTGAAGGCAGAGCACTGATTTGCCCTTGGGCCAAATCCTGAAAATGTCACGTTTAAATGAGGCGCGCTCATTTAAAATGAGAATACTGCACCAGAGAGACTGAGTGCAGGTTTTCAGGAATAAAACCAGTCATTGTAATGCTCCATGTAAATATATGTCCAAAAAGATTAACTTGTAATAACAGAACTTTAGCATGGCTGCAGAAACTCTGAGATTAATGGGAGTGTTCAGAGCAGCAGCATCCCATAAGAGGAGCTGTGTGATGCTGCAGAAGCTCGTCCTTCCCCGCAGGGATGGGGGGCTTGCAGGGGGTTATGCCTGCGTGTGTTAGCCTTGGTATTCACACTCAGCATGGGTTGAATTAGCACCTGTAGCTGATACCTTTTGCTATCACTGATACTAGTGAAAATTAATAGCAATGAAAATGACATTTTAGTGTTTCTTGGGAGGGGCATTACCAGTCATACTTGTCTGTACAGGAATCAAAATACTAAACTGTAGCAGCAGAGCGCTATAGCAGTCTTGTGCTTTCTCCTCTCCTTCCTCTCCCTAGTAAAAACTGGTAACACATTTAGAAATGTTAGCAAGAGACCAGTTTATCAAAGGAAGACCCTCTTCACTGTACCCTGGTGACAATTTTGCATGATTCCCAAGAAGCTAAAATTCCTGAATTAATGATGCAATCAACAGGTAGCTGCAAGGCTGTGTCAGTGCCTCAGTTTGTAGGGAGATTTCCTACTTAGGAAAATCGGAATGTCTGAAGTGTCAGAACTGAGTGGCTGATGTGACAGGTTGCATTTTTCTCAAAACATGTAAAGACTCAGGTGTGTTTAGACACCTGGAAATGCAAAGAGCTGGCTAGTGGATTTTGCAACTCTTTAAGCAGAGTAGGTGTCTAATCACTGCTGACCTGACTGTCACTTCTGTGCAAGGGAAATCCTTGAGCCTGAGAGCTCTTCAAAGTATAGTGCTAAAGTGCTTGTTTCCATGGATGAGTTTGAAAGAGCATCTATCTCTATCTGTCTACTGCTTGAAGTTATTCATCTATCCATTTTGCATCATCTCATTTGTTTTGAGTGCAGAGTGTTTTGTGCAGGTTTGTCTCCTGGAGATTTTGAAGAGCAGGTAAATGACAGGGAATTAGTTGATGTGGGAACTAGTGAGGAAAGCCATCTAGAGTTACTTCATTACTTTATAATGATGAAGTGTTTTCCTTCATGTCAGTCTAGTCTACTTTTCTGCCTCTTTGCAATGTAACTGGAGGGAAATAATCCATCGCCTAAAAGGGGAATCATGTGTTATGTACAGCAAGTCATTACAAATATGCTCATGTTCTGATCTGATCATAAACATATAAATAACATTAAGCACTTGAATAGTTCCATTGCTGCTAGTTAAGCTACCCAAGACTTAGTTATAGATACTTTTATCTGCCTTGGTGGTAGAGCCTTAATTAAACTAATTATTATTATTATTACTTTTTTTTTTCTGTAGCATGTGAAATACAAGGAAAATAATAAGGATCTCCTCCTGTATTTTCCAGCAAACATTCTAGCAAAACATAAGCTAGGAAATCATCTTTCACCATAATCACATGCCATGGTCAACAGCTGTTTTTAGTGTGGTGTTTAAGGAAACCATGGTTGTGTGATTATGGTGAAGGGACACATCCATAGTCTAAGAAATGTCTGAACTGTTAAATACTATAGGCTCTGTTTCCATGTGTAAGATCAGAAAGTAGGTCTACATTTTTTTCACACTTGGCTGGTGAGTGTGGTCACCTTGATTCATATTTTTATCCCTGTATAAAGGGTGTAATTGTCAAAGGTATAGACTCAAGTATATTTAGCACATCTGAAAAGAAGGGTACAAATTTTGAAGAATTGTACAGTTAGCTGGACAGGGGCTGGAGAAAATTACTTGTACTGTGGACTTCTTATGTGGCCTTGGCATAGCCAAGCTATTTAATCTCCTCTACCTTGGTGCTGTGTTTAAAAAAAAAAAAAAAAAAAATTCCCCCCAAAACACACACAGTCTTTTCTGCCCTTGTTTGGTCTTGCTTATGTAGACTACATAGCAGTTGAAGTAGTGATCATACAGTATTACAGGAAAACACAGCACCTAGACATTGCTTCTGGGCATGGTTATAATGCAAATAATACCAACAAGAGGAGTTCAGATATGGGCTGACTGTTGTGTTTGCCCACTGAGGCACCTAAATGTGAAAAATACTTGCTAATGAAGCATGCAGTACCCTGGAGAATCCAACATATGCAGAATAAAAGTTGTCAAGAAGGTGGTGCAATATTACCATGGTTCCTGTTTCTTTAGCTTTCCTAACGAGTATCAGATATACGTGGAAGTTTTGTTACAATAAAGATGCGTGAAATAAAAACTAGTATCACGTTGCTGCATCTGGCTTAGCTTCAGAAGTGGAAATACAGTAACGGGATAGACGAAAGGGCCACCCGCTATAAAATGTGGGTGACCAGTATAAGGAGAAAACAAATCTTTAATGGATATTTATTCCAAAGGCTGTTACAAAGAAACTGCTCTCAGACTGATGTTGTGCCAAGCACAGGGGATTAAACTTTTTAACGACTTATGTTGATTAATGTCCAAGACATCCAAGAACAAAGACTAGATTCCATTACTCCACATAAAGAATATTATTTTTCAAACAAGAAAAGCGTGCTTGCAAGCATAAGTCCAGCATATATCTTAAAATGTAGCAGGAAAGAGGATAAATACAAGCCTCAGCTGCAGAATCAACTTATTGTAAGGATGGAGAACGGAATTACAGCTAATTCAGCCTTAACTGCCAGAATCCTAGGTAATTGTATGCTGACAGCTACCAGAATAGGATAATGTTCTTTTTGGCTTCATCTAGAAACTGCATGGGGTAGTCCTGTCTCTCTGGACATTTTTCTATTTTCGTACTTTCATCAAGAGATGACTGTCATGTTTTTGCTCTAGGTAGAGCACCTGGCTCTGGTTTAGATTTGGAGGGGTTTTCCCCCCCCCTCTTTCTGCTATTTCTACGGCATGAAGGGAATTAGAAGTTTTTGGGAAACCTACTGTCCTGTCCCCTCTGACTCTGTCGGTCTCGCCTGAGCATGGAAAGGGGCCTGTAAGAGCGAGAAGAGGGTGTAGTCGGAGTACAAGGTCTGCTCTGGAATGAAAGATGGTCCCTCGGTGGCTATTGCAGACTGAAGCTAGGATCAGTCCCTACTAACTCAAGGGCTGCAGACTGAAATGTAGTCTGAAGCCACCCTCTTCTTGCCTCCTGGACTGCATGTGCTCAGCGTGCTCTTCTGAGAATTGGGGCCTGGGTTTGTTTGAATTAATAGTGAAGTCATTACACTATGTAAATATGTTAGTGTTCATCTGGTTTTACTCATAAGTTATTCTTGCCTTGCTGTGTCGTTCGTGTTTTCTTGTTTGTGCAAAATGAGCTAGGAACATTTTAAAAGAAAAAAGGGTAAACAGTGTTGAAACCTTGATTGCTAGGCTATTTACCACAGGGGGAAGTTGGGTAGGCAGCTCCACTTAATCGTGTAATAAGAGCATGATGATTTTTTAATGACACAGTTAGGGTCCCTTCCCTGTCATCTTCAGCCTCCTTCAAGTAAAGTGTGATGATTTTCCTTAATAGCCTACTGTTACAATTTTGCTTTTACTGTCACTGAGGAATTAGCTGAGCAGAAAGCAGTATGACTAACCACTTTGCAGAGGCTGCCTGTGCCCTCCAGGGGCTGTTACCCAAGCCCTTCCCCCAGGACAGCTGCTTTTACAGGTGGTCCCACTAGATGAGCACTGTGTGCTTCTCACACAAGCAGATCTACTCCTACAGTGAGTGGGGATTACAAGCAGTGATCCTGTATTGCAATTCTTCCTGTCGTTACGCAGATGAAAACTCCACACTGCATTATCAAGCATTATTGACTTGTCCTGTTTTTCAGGCTCACTCACGCAGACCCAAATGTAAGAACTGAAGAAACCTCACCATATTTTTTTCTTCTTCCTTTTTTTTTAAAACCCATGAGCATTTGTGGCCAGGTGTCTGAATTCTGTGGTTCACGCAACAGGAGAGTGAGAGCCTGCGCAGGCGCCAGCGCTGGTTGCTTGGTCGGATACTAAAGCTAGGCAGACTCATTACTGACGTGTGCTTTCCATTCTCCGTAGGTGCTTTGGAGCTTGAGATTCAGGACTCGCCCCTCTTAATTCGCCAGCAGTGTTACAGTCGCACGCGTTACGTCGCAGAGAGCGCCGTGTAGAGCAGGAGGGGACAGAGGGGAAGGTGTTTCGAATTGGAGGTGACAGTGGTGGTTTCTGATGCACAGAAAAAAACTGGGGATCGAAAGAGGCCTATTAACCAGGTGTTCTCAAATAAATGACCATCAGGGAGACAGACAATAATGCTGATGTTCAGTAACAACGTAAGATTGCGGGCAGCAGTCTGCTGAGGTAGAGTGCAGTTCCTCCCTCTCAGGCATACTGCATCTGGCTGTCTCCAGCTGACATTAATTCATGTTTTCAGGGCGATCCTT
This sequence comes from Dromaius novaehollandiae, assembly GCF_036370855.1. Taxonomy (NCBI): domain Eukaryota; kingdom Metazoa; phylum Chordata; class Aves; order Casuariiformes; family Dromaiidae; genus Dromaius; species Dromaius novaehollandiae. The sequence goes on along the minus strand of NC_088101.1, from coordinate 20,710,300 downwards.
TAACAAACGAGGGCCAGAGAAATTGCATTTTGAAAAATGATGTCTGGTATGCTGTGCATTTTGCTATGCGAAGTGTGTTCTGTGAGGAATGGCAAGGAGTCATTTCCAGGGTGAGGACTGCAAACACTGCACGAATTTTTATAACCTGGAAGCGTTCTCAGTGTGTGAAATCCAGGCACTGTAGTGGACAAAGGGAGTTTTTGCACTGACTTCAACAGGGCAGGATTTCACCCAGTTGGTTTGCTTTCTCTAGATTATGTGAAAGTTTGGAAGGAAGATTATTTCTTTGGTAGCTGTGTTACAGAAGGTGAAGCTGTCATCTCAGCTTTCTTGCTGAATGCATGCTTGCAGACATTGTTCCAAATAAAAGCTACATACTGAAAATGCATCATGATTTGGGGACGTTCACACCCAGGTGTTAGAGCAGTGACTTATTGCCAGTTCCCAGCAATGTTATTAAACTCCTAACCACAATGTGTGAGTATCTACCTGTGGTTTAATGTCTGGTGCTTTGTGTGCCATAGGATCTGCTAGTTGTTTCCATCTGGGTAATATTCTTAGATGAATAAAAAAGACATACTTCTAGAGTTAATAGATCCAGAGGGAAAACTGTTTTTGGCAACCCACTGTTCATCCATCGCAGTAAACATGCTGATCAAAAAGCCAGAAGGATCTTACTCTGGAACAGATGATAAATAGCCAATTAGAGGCAAAACTAAAAAGCAAAACCATCAGAAAAGGGGTGGGGAAAAGGCAGAGATAAAAGGACAAGAGCAGTCTGCTGAAAAGGCTGGACATAGAACAAAGTGCATGTTAACAGACCTTTATTCTTCGAGCAGTCTTTGGTGACGCATTCAAAAATGACATAAAATCAAGACCTAGAGGCTTCCTGTCACATTCATTTAGTACTACATTGTTGACTTCAAAGATGACCTAACGTTGTTTTGATGCTCTCTGTTGTAATGCTGCTGCTGATAGATCACCAGACAATGTGAATCATACGTATTGAGACAAAGCCCATAAAATCTGGGGTCAAAATGACTGTTCCCCAAACTTCTGAACCTTCTTTAATAATGTCTTTTTTAAGGTATAAGTTTTATGGAGCAGGAAGTCTCCTTCAAAATCAAGGTTGGTGTTTGGAGTGTAGGAGGCTCATGGTTTCTCCGAGTGTTGAAAAGGAAGCACTGCTATGTAATCCCATGGTCACGACGTAAAGAAGGGGCACCTATGTAAGCAGAATATGCACAGCGCAGGAAACAGTTTCCTTCGAAATGGCAGGATTCAGCAGAGTGATGCCAGTTTGAATCTAAGGTTGATAATTTGCCATAAATGTGTGATGTAAAAAAGGGAGATCTGTAGCTGTGCTTCCTGGGAAGCTATGAGATAGATATATACTAAGTCCGGGTGATGGTTTTACACTATTTGGTGGCAATACATGGCTGCCTGTATTTTGGGCATAGTGTGCTGGCCTTCAAGTCATTTGGAAATATAATTCATTCTGGGTCTTACCTGGGTGGGGATGTAGAGAGAATTAATCTGAATTAATTTATAAAGTGTGTTAAATTAGCTGCCTTATACCTATGAGTGAACACTTCATAGCTGATGTAAAATGCACTAAATTAAGGGTAATTTAATTCAAATGTATCTGCATAGGAATGTAACTGATCCACTTTAAATTTACATTTCTGTGAATTTAGAGTAATTTAAGTTAGGCTTGCAGTCGCTCAGATTACCTTCTCCAGGTGTCCTCCAGAAGCCGAGTTCTATTTGAACAAACCCTATTTTACCTCCTTCCAAGAGGACACAAAGTGGAGGTAGCTCTGTAAGAAAAGGTGTTGAATTATAAGCTACTGAATAAGAGGAGATACAGTTGTGCTGGAAACCTAAAATACTAGTCAAAACCCACAGTGTGGCCAGGAGATCACACAGGGTAGCTAGTTCTGTTTATTTTCTGGCATTTGATTCTTCTTCCTCCCTCGGACCCTGCGGAGGCTCTGCGCAGCCAGCAGCTCCTCTAGGTCCTGCAGCCACACGCCCCCTTTGAGTGCAGGTGCCCAGGGCAAGGCCATGTCATTTGGAGGATAGGAAGTTGTTTTTCACAGCATTTTTGTTAGGATGAGGAAAGCCTGAGTCAGTACCCATGTGGTTCCTGCAGGCTGTCGGTTCAGAGAGACCTCACTAAGATTTGTTTTTTGGTTGTTAAGATCTGAGTTTTCTTTGGCTCTAGCAAACCATGAAAGCTGGACTACTGCATGTTTTAAAAATGTTTTTCCCCTGGTGGTCTAGCAGTGGATTGAGTATTACTTTCAAACATGAGTATTTATTGTCTTAATAATGCAGGCTTCTGGGGCCATTAGCCACACATTTTAGAGGCATATTCTTTGGAGGTTACAATATACGTATCCACAATGTAGCGCTATGTGACTCTGCAAATCTGACCTCATGAACAGCTGTAGTGTTTTAAGTTGAAGAGCTAAAGGTAAGTTATTGCTAGAAGAAAGTACCTGTGCCTAATCTAGTGGCAGAAAATGATGCTTTTCTCACCAAGTCTGGCAGTGAAGTGGGTCAGAGATGTATTATTTTAACAAGGAGGAGGCTCAGTAAGAAAATTTTAAATTGTTAAGCTTGACATGGCAGCGGAATGGAATATATCTGCTTCGTTGTAACTACTGAGAGTTTTGCTTTCAGGAAGGGTCTGTGCTGCAGCAGTCGCTGAGAGTTGAGAGTTTCTGATGAGATCAGGCTGAGACAGAATCCCTGTCTGGAGCTGTTTGGGAGCACAGCATGATTTCCTCCGTGGGATAAATTAACTAGGGCTTTCTGCTTGCACACAGTGAGAGCCCTCGCTATCATCTGTGCTTGTGTTGAGCTAAGAATAGAAAAAAGCAACATCAGCAGTGCTGTGGGAAAACTGCATTGCTCCAGATGGCTCCTGATAAGCTCTTTTCTCATTTGGGATTAAAAACAAAATAGTAGTAAATGATAGTCATTTCCCATTCACATCTTATTTTACATGTTTACTTAGCAGCTAAAACAAAGCTAGGCAAAATCTGTCAGTTAGCCATGGGTTTGTCTGAAAACATTTGGGAAACTATGAGAAATTGGTCTAACCTTTTAACTACCTTGCAGGAAAAAAGCAGCATCTTTTCAGGAACAGTTAAAGAAAAAGCAACTTTGCCTTTTTTTCTTTTTGTTTGCTTTGTTTTGTCTAATTCATGTGGTACTGAATGAAGGGCTCTTACACCCATTGCTGCAACAGTCTCTGTCCTGCGAGGTCACGTTAGGGCTTCTCATTGAGCTTCACAGAGAGGATCTTCGTTCTATCTCCAAAAGAGGCAAGCAGGAGAAATCCCATGTGTGATACAGTCATCTAGCTCTACAGGCCACACGTTGCATTCAGCTGTCCTATCAATGTTGCTCTGCTAAAGACCAAAACAATTTTGAGGTCCCAGCTCAGCATCAGGCCCAACTGAGGAGTCAAACAATGACTTGCATTCTTTGTAATTATTCTTGACATTGGGCTATTTGGTTAAAGCGTATGTTTGCATTTCCTAATTTGTTGGCATGCTTTTACTTTGGATTAACTAATTCTTCAGAGAGAGAGAAGAGCAAAAACAGACCTGGCACCCCTGTGGCTATTTCATATGTTTGCTCTATGGGAACCAACTCCTTTCTCAGAAAGACAGATCTGTCCTGTCCACAGCAGGATGGAAGTAGAAGCTCTCACCATGGTCGAGGCAGTTGGTTGCTTCATTGGGCCTGGTAGCTGTGAAACATTAAGCGACCTGCACAGGTTAAGCAACCTCTCATGTGCTCCTTTTCTTGCAGATTCAGCTTTGCAATATGAAATGTGCTTGTAAGGTTGAAAGGGCAGTGAAACAGTTGACTTAGTAAGTGTAGACCTGTTACTCCTGTTGTATGTGAGGACTCGCATTTTAGGTGGTCCCTCCCGTCAATTCTTTATACAAATTGCCATGGGAGCTACTGGCCATCTAAGCATTAATCTAGATGTTCTGTTGTTGATGCTTTCTTTTTGGGTGCAGGGACCTTGTTTGAACCCAGCCAAATAGGGTGTGATGTCCAGTTTCTCTCACTCATATGTAGGAATTGTGAATTTTTATTAATCAACTTTTCCAAGATTTGGTAAGAGACTGGTAGTAGAGTCTGGAGTAGTGTTCCTTCACATTTTGTAAAGGAAAATACTCTTCTAATCTGTGATGCTGTCCATCAGTGATGTTTTTTTCTTCTCTGTGATCCTTCTTGTGGCTGTGAAGGAGCAATTACTTGAGGCCTTCTGACAGTGCTGGGAACAACCTGACTTCTTACCATTTGCTGAATTCCTTTTGTATAGGTGTTACTTAGTACTTTGCAGTGTTGTTGCAACTGGAAGTGCTCCAACAGGATAGGAAAAATAGGTAATCTGCTGAAGGAGAAACAGCCTGAGGCATGCTTGCTTGCCTGGCATGTAAAAAAAACCTGCATTTTCTTAAAATTACTTTAGTCAGTATGGCCAGTATGGAATTCTTTCTTTTTCATTGTAGCTGGTCTCTGCTGCATGAGCCAGCGGAAGGCAGGTAGCATGTATAGCATATGTCTGGTGGTGCTGAGCTTCTCTAATGGGCGGTAGGCTACGGTATGTAGGTTTGGGTATCCCTCAATGTGTTATGGTTCAATTCTTTTTTTTATTGTGAGCAGTGTGGCCTGCTCAGCTAATGCAAAGCAAAGGAGAGACATGGGAACTGATGACACTTGTGTCACCTTTGGCTGTTGCCATCATTCTTCTGGAGCATTAGAAACCAGGATATAAGCTGAAGAGACTGTTGGTGCCCAGTAGCTACATGACAGAACTAGTGCAAGGCAGCCCCAAGCAGTTGCTTAATCTCCTGCTGGTGTGTGTGGTGTATAATTAATTCTGGGAGGCCTTATGTGAGGGAGTCCCATAACCTTAGCTTTTACAGGCCATAGATTAATCCTTTATGCAAAGAGAGAAGGAATCCTGATGGAGAATGTAAAATCAGCACGTAATTCCTCTGAACAACTGGGTGGGATGAGAGGGAAGAGGCAGGAGAAGCAGCTGCTGTCAGCTGAGGGCAAAGAGCGGGCCAGAGCTCACCTCCTAGCGTGCTTGCAGAGGGCTGCTGCAGCAAGCTGTATGCTCAGCTTGGCCTTCTGGCAAGCCAGCCGGTGGGAGGACTCTTCTGGGGGCAAAAGCAAGGAGGTGAGGGAACACCACGTCAGCCTGGGGGCTCAGCTAGCAGCGATGCTCCTCTGTGTCCCACCGTGACGGCTTAGGTGCAGGCGACTGTAACAAAGATCATCAGAGCAACTGAACTAGTGGCTAGGACTGCATGTGCTGGATGAGTGCTGACACAGCTAAGGTAAAAATGCCGGTTGCTCTTTCTGCTTCCCTCTGGCAGAGTTAGCTAGTAGAGTGTGGAGCAGCTCCAACATAAAATCAAGAGAGACATCATAATACGAGTAAATGAAAGCCGAGTGACTGAGATACTGGCTGGGAGTATGGTCTTCAAGCATCTGCTTGAGGTGAAGCTGAAGTTTAAACCCTTATCTGCCACCGCTCAGTAAAGTGTGCCTGCCATCAGATTATTCACTCTACAGCGCATTAGAGCATCTTTCTCATTGCCCTGCTGGCGTGCTTCTGCACTGTGTTTTATAGTGCCAGGCAGAGAGATTTGGGCTGATTGACTCCATAGCATGATGGTCTGCTTGGTATTCCAGCCTGCGGTGCGACTCCTTGGTTCAGAGTATCATACAAAATATGCAAGAGAGTAAATCACTCCAGCAAAAATATCCAGAAAGCCATAAAAAAAAAAGTGCTGCATAGATCTCCTCTGCCAACAGGGGTTGACAAAGCTAGAAATAAAACCTTATGCCTGTGCACTGCTAAAATCAAGTGAGTGACTTAGCCATTAAACAGTTGGTCCCCTCCTTAGTCTGCAAAGTTAAGGCAAGGTGAAAGACCCAGTAGTAGTCCAGAAGGACTTGTTCAACTACTTAAAAAACAAAAACAAAAAAACCCCACCAACAACAACTTTCCTCCTTAGTGTCTTCATCATTTTCCTTGAGTATTTTATAGAAACGCTCTTGGCATTCTGAGTATAAATTCAGGAAGGGTAGGAATGGAGAGTCATATTCTCTCTCGCTCAAAAAAAGTTAACATTTACATGTTTCTGTGACTTGACTGGCAAAGGTTAGTCTTGGTGGACTGACCCAGGGAACACCATGGCATAGAATGCCCAACGCTTATTTAAATATCTAGTTTGAATCTTCCAATATTGCATAAAATCAAATACATTTTTGCTGTACATTTTTTGGGCCCTCACAATCCACAGAATGGAATGACTTGAGAGAAAAGCGCTCAGCAAACAATGCTTGGAACTGGACAACACAGTCTGCAAATGCAGCTCATTATCATGGGCAAAGCTAGTTTACTCCATGCTACTAGTGATCTGATGGCCTGTAATGTGGGGGTGAAAAAATTAAATAAGATTGCTTAAATGCAGCTTCAGGGAGTGCTACATATTTTATCTCAATTTCATCTGGTTTCCCATAATACCAAAGCTGTGTTTAGTGGATAGAGATTTACGACCAGACAGTGATACATATAGCTGAAGAATGTGAAAGGATGATTTGCCTTGTAGAACTGGTTATTGTTGCTGGGGAAGTAGAGGCTGATTTACAGCTTGCTTTTTCCTTATCCATCTGGGACTGATTTGTATCTGTATGTTGTATGTAGGAGATGTTCTCTGCAATTCTCTAAACGTAAAGACTGTGTTTTAGGCACTCCGTGGTGCAGGAGGTTCTGAACACCTTAAGTCATGCATAGCCAATCGCTAGGAAATACAGTCTAGCCTTATTTATTATGTGGATAGCATACATTTTTATATGCATGTCTTCTTTATCCTGTATTTTAAAGTATGTGTGTGTATATATATATATAGAGAGAGAGAGAGAGAGAGATTGGGTCAGCTACTGCTGACATCAGGACATCATGTACTTATATATTTTTTTCCCCTTCTGTTAGCTGAAGCTATGTAAACACTAACCTTTTTTTTTTTCTTTTTTCTGTTTTAATACTGAACACGGTGTAGAGATAAAATTACTTTGCTGGAGGCAGGAGTTATTCCAATGAATATCTTGTGACTCAGAGACAGATAGAAGGATATATATACATTTTTGCTTCAAGCTGCCTGTGATTGGTAACTAGGGTATCAAGTGGATGGTGGTTTTAGAAGAAACATCAAGGCAATTGATGGCATCAGGTATTCACAAGAGGCTTTTCATGTAGCTGGCTGGTAGCTGTGGTCTTTTGAGGTTTCACACGGATTTGCCAGTTCTTGTCAGAGCTACACACAAGACAGCCTGAGTTGTGGATATGCTGCAGTCATTTGTCTGAAGTAGCTGAATGTTTTGGCTTATTTTTGCATTTCAAAAGCATCATCTCTATTTGGGATGGGGCTCTAGGGTAGGACTAGAGGCTGAGTTATGTCGCTTGCCTTGGTGATTTTTAATGTCAAAAAGTCTTTTGCTACTTTCATTTTTAGAGACAGAGGTGAGAGTTGGCGATTAGGTGCATATCTTAAGTATCTTTTAAATATCATTCAGCCTAAAAAGCCAAAAATAAAATGGAGATTACATGTGGTATGTGAGTGCATTCATTAGCACCACTCTGGATCAGAGAACTCTTCTTCTTAAGCTATTTGCAGGACTGAAAGAAAACTGCAGGTAGGCTTTTTCTGACGAGTTGCAGGTGTATACCACATGCCCATATTGGGAAAAAAAGATGTGCTTGTGAAGGTCTTGATGACAGACAAGGGTCTAAGCTGCCTTCATCTCCAGGTTTTAGCTAGTTCATCTGTTTTTTATTTGCATTCCCCTCAGTATAACTATGTACAAGTCTATATAAAGTCCTTTTCTCTGTTGCAAGGTATCTAGTTGAGTGAGGTCCCATTTAAGTCAGAGGAAACTTACCCTTTATAATTATATTTTGTTACTCATTATTAATTATTTCTTGCTATAAAGAATGAGTGAAAGCAGTGGTGAGGTTGAGGGAGAGCAGTTCATCTAGTTCTGATGTGCCAGAATACACTTATTCCTTAAGAGTACCACACAGGTGAGTGTTTGCATTTTTCTCTTATCACTGCTCCTACCTAAAAGATCTGCCTTTCTTGGATGATTGAGAAGGAAGTTGAGATTGCTTGTTTTTATTATCAGGTCTCTTGTTTCTTCTGCAGTTCTCAACAGAATGGCACAAAAAAGAAACAAGTTCTTCATCCAGAACAACATTTTTATAACAGATTCTCAACTCAAAGCTTTTCTTTTCTGAGAACAATATAATCAAGGCTTGATTTTTAAGATACTAAAAAACTAATCATTCTAAATTGAAAATTAGTCAATTGAGCTTTTGTTTGTGGTAAGCAAATAATTTTAAGAGTTGCTTTGAAAACAGTAAAAGCAATGCTTTGATTCATTAAAATTGCTGGATAAAATTAGTTGAGAAAGTGTAAACAACATTTTCCAGAGAGCACTCTAAATTTATTTTCATCTTTTTATCTAAACAAATTCCTCAAGTATAATTTTGAGGAATGGAAAAAATCTATGATTAATTTAGTAGGCACTAAAATTAGATGCAGACAGGGAACATGGTTGTAACTCTGTGGGAGTCAGCAAAAGGATCCTGGAATATGGCCGTGTCATTATGTTGCTCCAAACCATCATGTCTTGTTGTCTTTAAAGAATGAACTTCTCTTAATCTCCCCTTAGGGGAGAGTATAGTGTTTTCACCAATCCCCCCACCCCCTTTTTTTTTAAAGTTGGTTTTCCTGTAAGATAATGCTGGTTTTGATTAATATAGGAGAACTGTACAAGTGTCTCTTTGCTTGCAGGGAGTAAATAAGCAAGAGAGTTTGCGCTGTACACTATGCTCTGTGCCACATATCATGGGAATGTTGCTTAGCAGGTGGCAAATTATGCTAAGGCCGTAAGTGAAGTAAAAGTTATTCAGGGGAACTGCTGATCAGTGATGTTTGGTTGCTTTCAGAGAGTCCAACTGGTGCAGGTCAGTGGGGCGCAACTGCAAAGGAGCTTGTAGCAATATGGTATAAACGTTCACTATATGACCAGAACTTACTATCCATCAATGTGTTCGACAGCTCTCAAAGAAAAAGGCCTGCTTGGAGTTCGGACGCAAATTTAAATGCTACCTATTGCAGAGTGTGTTTCAGGACTTTTTATGGACTGCGAAAAGTTTTCTGCCTCCGTTTGTTCTTCACTTCATACTTTTAAGCTCTCGACTGTGAACCAGAGGCCTACATATCTTGGAGTCCACAAAAATACAAGTTCTCTTGTGCCAAAATATGTTTGAGGCAAGGAAAGATAGATACAACCACCTCTCTCATGGTTTTATCTCCCTGATTCTTTAGGCTGATACAGCTTTGCCAGCAACTTGAGCCTAAGGGCTGCTCTATGGCATCAGGGCTGGCTAAAGTTACTGTTATCTGCTGGCTCGGAAGTGCTGTGAGGCATTCCTACCTGCATCTCCTGGCCCCAATGAATGGTCTCTCACCTGTAGGTTTTCTTTGTTTGGTTTCTTAGAAATGTGCTGTGTACAAAGGACCGCTTCACTGTAAACCTTTCCTTTTACCCACCAGGCCTATCCTTGCACCAACGATAAAGAATGTGAAGTTGGGCGATACTGTCACAGTCCTCATCAAGCAACATCTGCGTGCATGATATGCAGGAGGAGGAAGAAGCGTTGCCACAGAGATGGCATGTGCTGCCCTGGGAATCGCTGCAATAACGGTACTTCAGCCTTTTCTTGCTTTCTCTCCGTAAAATGAGCAATTTAATATTACTGAAAATACATTTATTTCTCTGTATGTTCTTAGCAAAGGTATTTATTCCTGGGTGACTGTACTTCCTTTTCTAAATCAAGTGAAAAACCATTCAAATACTGAAAACAGTATTAGCTATATGTGTCACCTGTCCTGGCACTTTTTCCTTGAAGCAGAAAAGATTCTGGATGAACTTACACTCCTAGAAGAAGATAAAGCCTGGTTTTCAAAACTGCATAGGAAAGCAGTCTAATCTGTGACTCCATTTTAGACTGTATGTCTGTATGTAGCTGAAAACAGGCAGCTGTATGCTGACCTAGCCAAACAGAAATAAAAGCCATTTGAGAGTAAAATCAGACTGACTGGATTCATGAGTGTATTAATACAGGATTGGGGGTGCCATACTTGGCACGGGATGGGAGGGGACGGAAGGCGAGGAGAGAAAAGAGGGGGAAAAGAGAGAAAGAGCTGCAACGGTCCCGCAGAAGTCAGAATCTGACAGCCATGCCAGGTGAAAGGCTATTGAATCTCTTGTGTTCCCCTGTTCCCCCCTCCTCCTCCTTTTCCTCCCTGAAGTAATTCCATGTCTGAATACATGAAATTATGGTTTAAACTACTCCAGTGTCTTGCACTGTAGGTAGTATTTTCTTGTGTATCTTTAACACATTTTCCCACTTCATTTTCTTTAAGTGTATTACTGTCTAAGTCATATGTACCACTAGATTTCCTCTTCTGTTGGGACTGGGAAGCATCTGATGTCACCAACTGAAATCACGTATCTTTTCAAGCACTACATTAAATGTTGTTTGATCTGCTGATAGACCACAGAGAACCCATATTTTTCAGGAAGCAAAAGAGACTTAATGAATCCGTGAACTACTGAAATCACTCCTTGGCGATTTATAACCTTACTGTTTGTATTCCCATACTGTATAAGGAAGTCGCATGTGGAGACTGGAGCAGGACATTTCAGAGGCAGTCTCCAGCTGCTTAGACTTTAAAAGCAGCACAACAGGGAATCTGAGGAGAAGCACAGTTATGGTGCAGTTAGGTGCCTGGGATCAGTGACCGAGCTGTAATTAGAAATGAGAGGACCTGAGGGCTGAGTCCAGCACCCTCGCACTTTCATGGTCCCCATCCTCATCTGAGTGTGCCTTTCAGCTGCTTTTCCTCTTGTTCAAATCTATGACTGACTGACTTTTCCTTGCAGGTATTTGCATACCAGTAACTGAAAGCATCCTCACACCTCACATCCCTGCTCTAGAAGGGCCACGCAACAAGAAGAATGGTCATTACGCTAGCAAGGATTTGGGATGGCAAAATTTAGGGAGGCCGCAGTCCAAGCTGTCGCACATAAAAGGTAAGATCATCTTTGCAGTATACTGCTTTGTTCCTTCATGTTATGAAGCCAAGATACAGCAATGCAAACCAGAAATACACAGTAATTTCATGGGAATTTAGGGAGGTTGTGAATGGCCATGCTCATGAATCCATCTTGAGAGTTCAGAGCATGGCTCAAAACTGGTGTAACATCTGCCAACAATTCCTGTGCTTGGACTAGTGTTTGCTTTCTTTTCTGTAGTAAAGGTGGAGTGAAAATTTATTTTTCAATTGTGCAAAATTACACCCATCCTCCCCTTGTAGCAATCATGTAGTTATGCACTTGTCGTTTTACTTACAAACCTGTAACTGAAATGCTTCTTATTAAGTCTTATGGCAGGTCTTATCAGTTTCCCTCTTGAACCTTCCTACATTCATCTCTTCCATTGCGTTTACGTCCTTCAAATAGCTACAGATGGGCATGTCATCTCTGTTTTTTCTGAGCTTCATTTGCATCCCTTTGCACTGAATCTGTGCTTTCACTCTTTCCCATGAGCTGAAATAGTTTGGTTGCTCTTTTTAGGACACGAAGGAGACCCCTGCCTACGGTCATCGGATTGTATTGAGGGACACTGCTGTGCTCGCCATTTCTGGACCAAAATCTGCAAGCCTGTATTGCATCAGGGAGAGGTATGCACCAAACAGCGCAAGAAAGGCTCCCATGGACTGGAGATCTTCCAACGATGTGACTGTGCTAAAGGGCTGTCTTGCAAAGTATGGAAGGATGCAACCTCCTCTTCTAAATCAAGACTTCACGTGTGTCAGAAAATCTGAATGAGGTTTGGGAAGATGTTACTAAGTGACTGCGGTTTTATGTATTTCAGGTATTACAGCATGGTGGGAAATGAGGACTGCAAATGAAAACAGAATGCTAAAGTAACAATTAGGTAGGAGTAGAAGTCACACCAAATGCATTTCTTTTCAAGCCTGTGGTAAATGCAAGTGCAGCTGAAGTTTTCTCATTATGCAGCTCTTCTGTAAATAATGTCAGCAGTTTGTGGGAAATGCTAGTATGCAAACAAGTACAGTGGAAATTAGTGCCACTTACCTTGCAGTGTTGTCCCGTGATGTTTCAGGGGTTCAGTGTTAGGGCTGCGGTGTGTTTCCAGCATGGCAATGACTGCTCAATAAATTATATACATTGCTACATTGTACTCCCAAATGAAGCAGTGCTTGCCAGGAAGACTTGTCTGTCAACACATTATCGGTTACTAAAATACTACACATTGCAGGTGTGAGAGATGGAAATAAAGTTACTGTGAATGTCCACACACCTTTGTTGTTCAGGGCTGATACTTCAGCAAGAGAGCACTCCTGCAGGACAAGAGTGCTAAATTTTGCAGGCCCTCATGGAAGAGATGAAAAGTTGCCATCTCCTGATTTCAAGAGAGCAGCCGTTTCTCTAATCAGGAGCATTTAAACAGGGTTTTGTTTCCTATATATAGGTAAACTGAAATGCTTTATGTAGTTCAATGTCATAGTATGGCACTTAATCGCTTGTATTTGTCTTGGTTTACTGCTAGCATACATTGGCTTGAACAGATGAGGCAAATATGCGAATGCTGAATCCAGAATTATATACAGGCAGTTGCTCATTAGTCCTAAATATACTTTCTTTGTCAAAACATACTTGCATTATAGATATTTCCAAAAGAGAGAGTGGAGTGTTGATGAAATACTTGAAGAGCTATAAAGTTGTACCACTGTTGCTGTTGTAACAGGTGATGTAGGCACCCATTGGGGGGTTTAGACTGTACTGCTACAAACTCAGAAGTTTTACTTTCTAATAGTAGCAATTGGCTAGCGTTTGCTGATACTGCCAAATATGATTGCACTTCACAGAAGCATAAATGGATTTGTCCCTTAGAGGCAGCAAAGAAAGAGGCGCTGGCTCTTGTGAGCACCTCCTCTCCTGCACAAAAGGATGCAAGAAGACAGTACAACCACAAACGACTTGGCATAAACATCCTGTGATGTCTCAGTGTACTAGCCTCCAGCATGTATGCAACCTGAACTTGGTCCCTTCTCAGACTGGGCTATTCTGCCAGGAATGATGGAATTACATTGACTACGAAACAGTTAACGAATCTACGTTGTTCATGTACTGATTTAAAAAAAAAAAAAAAAAAAGGACAGTCTCCATCCTTTGACTTCTCACACAGGTCTTCTAAAATTTTTTTCACTTTACTTATTTGCAAATACTCCTTTGTACAGACATTGGTAAACAGATTGCTATTTCTTTAAAGAAGTCTGATTCTATGACTGACCTCCTGCTAACCTATAATTACTCATTTATAATTACCCATTTTCATGTTTTGTAATACAAGAGACTTTTCTGTTTAATCAGCTCTGAGCGAGCTGGGTACAGCAGTATGTAGTTTTTAAGGCCAGATCACCCATACCTAAGACACCTTTTCCCCCTGATATATGTTTCCATCAGTGGTTGTTTTAAAACTATAGGTTTTATATACCACCTGACTTAGATTTCCTAAGTAGAACACGGACCTGAGCTATACTGGCTTTACCTTTCATAGGAGTCTAAATAAGAGAAATTCACAAGCCTTCTTCCCTATTGGAATTGGTTTTTACTGTTTTAAAGGGACTGCTCAGAGCGGGTCCTCTATTCTTTAATGGTCTCAGTCAGACTTTAATCTCAGAGTCCTATCGGTGCAACTCTGGTTATTTCACAGGAGCTTTTCCAGAGTAACTGAAGCAGGAATAAGGCTCAGAAATAGCATAACTCAAGATACTTCAAACAAACAAACAAAAAAACCCACAGGAGTCAATTCTGCAAGTGTTATTTACACTGATACAGTACATACTCAGCAGAGTAGCTTGATTGTCTTCATTGGGACTGTGCATTCAAGTAAATGATACCCAGCGTGAGCAGGTGGGTGGAAGGGTTGCAGAAATGGCCTCTCAGCAATTTTTAGCTCTTCCTGTCCTCAGCCTACCTGCCTTCTCCTCTCACAAAGCTTAGTTATTTGGGATAATTTATTTACAGGAAATGTTTAACAAGATGTATTTTCTTATAGAGATATTTCTTACAAAAAGCTTTGTAGCAGAATATATTTGCAGCCTGTTTACTTTAATGTAGAAAAATGTATAATAAGATTAAATATATTAAATGTTGCTTCCTATTCCTCCCTAAATATTTTACCCATATTTCTTACCTGCTGCTTAAGAGTAAGTTTTTCCTGGAAGGATATGCACATCTATGGAAAAAAACACACATATACTTTAGTTGTACAAGATCATACTTGTGTTTCAAAGAACTATGTAAGCTGAGTTTTGGTAAAAACACATGAAGCTCATCTCAAAAATCTCTATGTGTCATTTCTACAAAGCTGACTTAAGTGGCAACTATCTCTTTGCATCTCTTGGGAGAATTTACATCCAAGCTTTCAAGAATAAGTTTTGAAAATAACACAGCTGGATGCATAATGTTCAGTCTAGTAACTTAAATAAGAAAGAAATTGGGACACATTCCCTGGATGCGCAACACTTGGCAAAGCTAGTATTTAAATTGCATGGCATTTTGTTACAACTGAACCTATTACCACTAGAAATTGCTAATAAAAACAGCTGAGTTCTGATCCCAATAAAACCCATGCAGATCTCGATGAATATTGCAAAATAACATTTGTGGTTATTGAGCAACGGTCTCAGTGTGTTCGTTGCTTGCTTCTGGGAAGCCTCTGCCCAAACAGATGCGCAGTTGGAGAATGGAAGGGCCCCCCCTTAGCACAAGTGTTTGTACAAAATGAAAAGGTTTTGCTACCATTATTTACAATATTTGGTGTGTAGTCCTTTTTGAAGAGTGTAACACTTTTAAATGACACTAATAAATTTGTGAGCACTTCAGCTCCCAATGACTTCAACAGGGCTTGAGCCTGCCAAAGTCTTCAGAGATTTACTCTGGAAAAAAAACCCTACAGACAATTCTTTACGCACCACAAATACTAAGCAATGTAGCTGAACTGAATAGCATGCAAGCAGTTCACAAGCCTGAAGTTTGATTGTATAGACACCACTCAGTATTTTGGAGAAATATACATTAGTTTGTGAATATTTGAAGGTAAAGAACAGCTAAATTTGGGGATAACTGCTTTTACTCACTGTTTCATTCATCAAAGAAGTGATTTTTTTGGGGGGGGGCTCAGTGACATGTCAGAAATCTGCTGTCATTGCAGAAGTACTAAAGAGATTGCTAAGCAATTAAAATACTCTTGCTATTAACCTGGAATAGACTCAGCAGTGCAACATCTCTTTGGAAATACTTACCACTTTTCATAAAAATAATGGCTTTCTACTCTATAACAGCATATATTTGCTTTACAGTATATATGGATGTGTATCTATTACTATACTATTTGCTTTGTCCTGTTTATGTTTTTTGCTACCCCTAGTATTTATGATTTTAAACATTTTTTTTTAATGAAAGCAATTAAAATAGATGTATGCCCTTACTTGTATAACTACATTTTCAATAGCCTGCAGCCAGTACCAGACACCTAAAACACAGTTCACTGGAATCTTATCTGTCATCTACTGCATTTTCTGACTTTTCTGCTCTTTGTCTCAATGCAAAAACTATGACCCTTCTTGGGCAGAAACTGGGGTGTGTGTGTGTGTGGGGGGGGGGGGGGGGGTGAAGAGGTGGTCACCAACACACCTGCTCTCTGTTTCAGCTTTAGAGGCCTGTATCCTCACTTCCAAATGAAAAATTAAATTTATCAAAGCAAATCTGTATTTTTCATCCTTTCAAGTCTTCTTCCCTTTTAGGAAATCCATTTTAAAAATGAAATTTTTAAAACAAGATATGCACAAGGTCAAAGCCAGCAGAAACTTGTGCAGCAAATACTCTTAAGCCATGCCTCTGGGATGGATGACTACAAGGCTTTTAGGAGTCTTGAGAACTAGCCTCTAGCCTCCAAAAAATTTGACTAATCTCTAAGAGAATTATGTAGAAGAAAAGACTGCATTAAAAAATAAAAATCTTAGCTATGTGTTCTGAAAATAACTGTCCACAATGAAAAACAAACAACCTCATCTGTAGTTCCAGGAAAAGTGAATACAGTTAGTGTTGCTTTGGACACTCTCACTCCACACACAGCCATCATTAATAAAACTATTTTAATTTGTTTTTAACTCACACTAATAAAAAAAAGTTATAGTCTCTTACCTGGCCCATCAGTCTGACATATGGCATCTTTCAGAGTCTGCAGTAGACAGAAGACCAGCATTAGTCTAGAGGTCTGTGCTCCCGCATTTAAATCATTAGATGTTACTTAAAACTGAGTTAACAGAAACTTTCTGCTCAGGCACCTTGTCGTCTAATACAGTGTTTAACACGTCCACTGCTAACTAAGTGTGCTTACAGTTCAACAGAGAGCCTTTGCCCATTCTTACCTTATGCTCAGTCGTTTTGCCTTCAGCTTTAGTATGCCTATTGCCAGTTGCTGAAATGGGGCAAAGGTCTGCTGTGGCCCTTCTTACCTTACTGCTACAGACCTGCTTAAGGCAGTAGTGCACGCATTAAGAAGAAAGCAGAGAAAAAGAAGCTTGAAATGGGGGATGGGGGGGAAAGGGGGGGAATGGTCTACTGCAAAACTTAATTACAAAGGACAGAGATGCTACTGTGAAACCCCGATGTATTGTTTTTGCTATACCCCACCTGATTAACTGAGACTGAGCAAGGGAGCCCATGGTCTGTGCCGTTCCCAAACGTTACCCTTGGAGCGCTCACCCAAAAGAGGGAGGCCTGAATGAGTGCTTCTGGTCTCTCAAAAACCCCAAATCGGTGTTAAACCTATGCCCCCCCCCCCCCCCCCGACAACTGCAGCCAACAGCACTATAGCATAGCTAGCAGTCCGCCCAGGACTAAGGATCCTACTGGAAGATTGCGGAGAAGGGCGGAAAAGAAGAAGGCAGGGGCCGGCTGTTGCAGAACTCCAGCTGGTCCCAGAGCTAGTATGCTGAGCACCACTGATCTGACTGACCATGATGGATACACAGCATTGCAAACTTGTTTATTCTGGCAGCTCCCTGGGATTTTTTGGAACTGCTTATTGTTATAGCATGAGGGTCAATTACTTATTTACAAATGTCTGTTGCCAATGAACTCTGTTATTTTAGAGTACCGGCTTGATTTAGAGGTGGCTTGCTGCAAGCCAACCTCCTGAAGCAGAGGAAATAATCCTTTAGAGGAAATCAGTATTTTAAAAAGCACGGGCATTTTTCTGTTTCTAAATAGCATTTTCCTAAAAAGAAAAAAAGAGTAGGAAGGAACACATAAATAACACAGAAAGACTTTCTGACACACACCTTAGTCTTTGAGTCCTTGGCAGGACTCATACGGTAACTCTCCACTGCCGTTACCAAAGTTGGTCAAACAGTAGTCAGCAAATTAGGAAAGCATACCTGTCTGATTGCTACGGCATGGGTATTCCTGTTTTCTATTCCTTATAAGCTATTCCTTATAAACTGTTCCTGATTTCTGAGAATAGGTATATCATTCATCGATATTCACTCAATAGTTTGCACAAGGGATTTTTAATTTTTTGCAAATTTTTGTAGATTATTTGCAAATTTTTTTTAATCAACTAATGATCGTGCAATAATTCAATACAGTTGTAAGCCTAGAGCTCAGAGACACTACTTTTTTCCTTAACTGAATGACTGAAATTTTTAATGAAGCAGTTAAAAACTATGTAATATATATGTATATGTATACACACACACACACACACACACACACACACAAAATAATGAATAATGTAGTTCTGGAAGCAATTTGCCAGGTATTTTGGGTTGCGCCATGTTAATGACTCCAATAACTGCATAAAGCTTTACAAAATTCCACCTCAGAATGATTGGGTGAACATCCCTGTCCCATTGTCTGAGCAGTTATGGTTGTTTATAGCAATAATTCCCTAGAACAACGGATGGCGAAAAAAATCTGTATGTACGTGCTCTTAAAGATCGCCTGTTCTATTGAGATATCTTCAAAAGAGGGTGATACTGTCTTTCTCAACGCAGCACACTGTTAAGTGTCAATATCATATTAAATTTGAGGTACTGTTGGATTAAGCTATTAAAATTTTAGAATTACTTGGAAGCTAGGGCTGTTTATCCTGGAGCTTCCTTCTAATCTGTGTGGAGATCAGTGTTTATATGAGAAATAGTCCGCAAGTCAAAAACGATCTCCATTAGAAATTTGTCTGGATAACTATAAATATTAAATGTTTTTCAGTTTGTGCTGGCATAAAATTGCGAGGACTAGTGTGTGCCCTATCCTACCTATTTCCACAGTGCAGCTAGGCAGAAAATCAAAGGCCTCCCCTCTGCTACCACAGAGTCCAGTAGGACCTCCGTGTACCATAACCTATGGATTTGTCAGATTCTTTTTGATTTCTCTGCACCTCTGGACTTCTAGCACAGTCAGATGTGGAAATGCCAAATACAATCCTCATAGTATTTCCAGCCTGACAATGAGCAGAATCTTAGAACAATAATGCCCATTACAGAGCCTGTTTTCATGAAATTTGTAGCTCAAAACCTATACTCAAAAGGTTTGATCACTTCAGAGCAGAATCCAGAATTCTCTGCTTATTCAAATACCAGCTTTCAAACATTTTGAGATTCATTTATTAAAACCTCTTGTAGAAAAGTATCATTATACAATTGCAATTATGTACCATATTACGCAATGCACAGAGCTGTGGTGCGTCTTCAAAAAGCAAAAGAAATCAAAGAAAGTTTCTCTCTAAGGTTTAACACTAAAGACTAAAAATTATCCACTGACTGAGTGCAATCATCTAGCACTTGTCTTGTATTGTTTCAACAGTGACTACCTTAATGATTCAAACTAAAAAATACATAAACACTTTAATACAACTCAACTAAATATTTGCGTGACACCAAGACTATAAAATTGTCACCAAGGTACACATTCTACTACTGTACATCTTTCAGCATTTACAGTAATAGAATTTCACCATGTTTGTGTTATGATAATTATTTCTTGAAAATAAGCAGTTAGAAACGGGCACTTCCCATCACAAGACGATAGATTTGAGCTTGTGGTCATATAATTTCTGTACTGAGGGTCATTATCACTGTTGGTGAAACCATTTCTTTGAATAAGCAAACAGGAAACTGCTCATATGAAGAAATCTTGCTTTGCATACGAACATTTTAACAGAAAACTGAATTATTTAAATTACTTCTTACCTTTAATAACCATCATCTTCCCTTGCATTCTCTTCCTCTCTCTGAGCAAAGAAGTTTGTTTATAACTGACCAATCTTGTATTTACTGAGATCCTCAGCTGGAATATGCAAGTGTCGTTACAGTAATTTTACATGTCCTAGAAACGACATAGGAAGATGTTTTTCACCCAGCTGTTCAAAACTAATTTACATGTTTAGCTACCAAGTCGCTTTTTTGCCCTCCCCCCCATTTTTAATAATTCAGACTGCTAGAATTTTCAGAATCTTTCAGGAATTTTAACCAAAGTAACTGCAGAAAATGTAGAAGAAAGCAGTATTGATTAGTTGTTTCTATTACCTATTGATCATTGACAAATTAAGTAGACCAACTGTCAAGGGAATGTGAGATGAACTTTGGAACAGGTTGAGATAAATGTTAAAATTCCTGTTTGGTTCAGTACAGTCTGAATATTTCATAAAATACCTGTCTGAAACATAGACATTTTGGGTACATAGAGCCTGATTTACCAAAGATCCGATAGACAGAACGTCCTGTAGAAGTCGATGGGAACAGCTGAGGCACAGACCTTCTGTAATGTTGTCAAATGTCCGTGTGTCACCATGTAGCACAGGTCAGCTCTCCTGAAAAATAAGAGCAAAACCAGAAAATGCTCACTGCAGAGTTGGGAAGAATCTGGAGAGCAGCAGTAAGAATACCATAGGAGTGGAAAACAGTTGCAGGAAAAGAGATTCATGATGAGGACATTTGGGCTTGGGGAGGATGTTCACTAGCTGTTTTAGAAAGAAAATAGTTATGAAGATGATGATGAAATGCTGTAAAATAATGAAAGGTTGAGAAAAGGTAACCTAATCGAAGAACTTAAGAGATCTTCATGTCATGAAGAAACATTAGGTCATCATGTTACTCCTGTGCATGATACGCTGCTATATTTCACCCAGTTATGCATTTTAAACAGTAATAAATATTTTACTAAAGCACGCTTTGTGCATGAGCTCAAATAATATTCTCCTCAAAGTCATCTCAATTTGAAGTCACCCAGAAAAGAGGGAGGAGATGGCTTGTTCACCATTTACATGCATCTGGCTTTTCCCCATTGGTTTTTATCTGGATGTTTTTCTGCCAGAGGTAAGAGACATCTAGTACCTACTATTTTCCCCTCATCAAGGTACTTTACACTGCAAACCACTCATTTTTCAATCTTCTCAACAATCTTTGTGTCATGGTACTTTCTGCTGAAAGCACATATTAGCATTAAAGAATAGCTGAAGAGAGGTACCAGGAGTTTTTTGACAGCTGTACTGAGGACATTTGAGACTGCGGGCATCTAGGGAAATCAGTGAGACAGTTTGGGGTTTTGGGACATGCATGTTAAATGCTGAAATGATTAGCAGTTAAACGCTCATATCAGCATTGTTGACATTCAGATTAGCATCTGTGGAGACACTCAGATAAATGCTGTAGTTTAAAGCTCATCAGAACTAGAGCTGGTGAGAAAACCTGTGCAAAAGATGTTTTAAATTTTTTTTCTTTCACTCTTTCCATTTAGCAATAGAAGATGTTTTTGATTGTGGAATTAAATGTTTTGTCAGCTCTAGATAAAAATACATTTTCTACTAAAAAATGTTCATTCTCTGTGCTGCACCTTCTTTACCCCTGCCCCCCCCCCCAAAAAAAAAAAAAAAACTCAAAAAAACCTTGCAACCTTAACATTTATAAAATGTCCTCAGGTTGTGTTGAGAGCTGTAGGCTCTGGTTCTCCCTGTCTAGGTTTGCAACACAGAAATAATTTCCAAGGCTTATAAAAGCAGCCTTGGCAATGGGAAATGGAGTGTAACTCTCCTTCTTCTATTTGGTACAAGAAGCAGAAAATACATTCTCTCTTGAAATAGCAGTTTTGGGTATCTCTAGGAATCTGAAGCTTTACTACATTTTTAAAGATGTTATTTTTAATGCCTCACAAATGTACCGGTACTTAATGAGGGATTTAGTTAAAGACCTGGCCCAGGATTCCTTTTGGCTAATTTGAACTGTCTGAAAGTTAGACATCTTGACGAAATTAGTCATCTAGACAAGATATTTTGAGAAAATAATTCACCCACTTATGTTAGAAACTGCTCCTGCAGAGGTCTGTCTGCTGCTTGTCTCTGTTTTGCCACTGATTAAAGGGAGAGCCCAGACCGTGAGTTTACAACAGACCTATAACTTTTAGCTGGCTGAAGCTAGGGCAGATGAGTTGTATCCTTGGTGCACAGAAGGGAGGGATTTAAGCAGCATATGGAAGACAGGAAGAGAAGAGCAGGTCAACAACTACTGCCTAAGAGCACTATTTGAAGAACTAGAGCCAGAGAGCAAGGACTGAGCAGGATCCCTATTCCTAACTGAAGCTTCACATAGCTACCCCGAGCACAGCGTAGTTTTTTGCACCCCGCCAGTGAGCCCTTCGCAAAGTGCCTCTCATCGCGCCCGGTACTTGTCCTGTTCCTCACGCAGGGCACAGAAAGCCGTCCGTCCCCGTGAGGCCTCCCGCGCCCTCCCCAGCCCTTCTGCCTCGCGCTAGCTCCTGCTCGCGGGCGGGCGATGCCAGCCCCCACCGAGCGCTCATTAAATTTTCAACCAGAGTTTTCACTCTCATGAACCCTTCGTTTTTGGACGGGACTCCCTGTGAGCAACCAGGACACCCACAGGCATCTTTGACAGCAGTTAAACCACCAGCATTGTCCTTTTGTTTTTGTTTACCCCTTCTCCCCCCTCGGCCTGTCTGTCTCTAGCCATCTGCCTATACTTAAAATGTAAACTCTTTGGTGCTGGCACTGACTTGTTCTGCATTGGTACAGCACTTAGCACAACAGCATCCTACTTCACAACTGGGGCTCTATTATCTTTACTGTTTTTACTACCATACATAATTGGAAACACAAGCATCAGATGGGATCATTCTGCTAATGATTCTTAAAACAAAACGAGAACACGGCTCCACCCTGCCTCACACTACAACAGATTAAACTTGTGGTCCGCGAAACCCCCACGTTTGGAGAGCTTTGTTCAGCGGTTGACAAAAGCTAAAAAGCCCAAGCCCGTTGTCAGCAAGTTGAAGTTTTTAACAGAAGGGTCAGCAGTTTCCCAGCAACATTTTTTTTAGGAGTATGCAGATCAAAAAGAGGCTAAGAAAATACTGTGCTAAAACAATAGTGAAAAATCTCACACTCTTGGTAAAAGTGAGCCCGCTACGGGCTCTGGAAAGTTTTCCCTTCTTCTCAGTGAGAATATGACTCAAGCTGTGAGTATCTTGGTAGGAATGCACCCCGCAAATGCAAGCAAGCTGATGACAGGCCTTCAGTGTCTTCTCTCAGAAAGGTAGACCTGCTGCTTCTGTGGCTGTACGTTTCCACCTATAACAACAATACTTTAAAGTACATCTTGCCATCATACTTGACATCATGTTTACTGCAGAAACTCTTATTATCTGCTGTTCCCATCCCATGAAAAACAGATGACTTCAGTATACTGGGATTACAAGCTCTTCCTAAAGCGATGCGGTAATTTAAATTCCATTTCCCAGATAGACAAGGCAAACAAGCAGTAGATGGACCTTCCAGTCAGCTTCTTTTTTTTTTTTTTTTTTTTTTTTCCTTGCCTAAATAAATGATGCGTGACAGTCATATGCTGGAATCATTTTTCAATCTCTTTTTTTTATCCATTGCCTGGAAAAGGCAGCAACCCAAGCCCAGGCCTACGGAACGGAGACTGCAGGGCTGTGAATTAAAAACAGCCTGCGAGAAGGGAGCGAGGACAGGTGGAGGCTTTGGCCAGCTAAGAAGGTGGAGGAGTTGATTGTGGAAAGGGTCTAGACAGGCCTATTAATTAGGAAGGGGGAAAGAACAGGGCATTTTGTCAAGGTAATTTTAAAATCCCTGACCTTTCACCTGAAGCACCCTGGTCCGAGGCCAGCCGCGAGCAAAGGGCCTCCAGCTCATTCTGATGATGTGATGGTAAAACGCTCTGCGCACACGGTGGTTGGTGGTCTTGGATCTAATCCCGGAGAAATAGAGTTCCCAGCACAGATCAGCTCTGGTCCAACTGGCAATCCTCGTTTTGCTATAAGGAGGCCCAACGTGGAAATAAGCTGGAGAGATGCATTCCTCCTCTCCTCCTGACAAGTAGGCTCTCCAAGGAGCTGGTTGTGCACCAGTGCGTTGGCTTACGCTGTGACCACGGCCTGCAGCTCAAGCCAGGTCACACTGAGCAAGGTGGCATAGCTTGCTGAAGGCAAGGCGCACAGCGAGTGGTCTCCGTGCGAAGGGAACCAGCTTTGCACTCCAATGCTTACCAAGACCCTGATCAGGTGCTCCAGAGCGCAACACGTCCCACTTGGAAAAGCAGAGTGATTTCACTAACAGCCAAGGCAACACAGCCCGCAAGGAGATGTGATGAATAAGCTCAGACATTCAGTCCAACAGACCCCGTTGCCTCCTCCTGGGGGAAGAAGAGCGAATGCTTGCAACATTTAGTAGAAACCAGGCACGTGTCTCACCAGTCAAAGAGGCAACTGCAACCGTGTCAAATGCAGACGGGTCTCAGTCCTGCCCAAGCCCGCTGGGCACACAGGGCCTTACTATCCTACGCCATGACAGCTATTAATCTATGACATGACACCTATTTGGTGCCCTTCAAGCCAGGCTGATCTACATGTTTATTAAGAGCCATTCATCTACCAGCTCAGAAAACAGAAATTGGTACAAGTACGCTTCATAATATGGGAACTCATTAAATTATAGCAAATATATTGAGGTCTCAAAGAAGCCAATACTTGCCACCCATAAAAATTCAGTGAATACTACATTGCTTTGGAGCATAACCTGGGAAATCAGACACAGAAACATCTTTTGCATATGACTGTCATGCTTTTGCTCAGAAAAAGCAGCCCTCCCCTCTCCCTTCTTATGCTACTGAACACCAGCCCACTACAAATAGTGAAGTCTCCCAGAACTACCACTTCATTCCTTCCCTTTAAGGGGCAAGATTTCTGCTTAGGATAAACTTTCGGGATCTTTCTACTTGAATTTGCTTTATCCTTAATTTTTGGCGAGTTGCTTTGCCTCAGGACAGTTTTCCTCCTGGTGTTCAGTTGATTTTCAAGTGAAGACGGAAGGGATGTTTAGATTCGTGAGCTGGGAACACTGCCCTCATGATGGAAGGACCTTTCAGGTGTTTCCTCGAGGAAGTTGGACTGCATCTGCCTACAGGCTTTTGTCATTTTCTGGTATATGCTGACAGAGTCCAGAGCTCCAGGACAAATGCTGGACCAAGCCATGCTGGGGCAGTAACGTGAGACTAAACTCTTGTATATTATCCTTTACATACTCTTGAGTTTACAGAACTTTCCTTCTTTAAGTCCATTTAGCAGACCCTTGCATCAGAGCGCTGCAAGGTCACCGATTCAGATTCACAGATTCAGTAACAGAGTTCATTTGGAAGTGTCCCTTACCGTTTGCAGCCAAGCCATATGTCTATTACTTTCACCCTTCTTCAAAATAATCCTAAAAATACTAGACACATACAGAGGGACAAAATCTACAGTTCATTTCATTTCCTGAGGCAATTTACCTACCTCTTGGGATAAGAATATCATGTAGAATTAACTTTTGTATTTTGTTTTTCAATCAGCCATACCATCATACTCCTATTTATACCACTCTTTCCACTGAACAAAAACAAGAAATCACTTTCCTTTTTTATTCACTTCTATTAAAAAGCATTATTCCCTCATTATTTCCTTCTTCAAGGAGAGGTCTTAAGGACATGTTCCTACATCATCAAAACAACTTTCAACTGTTTTGAACGTTGTCAAACATTGACATCATCTTTCTAACACAGAAGTATGGCCATACTTGCAACATTTTCACCCTTCAGAACACACATCATTGTCTTTTTCAAATGTATCTGACCTAGGAAAACCAAAGGAAAGTTTCAAAAATCTGTAATGACGCAAAGCGTGAAACATTATTTTGGAATCAGTTCTGGCTGGTGAAGGGCATGATGGCCACTTCAATATATTTAAAAATTTCTGGAATATATTAGACAACAGGGAGGATAAGGAGAGATTTTTACAGTATTTAGAAGCTTTCAGGCAAGGCATGTTCTTAGCTAAAACCTAAGAATACAGATATAAGAATCTAATAATATCTGTATTTTGAACTTATCAAAAAATTCTTAAACAGTTAAATGAATTAGAGCTTGCACATGAAATGTCACGGGCTAGACCTCTACTCTACTTCTTCCAATAGAACAGTAAACTGAATTCATCTTGAATCTGAATGAGATCACAGTAAGATGACTGCAACAATCTATTTCAAATTACAATTCTAGAAAAATAAACTTCCCTGTATTCTTTTCTACACAATAAATGTTTGGCAGAGACAAAACACTTCAGCTGGGGATATGTATGCAGAAGTGCTTAGTCCTGAAATATCAGGCACTTTTGATCTGTCATTTGACTGAAACGTCTGAGGACTTATCAGAAGTGAGCTTTTCAGAGAGGCTGACCTCTTACCTTCTTTTCCCCCTGTCCCTTTAGTTAAACTTTTCAAAAGTTTTCATTAAGTATATTCTTCTTGTGACATTTACATTAGCTATGCTGTTGTTGTGACACTTGTACCTGTCATATCATTAACAGACATACAGTCCATTTCCTTTTGTAACGCTCATAAATCCTGCATGCCATGCCACGCCACGCTGCTTACTCAAGTGCAAGATGCTTGCCATATACTTAAAAGCAAGGCACACAAGCTATCAGAACAGCTTCTCAAGGACTCCTGTCCTGAGGAAAAAGGAGCATAAGGAGCCCAGGTGCAGCCAGCCCTTTCCCTGCCCTTCAGCGTGCCAGAGCCAGGCACTCGGACAACCCGTTGCCGAGGCAATGTGGGACCCGCAGAGGATTTCTCCTCCGACTTTAGCCACACAAGCTTTGGAAAAGAAGCTGCAAGGAGGCAACAGCCAGACACTGAAGCCAGCAGAGCAGCTGTAAAAAACTAAACCAGGGACTGCCAATAGCAAAAAGATTTTTCTCGATTCTGACTGGACTTAAACTGCCCTTGACAATTGGCTGCTTGATCCAAGTTGTTCCAGTCTCATCTCAAAGTCCCTTCACCTCTGCTTTACTCCACATCTGCCCTTCTTATCTTCCTCTCCTTGCCTGCTCTGTTTCCCACAAATCTCCCCTTTTCCTTCTATCTAATCCCCTAAGTAATATTCCCCTGCCAAAAATGTAGAATTAACATGTCATTTATCATCACAACATTGATCGCTATGTTCTACCCCTTTCCCTTTCCTTTCCATTTTGTCTATGTATATAATCTCTCTTCAAGGCAGGGAAATTGTCTCTTACTGTATCATTTGTACACTGTCCAGCAGATCAGGCCTGGCTTTGGTTGGTCTCTCATAAATAACACCAACAGCGAAATCTCTGCAAGAAGAAAAGCAGGGAAACTTCCTCTCCAAGGGCGTTTGACTGTGATGAGACACTTTCTCAAGCTGAATTCCAATAGAAAGTACCACGGTCTCGCCATGTAGAAACATTGGATCAGTCATTTGACTTAACTGGGACAGATTTCTATACTAGCACGGGCTAGAAGTCTTCACTCGTGGCCTAATCAGATGCT
Source organism: Dromaius novaehollandiae (assembly GCF_036370855.1). Lineage (NCBI taxonomy): Eukaryota > Metazoa > Chordata > Aves > Casuariiformes > Dromaiidae > Dromaius > Dromaius novaehollandiae. The sequence continues at coordinate 20,683,176 of NC_088101.1, read as the reverse complement.
TCTATTTCTAAAGTTTCTTCTACTTGGAAAGTACAGCTGCAATATTTACTTTCTTACAACCCGAGAAAACAGAAGACAACACAGATTTCCATTTGTCCCAAACTCCCAAATTGCAATGCTCAGAAGCGTTTAAAATGAATAGTTACACCAAGATCTAGATAGTCTTTGTAACATTATTATAGCAATACAGCAGATGATCTCAGCTGTGCCAGGGATGCGCTCATCCACATACACTTCTACTACAGAAACTTAAAAATAACCTATTTTTTAGAGCTCTGTGGGGTAAAGATCATTAGAATGCAACAGAGCTTTTGTCCCCCACAGCAGAATTTGCCAGATTGTTGGACAGATCTTTGATTTACGTTCAGTTGCTTATAAGTTAAAAAAAGAAAGATGCATAATGAAAAATTAGACAGTATGAGAAGAGCACAACATTCTGGAAACCTGGGAAATTTCCTTCGATAAAGATACAAAATTAACTCCCAACAGTGTTTGCCAGGTTTTGTAATGTTCTTACCCATTAAATTTCTGAAAACGCACTTATGGCTTTTCAGGTCTTCCATTTGCACCGGCCATCGCTCTTCTACACGTTCCCCTGCAGCAACGACCACGGCGCCTGTATCGGCAAATCTCAGCGCAGATCCATTACTCAGCCACCGTGCCATGCCCAAGTCATTACTAAAACATGTAGCAGAGCCCTCTCCTGCCAGTCCCTTCAATCTGCTTTCCCAGTCTTCCAGTGTCTTGATTTATCCTTCCTTGGACGGTCTCTTTTACCCTCACATGGACACAGTCCCTTTGTTATTACCTGCAATAGCCACAAGCCCTGTGGGTTTTATGCTCTTGGCCTGGTTTCAAGTTTCAGCGCTTCCCTTGCTTTTCGCCCTCTGTGTGCTAATCAGGGGTTCCCTAGCGGGGTCCTGGCTCTAGATGCCTGTTTAACTTCTGTCCTCAGCATTTCAAAACCATTAGTCAGGGCCTGGATCATGGCCATCAGCATATGAGTATTATGAGGCACACAGTTACATCCATACTTTCTTCACCCCCTGCATCTGGAAGACAAATAATGAGTCCCCCAGTGTATTGTTTATCCTCATCCCATATTAATTTTAGCTATAATGATAAGCTAATAGCTGCTTCCTGGCTATTAGCTGGAGCACACTGAGGTACCAAAAAACATGAGGGCTGGAGCACACTGAGGTACCAAAAAACATGAGGGAAAGGGCAGATGGTAGACCTCTGCCTTCAGCACTTCACCATATTCTGAACTTTCTCTCCAATTAACAAGCTTGTTATCATTCTAATGAGTTACCTATGTCAGTCTGTATTACCTGCAAGAGAAATACTTGATCCAAGCCAACTTACTGTCACTGCACACTTCCATTAGTAATACCCCACTGAACCCCCAAGTGATCATGCCTTTAGTTGCATTGCCATAAATACATGTCTATGCTGTTAAGTAGCCCAACTGTAAAACTCATCTGTAAGTACTGTGCCTTCAACTCATCACTGTTAATTCATTCAGGCCCTTCTCTTCTTCATTTTAGATAATCTCAGACTTCTTCTCCCTTGGGTGATATAATACTTGGTTTACTAACTCGCAGTTTGTGGGAAGACAGAAGACAACACGAGCTTGTAAAAGACAGAGATAGTCAGGGAAACTCCAAGACTACGGCTCTCCTGTCAGTCTTCACGCTTGAGATACCAGGGTCTGTTTGTCTGCTTAACTTCTCTCTCAGCAGCAGATCCTTCCTAAAGTGTCTTTTATATTCTCCGATCATCTGTCATACAACTTTGCTTTTATATGTGCAAAGCATAATCTTTTCCTCCATTTTACTTTGCTGTCTTTGCTTACCACCAATAAAATTTATGACAAATCCACTTTTTTGTTCTGTGTTGTGCTCACATTTAGATTCGAACCATATAAATTTTAACAAATATCCGGTAGAGTTCTAGGGTCTCTTGCATTCATATCTGTTTACCTAGCGCAGCCATCCGCCTTCTTTATTTTTAAAACAAAACCTGGTCCTCAACAAGGGCTAGTGAGACTTAAGTCTGCAAATTGGTTACAGTTCATCAGTAAGTCTCATCTATATCTAACCACATTCTGGTACACATTAGCGACGATCATCCCCCCAAATCAGTGAACATGTGCAAAAATATGCTTTTCTAATAACAGGAAGAGAGAAGACTAATCTACACACTGAAAATATTTGTTTGCATGATCAACAATGATGAAACAGCTCACGTATCTTCTGCCATATGGTATGAACAAATGTCTCCTTTTTTGCTCTATAAGAAAGGATAAGACACTAAAACAAATGGTTTGAGCAAAGAACAACAGTGGAATAATGCAGCAGTGGCAAAGAAAAGATTTCACAGAGCAGAAAGGGAGGCTAAGATAACAGTAATTTGATGAGAAAAGAAAGACGAGATAGAAGTAAAGAAATCCTACCAGAAAATACTTCTTTAAGGCAAAAGAATGAATTTACACTAGTGTTCCTACACAGGTATATCACATAGTCTGGATCAGGAGTGTTCTTTTCAAGCACTTTCTGTGCTTTGGTTCATGCCCGAAAACAACCTCGGAGGGTACAAACTGTATTCCTCTTGGACGAAACTAAGGTGTTGGATGTACTCCAACTGCTAATGGGCTCATTCAGTCTACAGGAGCAAACTAGAGCTTACCCAGAGTAACTGCTCTCCCCCTAAAATGTGGCCATCAGATCCTCAGGCCTGTTCTGCTCTGCAGGTCCACTCCTATTGGATGGATGTGCTACTTGGCAGTGTAGAAAGAAGCTATGAAACCTTGCAAGCAACTGAGGCAACTGTTCAGTTCAAGTGAGTTACCCAAGAGACACTTGTCATTTTCCTTAATTCAAGGGCATATACATACCCCCAAAGGATGTGCATCCTTCCATGAGGCCAAAGAAAATTTCAGCACGTACTCAAGTGTGACGTTGATGTACAGTCATTCTGGTGAACAAAGTACAAGTACCAAACTTTTCTGACCTGAATCTCCTAGGCAGCAGCTCAGAACTGTGTATCACACTTTGCTTATCCGTTAAAAATAGATTTTTGGGGGGGGGGGGTTGTGCTTAGACTGTTTTCAGTGTTTAAGTCCTTGCCATCTACTTGAAAGGATAAACAAAAGCAAAATATTACAGAGGGTGAAATCCTAACCCTACTGAAGTCAGCGGGAGTTTTGCCACTGACTTTAATGGGGTCAGAACTTCATCCAGAGTGTTTATACTAAATTACTTTGAAATAAAGGCATTTTATGAACTACATTACATAGTGCTTAATTAAAACAACTGCAGCAGTAGTAGCTGACCACTGCAAGGAACACACATTGTTTGGCTAAGACAGATTATTTCAAGAAATGCTGGGAATAAGAGAGGAAAATTTTAAACATAAATGGAAGTGATATAAAGTTATCAAATGGTAATGCCATGATCCTTGGCAATTTCCCCATATTTAATAACCTTTAGAGAACCAGTTTTCTGGAACAGATCTATGAAGGAAACAAGGAAACTTTATTGATACACAGAGAAAAACCGTAATGACAAGCCTAAGCAGTACCTTTTGTTTCAGGAAAACTAACTTAAATCATAGACGGAGGAAAAAAGGCAACCTTATGTGACTGCTTATTCAGAGTTAGGCATCACCTGCAAGGAGAATTCAATTCTGTGATAGAAAGGAGTTTTCTGGTCTTCTAATCCCTCACTTGTTTCTATATTTTCTTTAGCATATACTTAAATAGTGTAGGGTGCTTTTTTCCATTTATATGGAAGAATCAATAGATCTTCCTGTAAGGCAGTTTCCTCAAGATGCTTTTTTTTTACCTAATTTTTTTTTTAGCTATATTTCTGTATTCTAGCTTACACTGTTGTATGCCAGAAAGATCTGTAGGCTATAGGCATATCATCCTGTCATCATCATTGAATCCATAAGTATTTCCATCTCACCTTATTATTAGGGACTAAACTTTTTCTTTCTTCTCTCACTTTTTGGCTCTGCGTTCTTGAGTTTGTTTTGGTTAGTCAGTAACTTTTTTGCTGGTGAAATGTCTAGAAAAGAACACAAAGCAGAAAGAGAGCTGTCATAGAGAAGATTAGGCCTTACCATATTAAACATTAGTTTTGACTCCATCTATCACTATTATAAAAGTGATAGATTATAAAAATCTTTGGATCTTGATCTGTGCCAATACATCACAGCAATAATTTCCTTTGACTGCAATGGCAATCAATCCTGTTTGAGAAGAATATTTCTTTACAGATGATACGTTTGTGTTCATTATGACTCTTCACTGGTAGCTGCTCATTAAAAATCAAGGAAACAAGAAATAACGAGTGTAGGGAAATGTAACTATACCTAATTTCACAAAGATGTAAGATAAAAATTTATGCGTCGAGACACTGAAATCAAAGTCACAGTCACATTTCATACGCTAGACAGATATGCAGAAAAACAAAGAGATAGGAGCATAATAGCTCAGATAGAAACAGTTTTACTGGGAAAGTTTTGCACAGAAGAAACGCAAACCTCTCTTCTAAGAGAGATTTGACTGACAGAAAGAGAGCTCCTTGGTGCTTGACAAACTGAAAGCCGTAGGAAGCGTGTGGGATGGCACACTAAAGTTGCTAAGCTATGAAAGAGAGAAAGCAAATCAGACAGCAGCTACTGAGGAAAGTCAGGAGAGAAAAGTGAGTGAATACCTTCTAGGGCCACAAGCCCCCAAGCCCCCTGAAGTCAACAGGAGATTCAATTCATCTCTGTGGAACTGAAGCATTCACTAAAGCCCCATAACTTACACACCACGGACACAGTCCATTAGGTCAACACAAATTTTGTCCTTAGCTTCAAGGCTGCCAGGATTTCCTCTTCTGTGCATGCATTATAAGCCCAACAATAAATTTAGGCTTAGTGGTAAACTGATCAGTCTGCACTACGAATCATCATCCAGAATCAAACCTGATACTGAGCTATACTGATTTACAACATGTGCAAATCCACCAGTTTCAGATGCGAGCCGTCAGTCTGGAAACAGCAGAGGAATTCATGCTTCCTCTAAAGCATCTAAACCAAGTGCTCACATTAGGAAGCCGGGCTCCTGACAGTGCTGGGAGGAAGCTAAGCCCTCGGTTCAGATGGTCTGAATCATCCCCTGGACGGTCCCCCGGCTCTGCAGGAAGCACCGGCACCGAGGCTCGACGGCCCCGCTGCTGTGTCCTCGGAGCGCTCTTTAAATAACAGGAGAGGTACACATCCTCAGCTTTTACTGAACGCCTTCTCTTTTTCTCTGAAGATTACTTTCTCACCCTCACACCATAAAATTAAAATGTATCATTGAACAAATCTACATAAATTGACTTAATACTGAGGAGAACTGAAGTCAGCTCTCGATTAGATGGTTTGAGCGTTATGTAGTTTACATGCGGAACAGAGAACAACTCTGGCACAAGCGTTTCATTGGATTTCATCCCCTAAGGAGCAGATTCACTCTCTCTCTATTCCCCCCAAACGGATGTAGTAATGAAATGAACTATCCCAGGCCAGAAAATGCAGATGTGCTGTTCTGCGTGCTGTTGACACCCAACGCTGCGTCCACCGAGCATGAAGCCAGAAATGTCCACCACACCCACGTCGTCTCTGAAGAATTAGGCAACTGTGCCCTTCTTCCACCAAATAAAACACGTAAGAATTACCGGCTTTATTAACTGCTTTCTCCATTTTATCTTCCTTCTCCCACATCAACTGGCTTACCTGAATCAAATCCCCCCATAATATTGTTTCTAATGAGAAATATTTCCTCTCGGAGACACTTTACATTTTTTCCCAAGTATTATACTTGGGTACTGCATAGTCCCAAGTTTCACACTTTGCTCGTCTTACAGTAGGCAAAAAAATGACAACAGTTGTGGGGAAAGGAACACTAAAAAAAATAATGGAAGCGACTTTCAGAAAGAAAAAGAAACCACTTCTTGAGGTGCAAGTCCACCCACTCCTCTTTGCTGCCTCTCCCTCCCTGGCTGCCTGTCTCACACACATGCACTGCACTTTGGGTAAACTGCAAAGCTTCACACAGAATAAAGAGCAGTTATTCTTACTGACAGTACTATATGGAGCCAGTAACTGGGAGTAACTGGGGTCAAGTCCTTAGGGGAAAAGGCCAGGAGGATTCCAGAGTATTTTTTCTTTCAGCGCTAAGCAATCTACAGAGAGTCAAAATTTATCATTGCACTGGACTAACGCTTGAACCTATCAACTTTTTTGGTCCATATAAAAATGTAGACTACAAATATTCCTACATGCTGAAATGCTTGGTTTTTGTTTTTGCCACAGGCATTCAAATATGCTCACATGAGAATGAACATGGCTACGTATGTACAGACATATGAGCAAGTGTGCATAAGGGACAAATCTATGTTCTAAGAAATTTTTTTTTAACCACGCATAATAGAGCATAAAGTTGTTCTTACTGAACAATTATGTTTATGCCTTTGACATTTGCATTCAGTATTATAAAATTACTCTCTGCAAGTTGCTTTATAAAATAAAGATATTTATCATTCACCCATAGGATTCTCTGAAAACAAAATTTCACAGAGACAGGGAAAAAGAGTCAAAGCTCTGTCTGTAACTGTGCATGTGGTCAAAAAGCTAGAATTTACACAAGGGGCTTCATTAATAATGAAGTAACGCAGTAATGACATTAGCCCGTTGCTTTCTTTTTCACAGAAGAGCAGAAGAGACAGCAGCTGAACATTTGCTAAAATACCCAGAAAGCAGCTTCCACAAGCACAAGCCCGTTGTGCAAGGCCTTCCGTTCCCCGAGGTGCAGCTGCCCCTCAGGTCTTCTCCTGTCACCTTGCATTTCTTTTTCCTCCAAATGATCATACTTTCCTTCACGATTGAGTTGGTGGAAAGATGGAAGCTCGCGAACAGCTAATACATCCCTTCCCATTTCAAAAGCAGTATCGATAGCAACGAGCTCTCTCAAGTTCTCAAATGCACATTCTGAACCAAGGACCGTGTTCGTTTACTTTTTGTTCGGCACCAGTCCAGCAAAGCACTTTCGCATGTAGTTAATGTTAAGCACATAAGCAGCCCCCTTGATTTCAGTGGGACTTCTCACAGGTTTGATGTTAAGCAAGGGCAAAAGTGACTTGCTGGATCAGTGCCATAGACTGAAAAGCCCTTACAGCAGAGACTGATTATTTTTGTGCATGGAGTACCTAGCCCATTTTGGGTGAATGGATACTTAAACCAAATGATAGTAATCACAACCACCTCTGCTATTTCAGGTACAGTAGAAGATTTTTGTTGGACAGAAGAGAAGATGATTATCCATCCAAACTGGTATGACAGTCACTATCAGGTGTTGTTTCTGTGTTTCCTAGGACAACGAAAATAACATTATTGTGTTTCCACAGCAACGCAAATGTATTATGTCATGATGCAAAATACATTCACAGCATGCACAGAAAAAAAAAAAAAGCTTTATATATAGTAAAAATACAGATGAAAGATCCCAATCCAGCTCAAGCATGGTTTTTCCTCCCAGGAACCTGCATAATATAGAATCAACCTAGAATTTATACTTGTCTGTCCCTGCACAGTGCTCTGTCACGGATTTACTTCATTTCAGTGCAGTAACCTACACTTTCTTGGAGTTTGAATATAGGTGCTTTGCACTACATGATTAATCATGGGTATCAACCAGAAACTGCCTTCTTCCTCTGCTTACACATGTGGCTTGGAAATGCTTTTCTGCCCTGCTCATTACTTGTTATTTGATAAATGTGTAGTACTACAGAATGGACAAGAGATTAAACTTGAAATTGGAGGCGTACTGTTGCTCCCCTTCTAGGATCAAGGAGCCTGGAAGGAATTTATTTAGAGAAGGCATTATTGAATCCTTTCAGGAAAAAAAAGAAAAAAAAAATCAAAGAAAGAGTGTATGTTTGAGTTTCTGAAAAAGAGTTTTTCCCTAATTGCTCTACTTGTCTTCCATGAAAAGTTTAATACAATATGAAAGACTCTTCATTGTTCATGTATAAGGTATTTCCAGCACATAACTGCCGATCAGATGTTCTCTCCAGTTTGAGACAACATATTTCTGATTTCCTCTTCAAGTTGCACTAACTTCTAGTAGTGTATTTCAACCAGATCCTGCCTGACAGCACTGCTCCACAGTCCGATGTCATCTGCAGCTTTGCAGACCAGGTATCTGAGAAGTGCTGCTGGCTCAAATGCTACCTCCACTACAAACAGCTTTATGAGAATACAAGGCACCAGTGCAGAATAACAATATTCCTTCTCCTGAGCTATAATTTTAACAAGTTCTTGTTTATACAGTCTGCTTCGTTTTCTGGTTTTGGTACACATGTAGAGATACTTCCACTTCATTCAAAAACATTGAGAAGGGGAAATTAATTATTTTCATAACCTACTTCGACTAAGAGACAAATGATTCCCTAACTCCCGTTGTGAACAAATGCGTTAACGTACCAGCACACCATCAAAGCAGAAAGACTTCTGCATGTTCTTGCTGCCAGAAATGATTTTGCCCTTATCCATGACCAAAAGTGCACATGTTCCAAAAGCCGGGCGGACATCACGCTCTCCGGTCTGGTACTCGACACAACCATAACTAACAATGATACAGTGCCACGGCAGTACGCATACAGAAAAGACACACGTTATCTGCTTCCTACTTAGTGGATGTGTGTGTGGGACAGAGCTATCTTCTGCCTGGGCTTCCCTGGAGGTAGCCTTTCACTGCCCAGATGGAGGACTTCCTTCTCTGGGGCTTGCAGATGTCTGGCAAGCCAGTCTGAACTACTGCACATTGGCTGCTGGACTCAAAGTCCTAGAGAAACCATCACTGCTCACGTACAGATGAGCATTACGGCTCACGTGCAGGTATTCTGCAACGTGCAGGGAGCCCGAGGCATGCCTGGTGTGCTAAGCTTCCCCGGTATGCAAAAATCAACCACACAGAGCATGCAATAGATTCAACGCCTTGCTGGATTTGCTAGCTCACGAGCACCGCCTTGATTACGCGTGCAAAGGTTGTGTCATGCACGTGCAAGGCGTTCGGTGTACGTCAGATACCAGAAGTTTGCTGTTCCTGTGCTGTGTACCACACGCATGCACATTTCTGCTCAGGAAGTCTCTGACAGAAATACAGAATCATTATGCAACACAGAGAGAGGAAAAAACACAACCAAAACTGTCACTAAGTTAATCCCTGGCAAAGGTGCAAGTAATTGAAAGGGCTGGAGCTGGAAGAACTGATTTTCCTACAACAGTATCAAGCTGGAGGATGATTCCCGGAATTAGGCCTGCCATCGTTACTCTAAAATCTGTGAAGACCAGGAGGAATTGTGTTCAGCGCTACCATCCCACCCATAGCTGAACCTGAGCTCTCACAGGATTTGGTCAAGAGCGACTGGCAGGCAACGGAGCAGAATCCACCCTCGCTTTCACGAAGTCGCAGCCAGTATCCCGCTGGTAGGGGTCAGTTCTTCATAGCCGTGTCCTGCACTTTACCATACAAAGTCTGTTCCAAGTTACAGCAAAACTGAAGCAGAACTGGTGGGACAATGTAGCCAAGATTGCCTGGCTGACCTGTTTGTGAAATATAATTACTTCATTTTTGATGAGAAAAGAGAGATCAGGGCCACAGATACAAGCATTTACAAGTGCAAGCTATTATCTTAAGAACTCCAGGATTTAGCCAGGGAAAAATACATCTACTGGAATGAACACTGACAAGTAAAATATTTAATCCCCAAAGTTTTATTTCTCCCAAACATAAAATAATATTACTTTGAATGGTCCATAAATAACATTAATGGAGAGATTTTGAATGGGAAATCTCTAATGATATATGAGAGAGGACTTAAGTAGGTTTAACCAGGCTCTTTCTCAAACTTGGCAACTGTTTATTTATATATATATATATATATATATAAAAAATATATATATATATATATATTTTAATATATATATATATACACATACCTTTTTTTTAAAGCAACATTATAATCTGGTATCTGTTTGGACCAAATCCTAAAAAGAGCTTTTTGTTCCAAATTTGCAAACAACCCCAACGCAGAAACAACTACAGGAAAAGGCTATTTGTTATTGCACTACCAAAACTAGAGAAAAGGGATGATTTCAGTTCTCTGTGCTGCAATGAGAGCTGACTGTGTAGGCCAGCGGATGATTTTGCTAAGCCTCATTTGTGCTTTAGCATAACACACATAAAGGAGGGCTTCATAACAAAGTGCTGTCTGCAGAGCTGCCACCTGGGCCTACACCCTGAAGCCAAATGGACTAAATGTTGTGTTTTTCTTTTAATATTCTAATACAGTGCTATTTGAAAAAAAGTTTGGGATAGGTAAGTGTTATCAATCCCATTTTGCAGTTAAATCAGAGAAGCAGAAATATGAACACGTTATTTGTCCACATTAGTACAGGAACGTTTTCTTCCCCAGCTGAGGCCTTTCTGGTCTGCAGTTTTATGCCTTAAGCTGATGGAAGCTGACGATATTCCCTCAACATGATAATTTTAGGCTAAATAAAATTTCCATCAGTTATGAGTCATCAACAAAGTTCAAAAAGTTATAAATGGAGATTCTATGTAGGATTAGAAATAGGAATAAAATTGTTGGTGGGATGGGGAAAGAGAATGAGCCACTGCGTTGAAATGTGTGAAACAGATTTACTCGATAAAGACCTTAGCCATTCACTTCCACAGTAAAATTGTGCATTAATCTAGCGTTCCCTATTCTGCATGCTGAACAAATTTGAACCCAGTAACTGTTAACTTTACTGAAATGCTGATATATGTATGCCACAGCTTACCCCTTTAAAAATATAAAATTGTATGCACATGCCATTTAGACAAACAATTCAGACAAAGCATGTGCAGTATAAATAACAAAAGTCTAAATCTCTCTAACTAGTAAATATTTAAGTATATACAAGAGCAGCATTGTTCACTAGCATAATTATGAGGGGGAAATCATTGTTTTGATTATATGTAACTAAAAAATATTAAAAGGAAATTACCCAGATTGTTTAGATTTGCATTTAGAATGAATTAACTCAGTTAAAATGTCTTATGCAAGACTTTACTGTAATTAAGTCAAATATTAAGATGCCTTTTTTCAGCACTAGCAAGAAACTGTATGAAAGAAAATGCAATGAGGTTAGTAGCCTGCTATAAAAGTACTGAATTATCCCGATTTTAGAAGAAATACTTGATAAATCTTTAAACACTGTGAATCCAAATTTAGAAGTAATTAACAAGCAGCAGTCTCTCTGCCCTCCCTATCATCAACTTAGACTTGCAGAGTTGATTTTCTTCACATTTAAGCAAACATTGTACCTGAGTAACTCTTTTCCAAAAGGAGGTACAGTTTTTGAATGGCTTCTGCAGCGTGACTCCCCCAAATTGTGCACTAGCCTGTTCATACAAGCGTGTGCGTGTTAAAAGCAGTTTTTACACATTAAAAAAAAAAAAAGAGCAATGTATGAACAGTTCTTTCAATACAGTCATGGAAAATGTGCAGAAAGGAAGATGCTGATATAAGAATGCCTGAAAATACAGCCTATCCACTGCGACTTAAAAAAGCAAGAATAAAACTCTGTATAAAAATAATCCTTACACTTTGCATTTGCATTTAATGTACTTCGTAGTCTATGATTTTTAATTTGCCTAAGGATTGCAGACCTGAAGCTTTTATATTTGAACTGACTGCTCCTACGAAATAACTGCAAAATGGCTCTTGTGTGGATTTACAAACAGAAAATCTTGACATTCACGACAATTAGCATTTTTAACGACTGAGCTGCATGTAGTCAGCTATTTTTTATCAAGTTGCTAGTAAAAGCAAGTATTTTAGGGTGGTAAGCAACAGTCACGCTGTAACAAACTTACAGAAACCACATACGTAAACTACTTAAATTCTTTTCCTATATAGCTCACATTTTCAGTAAGATACTGAAATAAAGGACTTTGGAGCAGTATTTCTGATTGCTCAAAATTATACTCAATTGAAGCACATGGGCTTAGTGCAACTAAGCATGGGCATTACGTTAAGCACATAATTACTCCTTTCAAAATACAAAGAACAAGGTATGTATTTAGAAGTTAATTGCCCGTTTTGCACAATCAGGAAAATATGTAATTTCTATACAAATCAAACTCCTGTGTAAGGTACTCTGGAACAAGAACCCACCGTAGCCAGCTCTAATGAAATCAACTTATAATTGTACTTTTCTCATATAGAGGTTTTCTCTCTCCCAATCAGCAATATGCACATTCTTTTTCTAGTTCAATGTAGTTAGTCAACTACAGAGCATGCACAAGATAGATAAGCTAAACCCTGTCATCAGTGAAATCAATGGGAATTTTGCGATTAATTCTAGGGGAGACAGAATTTCATCCAGTGTATCTGTTTCTCCAGATGCTTACGCATCTAAAAATAGTAAGAATTATTCTGCTTAATAGCCTTACATTGGTAGACAACCAACATGAAATAAGAATCCAAAGCCACCATCTGAACAGACTTTCTGCAAACAGGCTACTACTGTTTTAGACTTTTCTCATGTTGTGAAATTTGCACAGCTCATTTTCTCAAACAGCCACTGTAAAATAAAATATCTGCAGCATGTAAGAAAGCAAAAAATACTGGACATTAATTACAACTGCTAGATATCATATGACTTTATAATTTTATGTTCATATAAAATCTTCACTACACATGACTTTAACAATTGCTGAGCTTCATATAATAGGGACATTAATTACTAAAAATTTACTACAAAGAATTTTAACACTGCTCTCCAAGCCAAAGACATTTCCCAGAAGCTGAATTAGAGGTACTGGAAATAATTTATACTACAGCACTTCCATTAAAAAGAAAGAATTTCTATGCAAGTTTTATATATTCTTATAACTTCTCAATCTACTTTTTGCTTTTTCACATTAGTTTAATTTTTGCAACCTTTTGTGCTTTCCATGCTTTGGTCAAAATTCTGTTGTCCTTGCTGTGTGTAATCATTGCTTTGGTTTCAGGTAAGGAAAAGAATTAAGCTTTTTCAGGAAATAAAGATCTCTCAACCAAAATACAGGCAGATGTCCCTTCTTTCAAAAACAAAAATTATCTGCAAAGCCACTCAGATAAACTGATTTAGAGGGGGAGTTGCATATGGTACTGTTGAATAGAATATTTGAGAGAGAATTAAAGAGACCAAGACTGCATATTTTTTGGACAGGCCATGAGGAAAGCAGAGAGAAAGAGACCATGCACACGTGGAGAGAGGCAGCAGGCAGGCTCATGACGCTGAACGAAGATCCACAGAGCTAAGGAAAGGAGTTTCCTCTTTGATTTCCCCTTCGTTCAGGGAAACTAAGCATCCCGTGTTTGTTTTAAATCATCAATGTTCCCTCAAAAACTAATCTCCTACATGAATTTTCTCTCCTACCTAGGACAACTTGTAAATTTTCCCATTTTTTTAATAACTTCAAAGAAATAAAGTTTCTAAAATTAACATGTCCTAATATATTTGCTCGTGCTCTGACGTTTTCATATTCAGACCCTTCTAAGGAAAATGCAGGTTGTTGAATCGGCTATTGCAGACAGCGACCTTCCCTCCGGCTAAGTACAATAAACTTCGAATAAACTCTTTGGCTTATTTTTGTTTCCATTTCAGTGAAAATACTTGAAGAGATGTAAATTATGAAAAATTTGCTTCATACAAACACTGCCATTCAGGTCTTTTGACCCAGACAGTCTTTGGCAGCTTTGGCCACACTAAGTTTTTACTGTGCAAGGTCTCTGAATGATGTTAGTGAGACTATCTGCGATAAGCAAATCATGAGACTGAAGCAAATCCAAATCCTTTTGTAGGACAGTTAAACCCTTATTCATAACTCTGCAAAAAAAAAAACAAAAAACAAAAAACAAAAAACAAAAAACCCCCCCAAAACAACTGATTTTTATGCAAGCTTTCAACAAACTTATGAGGCATTGTTACAATCCTGATGTTAATACCTTGCTTCATGAAAACTCCTGTTACAGTTGCTTTTGCGGACTAAAGCAAACCACTCTGCCTGAGTAAACATATCACCACATAGCTCTTATTTTTTCTCCCAGTTCAAAACCACCATCGAGTGTTTGCTGAAGGTTCAGTTTTGCAATACCTTGGGCCTGATTCAGTTCCAGCTAAACTCCACGCAAGCCTACCCCTTCCTTCAGCTAGGTTTCGGACCATACGCTGTCACCAGACAAAGGCTTATTCACTGTGATTAGCGTTTCTGAAACAGTCTTGCAGATGCCACAAAAAAATCATAGAAACAACCGAAACATTTTAAAGATGTGAGAAGTAAAAAAAAATAATAATAAGTTTCAAACAGTACAAAGATACTATTGATCAAGGATATCCTACAGACATAACCGTATTTTTTGTGCATTTGTATTCCTCAAAATAATTTTGATTAATCAGAAATACTATTTGGTATCCCAGAAGATTAAAGTTTCCTTATGTTTAAACAATGGCAATAAATCATCCATATTTTTAACACAGAAATGGTTTTTAAAAGTGTTGAGTTCCCTGTGCCTCGGTCACAGAAGTTCAGAATTTTCCTGCATTTAAATTAAGATCTTTGTCATTTCCAGCTTCCTTGAGGAATCTTTTCTCATAGGTCAGATTAAGACGTTTCTAGTGTGCCAGAATCATCAACTTTTTTTGTTTGTTTAAATGAGCATCCCCGTAGGAATTCCGTAAAATGTCAAAGTATAAAAAAGTTTATGTCTGTCCTTTGACTTGAGCAGGGTAGCTTGAACATTCCTCAATTCAACTGCAACCAGCAATTCTCTTCCCGCAAAGATTCCCGCAGTTCCTGTATTCTGCAATTTCACCTCATTTTAAGCTGCTACAGTTGTGATTTTTTCAAACTGATACATCTTTAGAATTTTTTTTACGTGCATTTCACGCTTCAGAGTATTTTGCAGATTGAGTCCTCCTCTTTCACTCAGCACTTTCTCACAACTTCCGGCATATCTATTTTGTTTTAGTTCCCCAATTATATTTTCAAATTACTTAATTGGGAAAAAAAAAAAAATAACCAACATGATGTGCTAGAGTTTACCCCAACTTACGCACTGCAAATCAGGTGCAATGACACCAAAATTGCTGGAGTGGCACTGATATAAATTGTTGTGCATTTTAATAAGATTCTTCCTCCCTGTGTCAACTTGTCAAGGGCACTGCAACTGCTGGCACCTCCTAAGTGTACTCTTACGTCTGCCCTGAAGTGCCAGCCCTTTGAGAGAGACCTGTCGTAAGAAAAGAGGGGGGCTCCCAGCACCCAGCTGCACCCCAAGGCAAAGCAGCCGCGCCGCGCTGCCGGGTGGCTCCGGCTTCGGGCCCGGTGGCCGGAGGGACGCAGCGCGGTGGCAGCTCCGGGGGTGCCTCTCCCCGCTGACGAGGCCGGGAGCCTCGGCACCTGATCGCCGGGCCCCAGGTAACTCCTAACGTCTGAGGGGATGCATCTCCCTTCGCAAAGCAACAGGCGTCTTTCCAACACCACTAGCAGGCACTGGGTCAGCTCCTCGATGAGGAAAACCAGTAGAATTGCAAAAAACTTCCTACGCTCTGCTTGTAAATGAGAGCACTCTAAAGTAAGGTACATTTTCTGCCTTGCTCGAACTTGTCTAAATCAGCACAGTCCTTGGCTCACACCATTTTAATAAGACCCATGTGTATTAAACCAGATTATATGACACATGTTAAGGTTCATGTTTGATATCAAATTAACTATCTGGATGATTTATGGAAAAGAGTTCACCTCCCTTTCCCCCATGTGAGGTTTAAGACTAATCTTCAAGCAGATCTTCCAACACTTTCTGCATTTAGGCCTTCCCCGCTTGAAACCTTCAATGTTGTTTTTATTATCACAAGAGGCCGATACCCAGCCTAGCATCTGTTATTATTCCCTCGCCTCCTCTCTCTGGGAGGACGTATGAACCTAGCATATATCACCGTGATTAGTGGATGCTGCTAAATTCCTAGAAAAAAGAAGCATTGCTTTCCTCTGCCTCATAGAAGGATTTGATTGCACTATTACTCTATGCATTAATGTGCTGCTTGGCTATAAAGGGAATTGTTGAGTAGTTTCTTTAAAAAAAACCAACAGCAATAAAACCCCCACAAGTTCCATAAAGTAAACGAACACCCACCATCAGCGCTTACCCATAAGGATCAGCCTGACAGCTGTATTGATAATGATAGACATTTGGCTAGAACCACTTTGGGAGACAAAAGTGTGGGTTGTGCCTCCCTCCGTCCAGCAAGACCCTGTGTACCAGCATACGTCACTGGAAGTAAAGGCAGGTGATGCTGTAGGGTCCCTCACCTCCTCTTGTCGTTTCCACTGACAGAGAAACTTCAGAGCTCACCGGGGACATTATCAAAACTGATTTGGTCGGGCTGAAACAGGAGTCCACGAGTTCACCAGATAACCCTCAGTCTGCCTATTTTACTCTTTCCATGTAGTCAGTGCCATGCTTTGAAGGGCACTTACCCACTGCAAATCTAAAAACTCATTTCCAGTTGTTCTTTTCTTCAGATGCTGCAATAACCTAATTCCTGAAGCCTTTAGTTAGGGCTCCCCACTGCAAATTCCACCTCGTCCCTTCTCCCACGCCCTTACTTCTTTTTGCAGCATTTGCCCTAGTGTGTTGGGGTTTTTTTTAACGTATGTGTAGGTATTTAGTCAACACCCTCATGACTTCTGACTTTGTTTAACCCACCTATTCATGTACTTGTGTGCACGTTTGGTTTTCCACTACTTACCATTTTCTTTCAGCGTGGGAGCAAGTCTGGCGAGGACACAGGTGGGCAACTGTCCGCGTTCTTGGAACGCTGTACAAACGGCTACAGACAGGTATGCCGTAAGCTTGCGTACAACACACCGCGTCCTCAGCAGCTGCCACCAAGCTCTAGTTCTACTTCTTGTCTGAGCTGTTACAGACCAAAAAGGGTGCTCCAGTAAGATTTACTATGCGAACAGCCAGGCTGCACTAAAGTCTTTTTTTTCCACAGCATGTCGGTATATGTGTATCACACAGCTCACATCCCTCTTTTACAGATGGCTCTCCCAAAACAATTTGACAAGGGTTAAGTTGCTTGCATGCTGAGACCACTTGCTGTCCTGCGGACAAATATTCTTTTATTACTCTCCTCTACTGTATTCATACATTTTCCCCTGCCTTACACAAAGTTGATAAATTCTGAGGTTCACAGATTGCCTTTCCGTTCTGTATACTGCTCTACCTCAAGCAGTGGGATCACAATGAGTAACAAGGGCTCACAGGCCAAACACTAATTACTGATAAACAGAAAAATCAATCAACTTGCCTAAAAGCACACAGAGAAAACCCCATGAAAAGGCTGTGAAGGCAAACCAGCTTTCAGTGCTGTATAGGTACGCAACCTGTTTTTTTCCTCAACCTACCTCAGAGATTTGCCTCCTGAGTCCAGTATCTCAGACTGAGTGGGACACAGACTGATCACATGGAAAAGGTCTGCTCCACGAGATACCAGTAGCCTTTCAACCTATGAAACCACTTTAAATGGAATTCTGAACCTTTTACGTTTATCTGCTCTATAATTTCTATAAATACGTTAACTTAAAAAAAGTTAGAAACGCAGTCCAACAAAATTTTGGGAACATTAATTGTGTGAGTTTTGTTTGCACATCTCCATTAAAAGCAGCTGTGTAGTTAAATATCATCTATTTCTGGTCATGCCTTTCATTCAACTGACAAAGTCATTTTAGAACAATGTTCTGTTGCTGATAACAATGTTATTCTATAGACTTTACTGATAAGACTTTAAAAAGAGGATGACATTGCCTATTACAAGCAATATATCCAAAGAATTACAGATGACATTGTATCTGTTCACAGAATGCTACGCACATTTCTTTAAACTATCTTTAAGAATCTAGTCATCATCTAGGTATTTTTCAAAATCTTATTTTAATGAAACACATTTAGAAGATCATTTTAATGAAACACATTTTACCTTTGCTTGCACTGAAATAAAGTAGAAGTTTGCTGTACTGCACACTCCCCTTAAAGGAATCAAAGGCAGAAGACATTTTCGTCACAAAAGCAGTAAAACCACCTGCACTTCCAGTTGTCTATCTCATCCCTCTTTCATTTCCTCTGCCTGACTGTAGGCCACTTTATATCCCCCCCAGATGAAAAATAAAGCTAAACTATTCTCATCCTTTGAAATCAGGACTTAATTTTATGTACAGTCTTATGCATTGAACTTTCAAAGCACAGCCCTGTTGGCTAACAGAGGGTCGCCTTTTGCAGTGATGCCCTTCTAGCCAACTGGGCAGTATTATGCTACATGAGTTAGGTATTTTTTAAGTACATCATAGCTATGGTGAAGTCACCTATCTCCTTCTAAAGCCAAACTCCTCCGGATGAGAGGTGAGATGGTCAGTAAGTGATGACTGTCCTTATCAATGGGGAGCCTCGTAGCTATGCCCTCAACCAAGATCCAAGCACAAGAGTACTAAAACATTTTCAAACAAACCCAATGTCAGTCAGCAATGTTTTGTATATACTTTGTACAAAGCTTTTTACAAACTCTTTGTAAAACCAGAGTATTGCCTTCACTTCCACTACTACTCCTATACAGAAATGTCTGCAACAGATGGACCTCTGCTTCCTAAAAAGCTAATCACGAGTTATGGAGATCTACTAAAAGACAAAGACAATGAAGAAAAATCAAGAAGAGGTACAAGGATGAGAAATACATATTTTACAGGATGCAATAAAAATAGATGCAGGCTTACATTGCTCAGAGAGGATTTCCAAGAAGAGTGTAACGTTAGCATTGATTTAAATGGGAACAGGATCAGACTGATATTCAGAATTTTTACAAATCCCACCTTCTGCAGAAATTTCAAGGAAAATTACTTCCTTCCTTTACAGAAGAATGATCTCTGGTAAACTGTATACAGCACGTCGCAGTTTGGGACAGTTTTCTATTGTCATCTTTGTCTCCAGTCACAGAATACAAAAGATGGATAGATCTTATTTATTCATTATACCCCTACTTACAGTAAGCAGCCATTAGTTTTTATACAAAGTGTATTAACAATACAGCTTCACCCAACCTTCATTTTAAACAGTCTTCAGTTTCTCTTATTGTAGGTCCAGAGGACCTAATCAAACTTCAGGAAGGAAAGTTATCAAATGATTTCTGTAAAGAATGAAAAAAAAAAAATCCAAACATCCACAAGCTCACTGCAGAACAAACTAAATGAACTAAATAATGGGAAACACATTTACAATGTACTTTAATGGTAAGCCTATCCAATTTGTGATTTAAGAGGTCAAACTATTGGTTATTTTTGCATTCCTGGTAATTTAAGAAGAAGCAGGCTGGGAAACGTGCACTCGCAGGCCTTATAAAACTGCCTTCCTTATTTTGAATAATAGACATCTATTGTAAAAAGCTTACTAGTGGAAAAGCCCCCCTCCATGTTTACACGCTTTGGCTGGAGAGTCCGCTGCCCATGAGGCTCGCGATGAAGAATGAGCGTTTAAAGAGACAAAAGAAATCAGCCACAGAAAATCCCGCCACCCATGTCTCTGGAAAATACGAACTGCTCCAAGAGTTGGGACTGCACGAATTGCTGACGCCAGATGGTAACATTCCCCGTGAGAGCACTGCACCAAGATCTGGTGCTGAGAATGAGGGTTTTTCTCGAGAGCCTGAGGCTAAGCCGAATAATCAGGAAAAGAAGAGGAAGGAAAGGATGAGATGGGAACACAGCTACAGTGCTCGGCTGGTGCAGTCCCACAGACTTCTGCTCTGGTCGCACCTGACTCCAGCCAGCCCACCCACAGAAACCACCGGCCTGATTCTACCTGGGGCTAAGCCTATTTTATAAGACTTCAGGGCTGTTACGTTGACTTCAATGGATTACCTGCCTCACCGCAAAAAAGTAAACTGATGCAAATCACGACACATCTATAAAATACGTGGAATTTTAAAAAGTATAAGGTATAAGGTATCTGCTCAATTTCTTCCCCTGCTCAAGAAGCACTACCAAAATAACTCAGACAATAAGCAAGCATACAAGCTACGCTTTAAAAAGGTAGTTGCAAATCTTTAAAAAAAAAAAAAAAAAAAAAAAAACCCCAAACCTCCCTAGGCAAATTATTTGGCTGTTTTTAGGGAAAGGAAGTTGACTGAGGAAATCAGAGAGAAATTAACAGATTTTGTTCACTTTTCTATGGTCAGTTTAGGAACACAGCAAGAGTTTAATAATTTCACAAAGCGCTACCACAGCATTACCTTTTGGTGAATAGAGCTAGCTGGAACATTTCTAATTACATTTCATTTAGTCATTGCCTAATTGGACGTTGTTCATTTGAGGTTTTATTTTGCAGTATAGTTTTTTTAATATATACATAAGCTGGTGGTTTGGACACTAACTTGAGACATGGAAGAGTGAAATTCAGCTCCATGTGCTGCCTGTTTTGGGTTGATCCAGCTGCAGAAGAAACAATCTGCTTGCTACTAGCCTAAGCAGGCATTTGGAGACCAAAGCCTGTGCTGTAACCATTAGGCTTCAAAGAACCCATCCACTTTAAATTAAGACACTCAGATTGCAAATAGAAATCTACACATTTAAAGTCAATTTTGTTCTTCAAAAAATTAAGCCTGTGAATTAATTTCGTGTTTATTTTTGATTTTTAAGTCATTTCCAGGCCATGTCTTGAGATAATTTTAATGGCCAACAAAGCTGAAATTTGAACACAAGGTTTATTTTAATGAGCTCAGAATCATCCAGACTCCAAAATCATGTTAGCAATTCTGCCCACGATACCTAAGCCAGAACACAGCCCACATTTCCTGCCAGTGGTAAGAGAAGAGGCAAATAGTGGTAGCCCTTTACCCAAGCAAGTGCCAAGGCTGATTTTGCCTTCTGTGTGCTCTAAATCAGGACTGAAAAATATTTCTCAGCCAGTCACTTTTCACTTTCCTGCTTTAACCTTGACCCATACCCTCAACTACGGTCTCCCAGAAGATCTAGCTGTTTCTTCCAACCACAGAAGCTCATCTAATGTTACCTCTCCCTGCAGTGCTGGACTTGCTAAAAAAACAAATCAAACCAAAAACCACCTTGAATGCTGTCTTAGGTGGACTCACATGCTTGTCTGTGGGAACCGGCATGGGAGCATCTGCTTGAGTTGTGCTTCTTTTACTTCTGGTAGATTATACTGGGGCTAAGCCTGCCAGAGTAGAAAAAACCCGCAATGATATATCTGTTGCTTATGCAGAGGATGAATCAGGAATAACTCTTTCTTGACTCCTCCCTTTAAAGTTAATCAGAAAACTAAGTGAGAGGAGTTTCAAATTGCTGTGTATTATGAGGCACATGTTAATAAATTATCTAACGGCATAGAGGATGGCTGATAAGTAGCTAAGGTTTTTATTATGGTAATAGCTTTTTTTGTGTAGAGATGAGTATGCCAGTCTCAGATCTATTCAACCAAAAAAATTCCCAAAGTGGCAAAACAATCTGTCATGCCATAATGATGCTATATCATGCGATAGCAATTCCATAGAAACAAAATAACCTAAACAGATTATAAGCCTATAAATCCTTACACTACTGGTATCTGAGGCACATTTCTATGTTATGCCCAAAGTAGATCTATGCTACAAGTGAGTAAGAGCAAAATTGTGTTAAGGCAAAGACAAAAATGTACACCTGTAGCTGCTCAAGCAATAACATGCGAGTTGTTCTTGCAACAAAAGCCCACAACTGGGAAACAAGACTCTGGTCTGCCATTAACCTACTCTAGACTAACCTGTAATAGTTCCTATGTGAGACTCCAAAGGACAGAGAGACTTGATTTTTCCTCCTTCCTCCACGCAGTACTGGTCAGGCTGTGCCAAGTATCAGCGGGAAATGAGCAGAGGTTATACCTGTTATTTCCAACTGCAAGGAAAGTGGGCAGGAAGCAGAGACACCCGTGCTTTGTATCCGCTACTCATTCATCAGTAAAAAAGGCACAAAGCAAATGCATAAGCTGCTGCAAGACAGGCAGAAAAAAAGTACTCTCCATGCTTGTTCAGTGGAGAGCACCACTGTTTCGTGCTCTCTGTACACCTGATCCGTTTCAGCTCCCCTGATCCTGAAAAAATTTACAGCCTAACCCAGTACAACTTCAGTCAAGATAACTTTCTGCAGGCTGCATCTGCAAAAATGAAATTAGCAGCAATATATCCTTGCCTCAAAGGACTGCCCTGAGTCTTCATTAGTCAAGTCTGCGTGGGGCTAGAGATCACTGCATAGGAGTTCTGCACAAGTGCAAGGCATCAGGACGTTACATGCTGTAAAACTTTGTCAAGCTACAATTTTTGTGGTATCCTGGGAATTGCCATGGTCAGACTCAATTATGTCACTCTGTACTTTTGGTTACTAAGTAAAATGAACAAATAAAACCACTTCTATTTAGCAAGGTACGTAAGTTTTACTCGTCATTTTGCTCACTCATTACTTGCTGTCCTCATTAAAGATCAGAGAGCCATTCAGGCTGGAAAGGACTTTGGGAGGTCAGCCACCCAGTGCAACCTCCTGCTCAAAGCAGGCCCACCGCTGCCCAAGGCTTTCTCCAGTCTTGTTTCCTTCAGAAACCTCTTTGGGCAACCTGGCCCAATGCCTGACTGTCCTCCCAGTCACAACATTTTTGCTATGTCAGGTAGGAACCTCCCCCCCATTTCAATTTATGTCTGCTGTCGCTCACCCTCCTGCCATGCACCTCCTTAAGGAGCCTGACGGCATCTCCTCAGTAGCTTCCTTGCAGGCACCAGGGGTGCTGTGAGGCTCGGCAAGCCCAGCTCTCTCCACTGCTCCTCCCAGGGCACGTGCTCCAGTGCCCCGCTGACCACCTTGGTGGCCCTCTGCTGAACTCGCTCCAGTTTAACACCCTCTCTCTTGTCCTGGAGCCCCCAAAGGGGCCGCAGTACTCCAGATGTGGTCTAATGACTGCTGAGTCACGTTTTCTCTTTCATTCTTCTCTTGCAAAGCAATCTAACGTTTCCAACATAGATGGTCACTAGCTTCAAAGTGAGAATCACAGAGAACAGCAGCAAAAGAGTCTGGAAATATTTCAGCCCTCTAACGAACTTACTTCTGGAGAACAGTTTCAAAGTCAATAGGCTGAACTGCAGCAAGAGATTATTTGGAGTTAATAAACTGAAAAAAAATAAAACCCCACCCCTCTCTCCAAAGCCTGCTTCCTCTGTACACACAGCGGCACGCGCACAACGACAGGCGCTCCATGAGCGGTGGAGCCAGATGATGAACTGTCCTTCTACCACGTGCTTTTGGCCAACTCACGTGCACTTTGCCAAGTAGTCCTTATCAGCTAGAAGTACCTCTGCTGGTCCTGATCTCTGAGTAGCTTTAGTCGGTCGCCATTTTTAATATCCTGTCTGATTTATCGTTTTCCTCCAGGGCAAAGACTTCAACAATTGACTTTGGTTTTGGGCCTACGATCTGACATATGTTAAACATTACCTAATTTTCAGGTGTTGTGGGGTGTAAGAACTGTGCAAATAATTACTTTTTTGGATCTGTGACTGAAGTTATTTTTAATAAGATTGTTTGATTTCTCAGCATTTTGGAATATTTGTTTTCATTATGCTTGTAATACATTTCTGGCAACTGTGCACACCTTCCTGCATATGACAGGAAAATTACAAACGGCTTCATCATACAGAATGATTTATAAATCTGTTAATTAGAATCATGGATTACTTATTTCCATCCTAAAGCTTAGCTGAGTGACGTATTGGCACAGTGAAAAAAGGGAACAATCTAGACTGGAAATAGCAGTTACACTGTTTATTTAGTTTTAACATAAGCTGAAATTACATTCTTGTCTCTTCCTTGAACATAAATTTAGGACTAATCAGGGTGGGGGAAAATTGCGAATTGCAAAAAATCGAAAAAACCTAACTCCCATTGATTTAGGTACCCTTTACAATTCAGCCCTAGACTTCTTGCTCAGTATATGAGAGTACCTTTTAAATTATGTAAGATCCATTTATAAAAGGCATTTACAACTACAAGGGTAGCAAAGGTTTGCAGGAACATGTTGCCACACCGATACCTCTACATAGGGGTCCCCTCCCCTTGCTGAATTATAAATGCATACATTTGCATTTACACTGCATTTGCATTACAGATTTGCTGCCATTTAAATACAGCCATTAGTAGGAATAGAAAGAATATTCCTACCGTTCAGAGACTCTGTCTCTGTCCGCCCTCCTGTACTTGTCTGAGCTCAAATACAGCACTTTGCCCCTTCTCTGCCAGGCTGCCTGGGCATCAGCAGAGAAGTCGTCTGACGGTTCTGCTTTCGTTTCCTATGTCCAGGGGCATCCCAAAAGATCACTTTTAGGAAAACCCTACTCAGCAGCTTCCAAATGTTTCATGCAAACTCCAGAAGATTTTTAACAAGAATATATCCATCTAGAATCTGTGCATTGACTGAAATTTTCAGAGATTTTGCCAAATTTGAGGGAATTTTCACAACTGTCTATCTTTGGCAACAAGCAACCGCCCGGACAAATTTTTAGACATCTTGCAAAGATCTGGAAGCCCTCAAAGACTTCAGTGAGACAGCTGTATTGGTTATTTCAACAAATTCAGCAAATAATGCTTTTTCACCTTAATTCAATCTTGAAAAAGAATTGAATTAATTTTCCTGATATTTTCTTCTTGAGCAAGGCGGATGGAAGGGAAGAAAAGAAGAAAAGACAGGAACTTCAACTCAGAAATCTGAAGTTTAGTAAAGATTTTCTACTAAAAGTGTCTTCTAATAGGAAGTGTTAGGAAACATTAAGCAGAACAGGTTATTTCTGCTTTACCTCTACAAAACAAAATGGAGGAGCAGGAAACTGACCGTTTAGGCTCTTTGCATTTTTTTTTCCTCTTCTCAGATTCTGTTTCTTTCCTTCCCATGAGCCCTCAATACTTCCAGGATCCACAGAAATGCCATTTTCTTTGATGCATTAAATTGCATAGATGGCTGATACTGAAATACAACTTTAAAGCAATCATTTTCTCATCTGGTTATTGTCCTGTCAGCAGAACCTGGCTATGAACAGCCCACTTGAAAGGCCAGCACATCTCCCTACTACTGTTGACATTACACTAGGAATGTCAGGAGCAGAATTCTCTTGTATCATTTAAAATTGTCTACTTTATTTCCTGAAAACTAGGAACCAGGGAGGAATTTTGATCATCAAAAAGCAATTCAGCATGCCAACTAATGTGTTTTATTGCTTTACTAGGGACACACCTGGGAAGCACATTTTTCCTTAAGTTTTTTTTCAAGTTTTACATAAGCTAAGGCTTTATCTAGCACTAGTTTCGCAGGGCATATAATGAGTAAAATTTTAATGCAGAAGGTATTTTCTAGAGGCACATGAAGGAATAATATATTATGAACACTCTGTATTAGCTTCCAAGTGAAACAACATTATCCATTGGCATTTCAATTTTTTCTCGAAGCTATGAGAGCTAGCAAAGGGCTTCAAACATCCAAAAATAAGGCATCTGATCTGGCATTTGTGCAAACAGAGATTAGACGGTCAAGCCAAAAAATGTGTCAATCATATCACTAGAAGTACAGCAAGTTTACTTTTTAATTCACTGCACGCGAAATCTCTTTAGAGTGTGTTTCATATCATTGCTTCTCATCCCAATTACCAAAAATCCTTTCTTTCCCTATTCACTATAAGCATGAACGCTAAAAGCAAAACTGCAGCTGCTTGCCAAAGAATTTATTTCATTGTGGATATCAGCTCATAGTTTCAAAATTAATATTTACTTTGGCCTGCCTTAAGCTTTTGCTTTTATTTTTTCTCTGACCATTTAAGCCAGGCTTGTATGGAATCACCTCAAGACAGCATGCAATGCTGGTCTTAAACTGTAACCAAAAAACCCCATCAATGATAATTATGTTTGCCTTGTCAAATGCTTTCTTTTTTTCCATTTGTTTCTGTTTTTCCTAATCAATTCCTGGGAGCTCTTATGGTACAGTTGGTTGACAGCATCAGCTAGACATTAAAAAGTTAAAGCTAAGGAAAACTCCTTGACTGACAGTTACGGGGATGATTTTAAGATGTGTAGATTTTGTTTGTTTAATTCAATGGTGTGGGAAATCATCAACACCCAATAGGAGCACAAAAACATACAAAAACACAAAACATTCCTCTGGGTCTCTGAAATTGGAGTCTTGTCGTTTTTTTAATTCCACAGCCAACCGGACAGTCAGCACTCAGAAATTACTAGCAACATCAATGTGACAGGTTTCACGGCTTCTGCATATGACTTTCTTATTTTTAAAACCCTGACATCACCAATTTATCAACCTCAAATATGCCAGGCACCTGCTAATCCACCAAGTAACATCATAACTAAAATAACTGCCTTTCCCCCTCATTTCATTTAAAGATGTCAATTCATCTGATATTATTGTTGCATATAAATCTCCACAGAGTAGAAGAAACATTGGGTGAACCCAAAGACAGAGCTAGAAAGAAGCAGGTATAGCTACATATAGCATATGTCGGGTATTTGGTTAATTGGAATAAGATCTTTTGTTACCACACAAAGAAAGCATCTCTTCCCACACCATCATCAGAAACACTGAAGGTATCTAGTCACTAACCCTTTGCCCATCAGGTGGCATTTCCTGATGAGGGAGTGTTAATGCCTCTCACATTAGCACATGCAGCAATCGCCCATGAGTAACTGGCTACAAGAGGGTTAAAAACTAGTTTCTTTATGCATATGGTTCCTGTCTCAGCTGTGAGATCAGTTATAGGTCCCTGGCCAAAGATAACAGCTAAAATATAACAGCTGTTGGTGCTTCCACAGCCGAGGTGAAGTATTTCCTTTCATCCTCGCTAGTCACTGATAATGTCCCAATTCTCTATTCACTGGAAATGTCAAGGGCACGAGCAGGTTATTACAAAATGAAATGAATGAACTGTTTAAACTGAGCCCACGCCTGTGCGCAGTGTGCTGTTTCTCCATTTCTGAAAGATTAAAACTCAGAGTGGAGAGGACAAAGCTGCACTCGCAAAGGCAGTCGTTGGACACTGCAAGCTAGGGTCCTTTCTAGCAGGATACGACCAGGGAGGAGAAAATCAGCCGTCATGATCTAGGCCGGCGCGGCAATGCCATCAGTACAGGACGACTGTGCAAATACTTCCTACCTGTGCCTTTCGCGAATCATTGTTGGCCTGTCACTTTTTCAGTCCAAAGCACAAGCGTTTGAGTAAGTAACCATCCCAGGTGTACATAAATACTGTAAAAAGAACAAAATCAGCGTTACAGGATTTGTACCATCCTCAACAAAATTGAACATTCTATAAATTACTTAGAACTAATTCATATTTTGCATTTTCAAAGCCATTTGAATAGATTTTAACCTGAAGGATTGTGTGCTTTCTGTGGTTTAAAAGCAACCACTAACTGTCTACCTGTCTGAAACTTGGTCTACATTAAAACATTTTACCAGCAAAGTTAATGAGCTTAGGGACGTATTACGCCAGCAGGTAAATATACTGGTGATCACATCCCTTTTCAGCAGTGTGATTGAAATAACTTTTTAAGATACGGCACTGGCTACAGCAGCAAATGCTTGCTCCTGTGCAAAAAAAGGCCAAATACTCAATTTGCATGCATAAATATAGTCGCACATCAGGGGAGTTGGGATTTACACAGCTATACAAATTTGGAGAGCGACTTCTATGCTGCTTTCCTGCACAGATGTTTGTGCAAGGCCATCTAGTCCTCCTGTAAAAGGAACCAAATCTAAACTCATCACATTGCTACAGAATTAAGAAAAAAAAGTCAAGCGTTGGATGTCCCACAGTAAAAGCACGGAATGGATATGCATGCTTCTGTAGTAACAATATGCTGGGAAAATGTTTTTTTCAGTGATTTCATGCATGCAGATTTACAGTACGATCATCCAGAGCTGCTATCCCAGGAATCAGGATGACATGAGAACAGTTGAGATAAATAACGTTGCAATAAAAATCATTTAAAGAGCAAAGGAAGAGAGAGACTAAATAGTACACTGACATGAGTAGAAACTAACAGGTTTTGGTGTTTATTTTCCATGTATAAATAAAAGTATATTTTTAAAAGAAATACAAACACTACAAAGCTTGGATTTCAGCCTAAGGGTGTTTCCACCCTGAAATGAACTTGCCCCAAAACCACAGTGGCACGCTATGATGCAACCGTGATGTGCACAGTTCTGGATTTCTCAATACCATCTGGCCACAGATTTTGTAAGAATCTCTGGCTCTATTTTGTTAAAACGTTCATACTGATTTGTTCACCTGAAGTAACAGAGAAAACTTGTATATCCAAATAAAATAAAAGGACCATGAAAGTCGCATTAAAAAAAAAACAGGGAATGCTAACATTCAGTAAAATTAATGAAGCCATATGCTGTAGTCAGTGTAACATCATGCTTGTTGTAAGGACTGTGTGGGCTATAGATCAAGATGGCTTTGTCTGAGTATTCGTCATCCTTTTGCTTTAAGTTGGGACCACCTTTGTACAGAAGCTACAGCTACCATAAAACGCATAAAACGTACCTTTCTACTCTGGTCACTGACTCACAAAGACCAACATTTCCAATGCAAAACCATTCATTCAGCCTTAAAACTCTTTCTCACAGAAGTTTGTTTTTCCAACTAATGGATATATTCCTGCAAAAACTATCAGCTTTCCATGGGAAAATACCGATAGGTCAGTGAAAAGCATAACGAATGAAAACCTAGAAGCAAATTCATATTGGTAAAATATTAATTTTGTTCATATGAACATTAACTACACCTTGTGGAAGTTACCAACCATGTTCTCCTCTCTAGGCTGGGCTGCATCTCTCACAATAGCTCTGTTCTCCTCACCGAGAGGGAGGCGGTGATTTATTGTGAATACAGTAGTACAACCAGGAAACCCAATCCATAGAGAATGACAGCACGAGACAGCCAAAATACATTTTGCCATTTGTGAACTGGGCATTATTTCAGAACAGTATGTTAGTCAAAATATGAAATATTCTGCAGTTGTTACTTTATTTTTCTCTTTTGGCCATAAAATGACAAACATAATTTTCTGGACAGTCTGAATTACTTTTTATAGTTCTAGATTGACTGCACTGGAGGCCAGGATGTGTGAGAGGAACGAAATTTTAATTCTGAAGAGTAAAATTGCACCATTCTTTAAGGGAAAGATTACCTTCCAAGTTATTCATTAGAATTTAATCTGCAGGACAGGAAATCCTTTTCAAAACTCAGATTTTCTTAGAATCATATTGAAGAAAAAGGAGGAGGAGAAATGAAATAGAAGTGAGTACTAATGTCAAAGGCTAAAGATCATATCAAAAGCAACTAGGATCGAAAAGATTTCTTCTTCTTCAATATTAAGCCACCAGCTAGGAGAGAAAAAGTTGCAAGCCATTTATGGTTATAAAGAAGTACTTTCAAGCAAAATCTGTATTTGAACGGCTGCACTGAGGTTTACCTGAACCTACAGGAGAAACTTAGCTCAGACGAACAAACTTCAGCTACTCATTTCTATGATTTTTAGCTAAGATGCCCAGTAACATAAAAAGTTTACATTGCTACTTAATCCTTTACTAGAGCAAGGCAAAATAACACCCTTGTAGCTGGAACAGTGCTATAAAAGAGGCCATGCATGCTGTTATATGCCATACGTAATTACTGTGTCATTAGGATATTTTATTGATACTATCCAGAAATTAAAAAGGGAACAGTATCCAGAAATTACTCAGAGGAGATGACAACGACTTGGCATTTTGCCTTCTAACCAGCTAACCAAAGCTGAAGAACTTGAATGCCTGCAAGTCTGGACTTGGTCTCTGACGTGGTAGAAGTTTTAGACTGAAAGGAACATTGAACCAACTTTTGGGCCATTTTGTAAACAGGTATTTTCTACTGATTAAATACATGCCCAATAATTGTACTAGAATATTGTAGTACATTGCATCCTTGCATACACCAAACAACGTTGTACCTAATATTTCATCAGTAGCAATGAACTGACGGGCATAATAGCAAAGCCTTAAATTTTAAGGATCTTTCTGTGTTGTCAATGACACCTCCTTTGTTCCCCCTAAATGCCAATTTGTTTGAGTTGGATTTCATAGCGTCATTAGACTCACTGAACATATTTAAATGTGGTCCTCGCTGCCCTATGGAAACCTTAAGTAAAACCATACTTTTTCCAAAACTGAGAAAACAACTGGAGATCGTCTAAATTTATTTTTGATAGAGGTCTGCTGTGGCAGACAGAGATGAACACTTTGGCTTTTTTTTTTTTTTTTTTTTTTTTAAAGTAACATGTGTAAAATGTATTATTTCATAAAATATATGTTTATTATGCAGTTATCTCAGCCTGAAGGCTTATAGCTTTCCAGCATGTATAAAACAGTACATAACTATAACCCACAGAGACTCTGGGTTTATTTAAGTCCCTTGACTCTAAGCAAAAATACCAAAATAGCAGAAAGTAAATAGAAGGCTGCTTGAATATAGTAGCCTTAAAAATAAACAAACAAGCCACATAGTTCAGCACAGCACTGTTGTCTAATTAAAGTTCCAAAGCTTACTGTCTCTATCCAGGTATCAGTAAGGGCTATTTACATTTTTCTAAACTCACTAGTTTCAACCATGCTGCCTGAATAAATCATGCAACCATATAAAGATACTTTAATAGCCAGATGTACTTTGGTGCCTCAATCATCTGATGTAGTAAGAAACATCTGGTAAGGAACCTGTCCAGAGAAGAACAATTTCCCCCCATTCCCCGTAACAAGCATACATACACACACGCACAGAAAGATACCTTGCAGCTCAGATACGCAGGTCTACCACAAACATCTTCTCATGTTTAATGGTTTTCTATGGCTTGATATTTAATTACTTTATCATTTAGTCACACGGACAAGTGCACGTGCTTTTGTAGTCAATAAACCATCACTAGGAATAAACGATACAGAATGGTACTCTTGACTGGTTCTGTCTCAACCAAACACTCAGTCAAGGAACCAAAACAGATGTCAGCTTCTGAATCTCAGGAGGTGGGTGTGGGGGGAACTTCTGTAAAAGCCAAATAGGGTTTCACACTTAACACCTGTACAAGAAGCTTTCCATGCTCCCACTGGTGAAGCTGATGCACACAGAGTGTAAGTGCTGTACTCGGAAGAATAATGTTATTGCATCCCATCCAAGCTCTCTGTACAAACTGTTAGTGTTTTCCCATGAAAATGAGAATGCTACTCAAACAACTTGGAAAGTTGTTGCGAAATCTGACAGTCTTTTGAAAAGGGATTCCGCAACTTGGACAACACTATACCACTTCATCATGGATGAAGAAGTGAAAGATGATCACTGAACCTGATTTATCTAGACTAATCTTCACCAGTGTAATAACTGGCACTACTCTTCTTAAGAAGAATCATTGTTGAGTCTTAGACATTAGCAGTATCACAATGACATTAAGAAGCCAAAGCATAATTATATTTGTCACAGAAAAATGTAAGGTTTACGGCGACAGAGGTGACTTTAATTTGTGGTTTTACTGCTATGACACATAATATACCTGGTGGCCATTTATTTGCAGGGATTCTTATGTTGTTCACTTGAAGTGCGACAGGATGTTCTCCATTTTTTTTTTATAAACCCCTAGAAGGATTAATATATTTTTAGTATTTTCTTTATTTGCATGCATTACACTGACACAACTGTGTTGAGACCTATGTGAACAAACACTTGTTTTCCTAGACTGTGCAGTAAGATACCCAGTCACTGCCAAGCTGACAACTGCAAGCAACTACTAAAGAATTCCAAATTCACAGTAGAAATTGTTTCTTCCAATTCTTCTATATAAGTTTACTTCTCCTACTGAGACTTTAGAAACAGACTGATGTTCCCTGTTTAAAGACTGAGCAGCAAAAACTGTGCAGCCTTATGAGAAGTAACTGCTCTGCCTGTTAATAACCACTTAAGTAGTAAATTGTAGGGTGTGATGACTAGACCAGATGATGCAAAAGGTATGCTGCAGGCCTTCTTTTTTTATAAAGGGTATCAGAGAAACTAAATCAGAAGAATACAGCTGAGTGGTTTTAGTAGTTATTTTATAGTCCAAGTAATAATAGTAGAGACTTTTTCCTGCTGCACAGTAAACTAAACAGAACTCTTCTAAACATTTTGCATACTTTTCTCCTCCACCCACACAGTAGATACTATCAGATTGCCACTGGATATCCCGGTTTAATACGGAGTAGGCAAAACTCCATGAAAATGAAATTCAGGTGGCTAAACAGTGTTAGCAAGAATAAAATCTAACAATATAATAAAAGCAGTTTCCAGGTAATGTTTAGGCACCAGCAACAAAAAAAATTCATAGTATTCTATTCAAGGTGCTTATTAGCACAGTTCTTATCCAAAAATCAATACGAACTTTCTAACGACAGTATGTCATAATCCCACAGATGGTAATGCTGTCCCTTTGGCTCCTCGGCCAAGCTCATAAACGTGTTTCAAACAGCTAGCGTACTTATCTTATCTGATAAGGTAATTCATTTTCTAGATAAAAGGAACACAGAAAATCTAATCTGCTGGACTTCACTGAAGCATGTGATATTGTGCCATATCGGAAGTTATTAATTCAACTGGTAAAGACAGAGATTAGCAACAGGACTGTAAAGGAGATAGCAAAGAGGACTTCTAATACTGTGGAAGTATTGAAACTATCAGGCTAGAAGGAGATTACTAGTGCAGCTCCTCAAGGGCTCAGTCTTGGAGCGCACCGATTTCATTTAGTGACATTTTCACAAACAGGAACAATATGCTAGCGAGATTGCCAACAGCGTTAATGCAGCAGTGGGCTGGCGTATCCTACAGGAAAAGAATTGGGTGATCTTAAGGATAGGTGTAATAAAGAGGATGTAAAGGAGCAGAAAATCAGGAAGGGGATTAATACATATTTCTACTACGACAGCTCCTCAGAAGAAGACAACAGAGGATAGAAAGAGCTAGTTACATCTTCCAAACAGAGGGTGACCCTCAGCCATTTATCCCATCTAACTATGGACATGGCAGAAGGAATCCCTGGATGCATCTTGAGGTATTTCCAGCAGGGACAAGCATTAGTGTCCTTGTACAAGACACCAGCAAGGCCTCATCTGGAACCCTGTGTACACTCATGGTCAGCCAAGCTCATAAAACATTTATTTAAACCAAAACAGAGCTACCAGAACAAATAAAAGAACAGACAGTTAGGAGGTTAAAACAACTTGGCTTCCTCAGCCTCGTTCGAAAAGAAGAAAAAAGAAAAAGGTTTAAAGGGACTTCATTTTTTTCCTGCAAGCAGTCAAAACAGTTAACACCGGCGGAGGAGGAAAGTTTTTGAGGACGTTGTTGGCACAGGCACAAAGGGGTACAGGCGTGTTTCCGCCCACCGCCACGTGAGCAGCCCTCCTCCAGCCCCCAGAGGCCCAGCACCGCGCTGACCCGCCAGACTTGGCCCCGTCGCCCACACCCTTCGAGCACAGCGGGGACCTCCTCTGCTCCCATCATCTGCAAACTACTGAACGCTAAGAAGGGCTTGCCAAAAAAGAAAGGGAAAAGACGTACTTTCGCAGTCCCCCCGCGGAGCAGGCTCCTGAAGAGACCTGCGTCTTGTCTCTGTTACTTACTCTTGCGCTGGCTGATATTTACAGTTGCAAAAAAAATGTAGTCATGGTCCGGGTAAGAAAGCGGTAGTGTTCCTGCTGAGAAAACCGAGAGTCCTCAGGAAATCTCCAGGGATCTGTCAAGCCTTTTCACACCTAGCTAGCACGGTCTGTGGACAAAGCCACAGAGCAGCCCTACTATCACAGCTTTTCTATCATTCCACTTCTTAACTTCTGCAAAAATTACGCTGCCAAGCCTAGCAAGTACAGGCATTTTTTTTTCTTCACCATTACCCTCTTTCATTTCTTTTTACGTTCATTCTGTTTTATTCATACTATATGTATCTAGCCCACATACATGGAGTTTGATTTTGCAGCCCTTTCTCATACAATATTCTGCTTGGTTAGTAGCGGCTTCAGAGTCCCAAAGGATGCAGAAACAGTTCAATAGTATATACTTGTTTTTCCAAGTGAGATCCTAACACACTGGGATTTTTCCCTTATTTTCAGAACAGAACAACAAGAACAAAATAGTTTTGGTGCCTTTACCCAGATGAATAAATAAATGAACAGTCTCAACATACACGCTGACAGTTTAAGCCCTCGTGAGAACATAAATCTAGTCAGTCACTCTGAACCCCAACGTACCAATATTTCATAGATGAATTTCTCACTGAAGTCTTCGGGTGCTGCCAGTGCTGAAGGACAGGAAGGTATGGCAAACCAATGTCACTGACATGCTCAGACATTTTCATAGTTATCTGAACTGAACTTTATTTTAACCCAGCTGTAACATACAAATGAACTTTAAAATCAGAGGTACTCCAGAGAGCAGTGCCACACAGATCAAGAGATTTTAAAATATTGAAAGTGAATCTGAATTAAATTTAGACCTCTGACTAATTACCTAGATTAATTGCTTACAAGTCAAAATACACATTAAAGGACAGCAAATAAATACTGAATGGTGGCATATAAACCAAGCTGAAAAGCCATATAGTTAAAATCAGTTCATCTTCTGCTCCACCTACTTGCCAAAGACTACTATGCTTACACCACAGTAGGTGCTAATCAAGCCTATTGGATGATTATAACCTGTCAGCTGAAAACAAATAACATGCTTATGTTTCACAAAACAACCAACACAACAAAATTGCTTTTATATTCACTTGAAAAATTTAGATTCATTAGTACACTAATGCACTCTGCCCAATTTACACCACTTGGGGAACGCAAAGCAGCTGTAAAGCTCTCACAGCTCACCCGGCTACGGCAAAGCAAAGAGCAAGTTTTGCCTTCCTGACTTGGGGCAAATCAAGCATAGCATACTAGAGAATCCAGCCCAGCAGCCCTTCCTATAGCATGGTTATGCTGTACGTGCATGTGATTTTTCATTACACCAAGGGAAAAGGCTTTTGCGGCTCCAAGAATTTTTACATAGCTGCGTAGTGACGCAGCTCACTAAGGAACGTATTCAGTCGCAGGCTAGTTAAGATGGAAGAAACGATTGCATAAGCACACTCAGATCGCCCAGTGATTTTGTGAAGCATCTGGGTGCCATTAGGATGGCTTCTTCGGGTCTGATTCTATTGCCAGCCAAGCGGTTTCCAAATAACCTGCATTAATCAAGCTCTTCTGCCAGATAATTGTAACAAACCAGACTCAAAGTATCAAAACATGGCAATTAGTCTACTATTTTGCCTATTACACCAACCCAATTACTGACAACAGCATAAAAGCAAATGGTGATGAAGTATCATGCCTTCATTATTTTCATTACTGCTGAGCCCAGGAGCCCCACCACTGGAGAGGACCCCACTGTGCAAGGCATCCTACTAACCGAGGAAAAACACCTCCAGACAAAGAACAGCGCTCTGCAGAAAACCAAAGAGGGCAGCTAAAAAATAATAATTTACACTGGGATGAAGCAGATCCAAAGGAGGGGAGAGACAGAGACTCTCGAATGATATTAAGGAAAAGACCAAGCAAAGAAGAGGTCGTAGAAAGAAAAACGCTCTACTAAAAGGAGAACACAAGAGGAGGAGAACGGGACCCAAG
This sequence comes from Dromaius novaehollandiae, assembly GCF_036370855.1. Classification (NCBI taxonomy): domain Eukaryota; kingdom Metazoa; phylum Chordata; class Aves; order Casuariiformes; family Dromaiidae; genus Dromaius; species Dromaius novaehollandiae. The sequence goes on along the minus strand of NC_088101.1, from coordinate 20,647,252 downwards.
GGGAAGCCTAGAATTAGCACCTAGTAAGACTTCCAAACGTTTTGACTTTTGTCCATTACTCCTAAATACTCTGCAACTACTTAGTTTAGCTCTGCTACTATTTCTCTCAATGGGGCAGAGCTAGCTCCCTGTATTTGGGTGAGCGGCCCTGCTGCGGGAGGGTGTAATTCCCTGTAACAGCCTCTTCAGAGCAATACACCTTCCAGCAGGACGTTAATGAGTGTGACTAATACCAGTCACATGCAGCTCATTCTCCCTCTCTCTCCTCGTGCTGCCAGGGGAACAAGTGAGTGTGCAGGGTATGTTTTGTGTTAGCGGGATTTGGGTTTTCCCACCCTTGCACAGAACATGCTTAACTTCTGTAGAAGACAAAGTCAGTTGAAGAAACACATTTTACATTTGCAGCAGAAAATGCAGAGGCTTACTAAAGTCTTACATTCCTGTGGGAGCATCTCTGAGACACAAGCCTTACCATAAGCACAAATCACTAAAGAAAAAAAAAATCTGTTTTTGAAAATGCGCTGGTTGTTTAATTAAGATTCACTAAATTATCTCACCCTTTATATCTTTGAGAGACTTAGATCTACAGGGATATAACAAGAGCAGACACTAATCAAGTAAAACAACCACAAGACGGTATCTTCTGTGTTCATACGCGCTAAGTGGTCTGACAAGACCAAAAAAATATCCGAATTCTGTTCCTCATGCAGCCAGTAATGGAAAGGTGTCATAGAAGTGCAACCAGTGCTGTAGACAGGACCTCAAAGCTAGCAGAAACACTGACGGTTGCTCCCAGCAGACAAGCACACTGCTGCACCCGTAGACCAGCACCTGCGCTCTGAGCAACCCCGGCGGCAGCACAGCGCACGCGGTGATGACCCAAGCGCCTCCAACCTCAACAGCCGCGTGAGCACTTGTGCAAAAACGACACTTGTGAACGAAGGCATGATGTGCAATCAGCCCGTCTACGGGCTGTGGTGGTACCGGCTGGGTCAGTGGGTTAGGACACTCGCTCAGGTACCATTTCGGTCTCTGTGCACCCCTCTCCCAAAAAATCCACCTCCCAGTGAGCTTTGCAGTCGCAACAGTGTCACGAGCTAAGGACACAAGCAAGGCAAAGCATACCAAGAGAGAGGTACCAGCAACATTTTTATTAAACCAGTTGAGGTAGCTGAATACCTTATCTTAGCCATTCTTTCATTTCCTGTTGTTCCCCTCTCACAGCCTGTTTTGATTTAACGCTATTCATTCAGGCAGGAGTACTCCACATAGGTAATATGAAGTTTATAAGACATAAAATGTGTGTGTGCATGTACGTGCATGCACACTTGCCCAGTATTCCCACACCATCCATATCTGTAGTCTAGACAAGGCTGTAAGAGCCAGAAGTGGGGAACAGGAGAGGAAAAAAAAGGTGAGGATTGCATCAGGGTTGCCAGAGCCTAAACTGGGAAAAAAACAAAGCAAAAACTTGCATGTTTCTCACTGAGCTGGGATCTGACCTTCCATCAACCCTGGTCCACAAAGACCCAAAAGGTATTAAATCACCTCTGTGGCAGGAGCCCAGCAATCAAGAGCCACAATCCCGTAAGAATTAGGTTGAGGGACCAAGCTGCCTTTGGGCTGCAGATGGGCATGCTTTCCACTACAGGGCCCGAACAGCGGCCAATGCTGTGCCACAAACAGCTGTGATGAATCTACGCAGGAACGAGGGGTTGCAGCAGTAGTAGAGAGGCTGCCTGAGAATTGCTTAAAGTCCTCAAAACTAACCAGTCCTCACTCCTCTGCCCCTTGGAAACGGGACAGAACAGCAGACCGCATGGGCCGGGGGGGCACAGTATTAAGGCACGCTCATAAACTACTCCGAGTATGACCTTGGTTATGGAAAATGAAATTTAAAAAAATTACTTATTTTCTATTTATTTCTTTGATTTACCCTGCTGGAAAAATAAAATAGGCAGTACGATTTCCTAAACCACAAGACTTCACCACAGACCATCTCATCTTTGTGCTGGTATCCAAACACAACAAGCATGGGATATACCCCTTCATCTCTTTGGGTGGTAAATTGTTACTCAGCCCATGGAAAATAAAAGGAACAGATGCAAAGAAACGAAATCGCAGTCCCCAGTTTCGCAGGTTGGAGGAAGCAGTCGCATCCCCACAGCCCCGCCGCTAACCCTTTAAGAGCAGATACTTACCATGAGGGTGTTGGTGTGAGTGATTGACAACCGCACTGCGGTAAATACACATTAACACTTTGGGCTGCAAGCGGCCAGGTTGACAAGAGCTCCATAGGAACGGGTGAGTCAGCTTCGGCTGGCTCCTAATTGAAGACAGCAGCGTGGCTGGACATTTTGCACCAATGTGCTGGCCACCTGTTCGCAGGGCAGGAGAGCTGCTAGGAGACAAGCTAGACATGGCTGCAGTCATCTCCAAAGGAGAACATTTTGTATTCATCTGGAAAGGAGCACATTCAGCCTGTCGACTGAACGACTGCGACCGAGCACTGCCGTGGGATCTCCGGCACATTTTAGCACAACATCACCAGAGTGTAAATACCATTGTTATTACAGAATACGTTATCTATCAAGTATGGGAATAAACACAGGGGATAAGGCTCTCTTGAAACTAGTCTAAAATCAAGCCAACTCATAGCTAAAAACTAGCCATTATTACAAATCTGGCTGCTTTTGTTTTAAATAGGGCTCAAGGAACAGCAACCACCTCAGTATTTTAGTTCATGTTCATTCAAATGCGGAAGGAATTGGACTAAATCTGACACAGTGCCTTGCTGTCTTGTCCAGCCATTTGTAGCGGGGACGTTACTGGTGATAATTCAGAGTCGTTCCAGATGTGAGAGGAATGTTTGCTCACTTCTAAGATTCCTGAGCTATGCAAATCCATGTGAACAGAAACTCCTACCAGAGGGTGCATTATTTACCATTTTCCAGTCAACAAGGGAAGGAAAATAAAAAGCATTTGGCATAGACAGCACTGTATACACAGTTAAGAGAAAACAGAAAAAGTTACTCATTTATTAGACCCCTAGTCCCATACACAGGCAAACAATGCTAGTGACTGCACCTACTATAATATTTTCTTTTTGTTACGAGTTCAATTATTTTATATACCATAAGCACTCTGTTAATGCCTTGTCTTTGAAATTGCATTTTCTGTTTGACCGCATTACTGGTTTGAATGTTGAGCTTTTCTTGCCCGTCAGCCATCTCATTTGTGCACACAAACGAACAGTTTCAGGTCATCCTGTTACTATGCACAGCAAGAGTATTGTTATGAGCAAAATAAAAATATGATAGCAGACGCGGTTTTCCTTAACTACACAATCTTATTTAACAAAAGGCCTAATAAGTTTATTCAGCAAAACAGTAGCAATTTTGTAAGGGTTCCTGTTTTTATCAGCTGTGATGCATACAAAAATGACACAACTACTAATTTCATTTTTAGTCTTTCATGCGAACCCCCCCCACACACACTGACTGAAATGCAATGCTTGAAAATGATTGTGTTTCTCACATCTAAGAGCCTTTTGAAGCTTTGTAACTTTCTTCTTATATAACTGACATTTGACATACCTTCCAGTGATGTGATTTCTACAGACACAACTGACTCTTATATTGCTCTTCCTAATTCTTCCCTCTGCATCTTAGCTGAATGCTTTACATTTGTCATCGTCACCACCCACGGAGAAAAAGCTTCAAATCTGGGCTCTGTTTGAGATAACAGTAATTTGAAGTATCGAAGGAGGATGACCCCAAGGATAGTTCACTTAATGTGTATGGATTTTCCAAATACTGTATCTGAAACTTATTTGAAATAGGAGACGTAGAATGGGAGAGGGAGAACGGGGACAGGGAGGAAGAGAAAGAGAAGGCCGTGAATTTTTAGCTAAGGACAGGGAACAAAATTTTAGCTTTAATGTATCTTAATTAAAGCTGGTAACTTTAATTAACCAGGGATGGTTTGAATCCATAGATAATTCATTAGACTAAAGCTGTAGTTGCATAACAGATGGTTGAATTTTGTGTGCTAATACTTAAAAGATCTTCTAGTGTACTGAGCTTAAGTCCATATGAAATTTAGTATTTGTGAAGATTTCCAAATGGCACTCCTCCTTTCCCTTTCTTTCCTCCCATCCTCTGGCAATTATTGCAAAAAACAAGACGTTCCCCAGTTAAAATAGTATCATTAGGCTTTTGAAAGGCATCAGTAATCCCTGGAAAGATCAAAATAATCATCATTAGCACAGACCCACCCAGGGTTAGCTCTCTTACCAAACATATCTGGAAAATTTCCTGACTTTTGGAATGAAAATGTAACCAAATGCCCCAGATGCATGGTTCATGCCCCCTGAAGCTACAAACTGCTGCTGACGAACCTAAGGCGGGGAATGTACAAGGCTGTATTCTCTCACCAAACTGCAAGACTGATGTTGTAGTTGCTGCGGGAAAGTATCTGTTGTTCTGAACAGCTCAGGCATGTCAATTATCAAAAATTACTATAAAAAAAATCCAGTGAATCAGAGATCAAATGAAGGTTTATGACCGATTTCCATGAAGTCATTCAATTTTGTTTAAATTGACAAATTATCTAATTTTGATAATGTAAAACATCATTCTGAAATACCTCCAGAACTTACTAACCTAGAGTTTAAGTATTATGGGGCAACTGCTTTCAACAGGTGTAATTCAGAACAACAGCACTAACTCTACTATCAGTGGACTTACCGGACAGATTAAGCTGCTTCTTGTAACAAGGAGCAGAAATTCATATTAAATGACCCTGACTGAACAAGCTACTTCAGCATTTGACTACTCTTTCAGTACAAGTGACAATATGGGAGAGGTACGGCAATCAGAAGGAAAGGAGAGATCAACGTGCACGGCACCCTTACTCCTCCGCTCTCATCCATGCATGCTAGCTATCACAAGCAGCCCTAGAACACCTTGCAGCAGAGAGCCTTCGCTCCATCCTCCTCTCTGGTTATTCAGCAAGGTATACGGAAAATAAGGTAGGGACAAAGGTCTCTGGAACATTGTTTCACACTTGGTGGACTCAGGTGGATCAAGTTCCCACCTACTACAGCAACTACATGAACAGTAACTAAGTCTGGGTTTTCCCTCCAGCTCTCCATCTAGTGACCCCCAAAGAGCTGACGCTGCCCTTCCCAACATGGTCACAGCTACTGACTCAGTGCGTCAGCAGGGACTTCTGCCTCCCAGGTACGTTGGTGCTATTCTAAGGTAGTTCACCCACGGGAGAAATTTCTTCCCCTTTCCCTTCCTTCATAGCACTTCCACAGAAGAGACTGGGACAACACTTTCTGCTCCTTTCTACTGATCCCAGCAAGTATAAGGCTACTTCTGTTTCATATTTGCCCTTGTCCTTCCCAGTCTCCAAAACACTTTTTTCCCTTTCTGCAGCTTACCAGACCTAGTTCACACCTCTCAGTTTGAAGTTTTATTAATTGTGAATATGATAGAGAAATCTGAAATTATAAGTGTCTCTAAATTCAATACCTTGTTTTAAGACTGCTTATGACCTTGCTAAACCGTAAACATTCAGACCAAAATTATGCATGCTTGTTTTAAAGACACTAAAGGCCTGATTCACATTTGCTGTACAGTGGTACAATCCCAGGGTAGTAGTACTAACACCAGCACAACAACAACATACATCCCCTCAGAATGTATTTTCACAGACTGTATTCCTTAAAGGGTTCAGACCCACCCCCCCAAGACCCACTGGACTTTATGCTTTAATAGTTAGCATTAAAAAGTCTCAACTTTACAAAATACAATAAGCATGCAACTAACACAATCCACATAAAAGGAAAAAAGCATTTGTTCTTTCATTAGACTGACTTTTCCTTAGATGCATTTAAAATATCACATCATAAAATGCATGTGAGGAGACCTTTTACTGCATGAACAATTAAAGTTTTCTCCTTCTTCCTTTATTTGTACAGGCAATTGAATAACCCACAAATCGCTTGGCCAAACAACCTGTTGGACTACTTCCAGGAAGCATTGAGACACCTACCAAAATATCAAAGACTGTAATTACACTTTCATTGTATGTCCCAACTCATCCAAGTATAGTCAAGAAACATTAAAGACGAGAGTCTTATCTGAATCTAATTATTAGTGACAACTAGCTCAATACCGCCTATAAAATTCATCATCTTTGATTTGCTTCATTAAAGAAGGGTCTAATCAGTTCCCATGTTTCTCAAAGTAATTCTTGAAAGGGTTATAATTTAGTGGTGATGAATTCCATGTCTTGGATTTCTTAACACTTTTGACTCCCACTGCCCTACTAGGTTCTTTGTAGTGAGACAAACTTTGGATGTAACTCTATCAATATAACGGCTGGTTGAGAGGGGAGGATGAAGGGAGACAAAACAAAACAAAATAGCATTGCTAAGTTAAAAAAAAAAAGATTTTTTTTCCAGATAATAAAGGAAAGATTTTCCAGTCAAACCTATTTTATGGTTTCTTTTCCAAACAAAATTTTCAGGATATTTAATAACTTTATCTTTCCTCACAAAAACTCAGACGCGAAAAAAGTACTATTGTTCACATTCTACGGACAGGGAATAGAGGCACATAGAAGTCTGTGGCAGAACAGGTCGTTTCAGCCAGGTCTCCAAAATACCAAGCTAGCGTTCAAACTACCGACAATCTTTTCCTATTGCTGTCCTCTAACAGCAGCTGCAATAACTCCAGGCTAACCACCTTCTGGCTGAAGTTGTGCTGGAAACCAGATTAATTAAACCAATGGAAATGTTGCTGAAGTGATTTTTCTAACCAACATGGTCAGCTAGTTTTCAGGGGATTTTTTTCCCCTGAGAGAGATGCTGGACAACATATGGAAAAAATGTATGTGATATGCAGCTTCTCTCTTGCACACCTTGTGAGCATGGAGTACAGAAAAGGAGCATTCAGAATCCCATGCAACATGCACAGAGATTTATGAGCCCTTTCTGTGCACTGGTTTCTCCATGCTGGCTCAGGAATGTGCTTGCGGTGTTCAGAAGAGATTTCCAAGTGGGCTTTTTCTCTAAAGCCAATCCCCAAAGCCTTAATAACACCTAGTTTCTTTTGTTTTGCTATCAATGCCTCTTCATGTTCTACTCAATCTTTTTCTTTTATGTGAAGTAGAGGGGATCCTAGCACACAAAAGGAGATTCTTTAGCCTGAAAGGTTTTCCTACAAGAGCTACTTGTTTGACCAAGTAGGCATGCGTTCTCACCATTCCCAAAAGGGCATTTTCAGGAGAGGCTGTCATTCCTACTCAATTTGAAACTCCCGTTTCAGCTGTGTTCCCAAAACAGCTTCTCATCTTCCATTTCAGGGCAGATTTCTTTAGTTCTGTTAGCAGCTGAAACACTAACTCTTCTAGTTATTTTATCTTTCTGCCATCATCAGTAGGAAACAGGAATCAGGATTTCCATTTAATGAGCTGCATCTTTGTGCTATCATGTAGCATGAACTACTGCTAAGCACAATGAAGTAGCATCATCTGGCAAAAGGCCTACTCAGTTAATGTCCTCTCTGTGTGTGGCAGGGGGCATGTGTTTGAAGGAGTATTCCACTGTGCTGCAAATATTAATCAGGTTTTCAATGGTGTCAATGTTGTGTTCAAAATACAAAATGAAAAAACAGATAAAGAGCAATAATACTCGGAGGTCATACAGACTTGTGGTATTTTGCAAGTCTCACTTCTCCCATCAGTGATTGCTTCGCTTAACTTTGAAGTATTCCACCCCAACAGAGCACGTTTCTTGGTGAAACTGGTTCTGTGGGACAGGATCAGTGGGGATCACTCACCCTCCTCCACTGTGAGGAAGTCTCAAGCAGATCACAGGGCTGCTGCTGTCTCCTACAGAAAACACAGGAGGTTTGCACTCCGAGAAGTGGTGGCTAGCGGCAGGGTCAGCAAGGTGCGCCAAAGACAACCTCTAAAAACATCTGGAATTGGCTGTCCTTTGGTAATTCGCATAACCAAGCTGCCCACCTTGGTCTGCATCCCGCTAACCCAGATCCCAAAAACTGAGGAATGTCAAATACCCTCCTCTCTAAAACTGAAGTCATACCTGCAAAGCCTCTGCAGTTAAGACGACACTCACATCCTTAATGCTTTCATGCCTGAAGATACAAAAAGCAAACTAAAGCAGAACACCTTCCTTCTTTCCTCATGCTGTGTTGACCCCTCGCACGCCCAAGTAGTCCCCCACTGCACTTTCCCCAGCTTTGCCTCTCAGAGACCCCAGACACCGTCTTCTGCCATTTGCCAACTCTGTATTGTAGCCTTGCTGCCCAATAAAATGGAGTTGTCACCGCTTGCAGCAGCCCACAGGTTTTGCATTGCACTAACAGTGTGGGCCTCAGGACTTGTCAGTCTTTCTCCGGAGTTGCCTTGGCCTGCCTGTGATTTAGCTTGTTTAGCTGTAGCAGCAATTATCTAATGACTACAAGGTGACTATTACCTACCCGGTTTTATTTTTTTCTTGGCTTTGTATAATTGTGTGATGTAAGGCTTATGTTTATGTAGTAAATAGCAATAACAAGTAGTTATTGTGTGACGCATAAATTATCCTGGATCCTAAAACAAAACACAGCACGGGATGGCAGCAGAGGCCTTGACAGTACTGGCACAAGATGACCCCAGAGGCCCCAGGGCTATAAGTGACTGGCAACCAGAGGTCCGTTACTGGCGAGAGGGATGCAAGCTTGGAAGCTGAGTAAAACCAGCTGTAGGGGTAACCAAGAGAACAAAGTACAAGTCTCCAGCATATGCCAAGACCACCATATACAGTAAATTTAGATGTAATATGGAGTTACAGACCAATGAAAAAAGAGTAAGGTGTAGATCATGTTAGCAAACATAAGTATGACTGCAAGTGGATCCTAAAGTGAGGAGGAAGAAACCATCAATATCAACATCATATTCCTCCCAAAGAAAGGCTCAGGATACTTGGGATGCTGACAACTCACCATACACCTGCCTTTCTGCCAAGACTGAAACCAGTGACCTTAGGACCCAGAGGGCCACTAGAAGGGTACGTATAACATTAGTGAAAGGGGTAGATACTAGAAAATTTGTGTATACATCATTTTTGCTGTATGTAATCTGAATGGTAAGTATCAGTATTATTGTAAATGGAATAATAATATTTTGATTAAATTATTATGACTTTAATTGTACTAACAGCAAATTCTTGACTTTGCATATGAGGTGTGCTCTTTTTGCCTGTAACAAGATTTTGAGTGTAGCAAATTGGTGGAAATTCAAAAAACCTATTCTGCAACTGGGATACAACAAATAAATAACAGTAACATGCTCACTGGTTCTTCAAACTCAGATAAATTGCTCCTTGTAGAAGAGCTGAGAACATCTTCAAAAAAGAGTTTAATAGGGAACTTTGCAAAGAACATAACACTTACAGGAGTAAAACTCTGTTGACACCCACCTCTTTGCTACTTTACGGCCTCAAAAATGATCAAATTTCTAAAGAAACGGATTTCAAACCAATACAAAGCATCAACTCAAACAGCACCCAAACCTTAAGCAGATGACATGTATCACAGAGCACCATTAACATATGTTATTCATAAACTATACTACTACCAGCTTACATTTGGAGAGGTTTATGATATGTTCTACACGGAGTTATCTTGTCTTAAGGTATCATACACATGGATCACAGTAACAAGATCCACACCTAAGAGAAACCATCAGCCTCCTGGCCAGCTTCAATTCTGAACAATGGTAAAGAAATAATAGTCTTTCCGATACATTCAAGGTACAGCAGAAAAGGCCCCAATAATTCCTCAAGGCAGCATGTCCAAACAAGTGGCACAGCCTCAAAGGAAGAGATCAGCCTCATCCCCTACCTGTGGCTTTTTTGCATCAGCTTTGTTTTGTTTGGACTAGATATCATTATTAGCTTTTCCATCCCCCAGTAACCTTTAAACAGGGCGGGCAATTTACATCAGCAACAGAATCTGGCCAGACTTAGCACCTCAAAAGTGAAATCCTGGTCAGTAATTCAAAGGAGATTTGCCATTTTGCCTGAATTTTACACCACACATCAGATGCTCCCAATTAAAAAGTCTCAAAACAGTGGAATTCCTGCAGTTATGTGATTGGCAGAAAGAATAAAGAAGCTGGGCCCCTAAATAAGGAAGTTTGTCGAAGAAAAGAAAAAGAAAATGTGGATCTACAATCCCTCACCTAACATGAGTTTAACTTCTCATTTCAGAGTAGAAGTCCTAAATTTGGGGTTTTTTAGATTAAGACTATTAATTGCAGAATCAAATTCTCTAAAGATCACTCATTTTGCCTTTACCCTGTATTTTCTTGTTGGACTAAGACACAGCAAATTTTGCCAAGGTAAGATCCTGTGCAATATAGCTGCTCTAGGAATGGTAAGAGGCTGTATAAATCCTCCCAAAGGAAAGGATTTGTATTTTCGTAGAATAAAAAGCAAATGGAATCACTTAAGAACCGCTATTTGCCCTGTTGGTTCTTGTTCATCTTGTAAACTAAATGCAATAAAAGAACAAAGACTATTTTCCATTTTTAAGGATTGTTTCTCCATCAGAGCTGCACAAATGCAGTTTAGTTTCCAACTGGTGAATTCATATTGCAGAGATTTCTGTTCTGCACCACTATATTTGGCACACTTCCTCTATTTTTCAAAAATGCAGTATCATGTCAATGCTTGATGCTATAACTTTAATGCAAGGTAAAGTCCTGAACTCTGCCTACAAGCCTGCTCAGGAAAACCAACAAAACGTCCTTAGAAATTTGCTCAAGAAAAAGTTAAAATCTTTTATGTACTCCTTTATGGGAATTTTGGAGAAATATTTAAAAATAGCAAATATGGTGCAGAAGTTTAGCATGCATTCAATAGTACATTCATAATTTACCCTCAGCCAGCAGATGTTTTCAAAGCAAACCAACAACCTATGTGACAAATAATTTAGTGGGAGCTACTCAGTGCTTTCTACTTGAACAAAAAGGAAAGTCAACTTATTTATGTCCTGAGTTGTGGTTCTGGCATGCTCAGCATGGGTTTCAATTTTTCAGACTTAGACAGGGGTTCTTTGCAATGAGACCATGGTTAGTTCAGGCCATTGTATTTAAAAAATACCTGTAAAAAGTTCTTAGACTCCATCTTAGCTCTTTTTTCTATGTATGGGGACAAAGTGAAAGTTAAAGATTGAGCTAATGAGAATAACGTTATAGTACTTCAGCAGTAACCCCTATCATTTCTGAAAAAAACCAAAAAACAAACAAACAAAAAAAAACAAAACCAAAAAAAGGGCAAACGCTAACCTTACAGTTCACTCTCTTGGGTTCTCCTGCCTTCTTTGTACTCAGTACCTGTATTGATAGCGATGGACAGTCTTTAGAGACAGGAGGTAGAAAATACGCAAGAGCAATTCATCATGCAGATCTGGGGGAAAAGAAAGTTTTACTACTAATAAGCATTTGACATAAAACACATTTTCTTCTCTACAGATCACAACCCATCCAGTCCCTGTTCTTGAGCAATATCTGTCCCAGTGAATATAGAGGAAAACACACCTCAGATTCATCCTGTCATACACAAATCTTCCTTGGTCCATTTGTTAGAGACAATGGTGATGAAGCTTACCAAAACGAAGTCTTGAATGTGGTTTTACATATAACCAGTCAGGAAGACTTTTGTTGCGAGTTCCACTTTATCCCTTCCTAAGCTTGCACATCAGTCCACGTAACAATGCACAAGTTGAAGCAATCTGAATCATGTATGTTAAATGAGAAGCAGGAAGATTTTCACAACGTGCACCACCGGACACTGTACATTTACACACTTTTTTAAAGCTACATGTTTTGGTATACCTTTCCCAGATATACTTTGATAAAGGAAAAGAATTTTGGATCCTATTAGTTGCAGAAAAGTATCGCAACCTCTTTTAAACAATTTGTTGTGACCTCTCGTAAATCAGAACGGTGTTGTTTAGCAGCCAGTGAAAACATCTGTATAGAGGACAAAGAAATTAGTCCACACTGACATGCAAAGATGATTAAAATCAAATTCAAACATCAATAATTGATCCCGGGTGTCCCTCTGTTCTTTGACCCATAGTTGTCAGTTGTCACTGATGCAGTTAGTTAGAAAGCTTTGCTTTTTTTTTTCAAGGTGATTTGAAAAGTTTTTAAAAGCTTTTGAGAGTCAAATCTAGGAATCCATGCAATAAATATCATTTGTGTAGAAGCCATAACAATTAGATTCTTTTCCCAAGAATCTTAAATCATTTGACCTGACGCATTAAGACCATAAAAATAGCGATAGTTTGGGGATAAACGTTGCTGGCACTTTTTCTTTGGATACTAGCCATAAGACCAAAGATTTTTGTGGCAGTTTTGGAACAGACATTGGAGGTATGTTGCAAAGGCAGCAAATACGCTTTGATCATTCACATACTATGCATGGATGCAAACACTTTAAGATGACAAGCTTTTTTCTGTACATAAAGCACAGACAGCTTTACAGTCACAGGACAGTACTGTCGGAGTTCTTCAGCTGAGAACCACTATGGGTCCACAACAAACAAATAAGTAAGCCTGAGAACAAAGAAGTCTATCTTTACTGTTGCTCCTTATTTTAAAAAATTAGATCAACATGTTATATGCACCGGCTACCAATACTCAGAGCTGAAATTTCGAAGGGCAACCCCCAAAGAGCATATGGGGAGGGGAGAAGAGGAGGAAAACTACAAGGGGGCTCTGCTTTTGAGTCAGCAAAGACCCAGGAATGAGCAAGCGCTGCTTTCAGTTTGGTGGTTTGTATCAGCAAAAAGTTATAAACTGATTAATAAAACAACAGTAAAAACATTACTGGGCATTACAGAAGAAGAGTACAGATTACCTGCCAATTAAGAACTGTTAGTATCGTCTCATCTTGCTTTTATTATACCCACTTAGATGAAGACTGTTGACATCTAGACAGCAATGTTAACTCAGGATCACATTTGTTCCGTTAAGCAAACAGAACTTTTTCACGTAAATAATGCACTCCATTTGTCAGACAGGAGTACAACAGGGAAATACTGTTTCAAATACTTATTTGCTAAGGCATGACAAGGACTGTACCAAGACAGAAAGGAGAATGGCTACTGTTAAAGGCCTTATTACTTAAGAGATATTCTGTTTACAAAGGGTTTGCTTATAAGATGTTTGATATCCATCCCCTGTCCTGCTACCAAGCTCTAGTTCTGAATTCATGCTTTCTCATTTACTCTGGAAGGCCTGCAGACATAAACAATAATTTTGAGATAATTTATTTAAACACTGCATATCTGTATATGCTGAGCTGAACATTTTTGTTTAGTTTTGGATTTGATTTGTTTTTTAAAGACTACATTACACTATTTACAGACTAGATATACCAGTATGAATCTGTTCTGGGCAGTTTCTTCCAGGACTCCGGTGTGGAAGCAAGCACACCCAAGAAAAGGATAAGCAATGCTGGCCTATTGTCGTGAAGATATGTTGCTTTGCTGTAACCACAAGCCTGAAATGAATTTACCATCCCATCATGTGCAAACGGCTGATTTCTTACTTGCTTCAAAGTGGAGGCACAGGGGCAACATTTCTCATGAAACGCGTTGTTTAACGCTGGAGTTGCTTTCTCAGCAGGTCTCAACTAAAGATCGTGAAAGATTAGAGCTGAGCCCTTCCCCCAGCCTCTCCTAAATTCCTGGCTCTTCTTTTTTGCTCTAACCCTCACTCCAGCACAAAATACATATACAAACTGAAATCTGAAAACTTACAAGAGCACAACTGTGGGGCTCCCATGACCCTCATTACCCTATCAGTCTGCTTTTTACTTCTATATCCTATCCCTCCCTTCACCTGCTTGTCTCCTCTATTCGGGCTGTAACACTCTTTAGGGAATAGCATGAATGACCTTTCTCTTGAGTATATGAAGTGATTAGCAAAATTCGCAACTCCGGCATCCCATCTGGCAGATCATCACCAGGATGCCGCTACACTTACTAACAATCAAAATAAAGATCCTTGCTATAACAGAGAAAAAACTACAGGGGCAGCACCTTTGCAGTTAACAACTGACCCAGCAAAGCGATCCACAGGGTGGACCATTATGCTGCGGCGGGTTTCAGTTTTGTTTTGCAGTGAATCCTCTATTCGGGGCACGTTCTCAACCTGTAACTTAAAAACAGAGTTTGTAGAAATAAGCTTTAAAAGTTTGTTCCCTTCTGTGCTGAAGCCTTAAGCCTTCTTCATATAAGAAAAACATGCATGTAGAAAGAGATATCAAGAGAGACAAAAACGAGTGTCCTCAAAAAGCAGCTGCACTGCAGTAAGGCTACAGTCACATCATGCTTTCACTTGTTTCATTACCAGTTGAGGCAATTTGTGGACTCTCCTATTTTTCCTAGAATTCTTCGCAGAAAACCTGCCAGTCACTATGCCTGGGAACAGCAGACCGTAACTAGCCACAGTAGAAGACTAATAATGGTACAAAGTAACAGCGAAAGGCAAAAGAACCAAAGCTTCTAAGCACTAAAAAGTCACATTTATTTATTTAAAGGTACCTAAAATACTTGGTGAACGCTGAGAAGAAAGGAGAAGTTTTGGTGATGGGTGAACGTTAATACTTCTGACACTTCCTTTTCCCCCAAAGGCCACCTGCCAGGCTGCTACACAAGCACTCCAGAAAACAGTAGCGGAAAAGCCTTGCTAGAGGAAGCATTTTGTTACATCGGTACTCACTGTGGCTTATACAGAAGCTAGATATGTATTTCTTGATGAAAATATTCAGTTGCTCTGGCAGGGAAGGAGTAAGTGCATGGGAATTTAAACTCCCTGCCTCCTAACTTCACAGGCACGACTGTCCTGGGAGGTTCCAGATTCTACTGCTTTTCAATATCCAGCTAGAACATCATACAAAGGAGAAAATGTCCATGAGATAATTAAAATCTTACTGGAAATTAGCTTTTTACAGACTTCCAGACTGCCAAAATGATGGCATGTTTTTGACTCTTGGAAAACAGACAGTCTTTTCCTCCAGCAGCTCTCATCATCATGCACAGAAAGGTCCCTGCAATTATCATAAAATTAGATTAAGGCCATGATCTTTCTACTGCGATCAAAGTGGGTGCAGATGTTGAAAATACGAGGCAAGGACTGCAAAAATGGGTCAGGGCAAAATAATTACAACAGCACTGCCAAGTAAACCAAGTTATTAGTAACTAAAACTAACACGATGTTATCTGCTTTCAAGATACTATCATTTGTATCTGATGTGGTTTACTTCTGGTTAACCTTACGAAAGGGAATATCCTAGGTGTCCTAGAAACATTTTTCGCCATTTCGGCCTTTGGAAAGAATCAACCAAACAAATATTTCTTTTTTAAGGTCAAATTTTTCTGAACAATATTGTCTAAAACAGACCACTCCTAACTTCACAGCCCTCTCTGTTATCATCTAAGAGATTCTCATTATGCTTTTTAGTAACAAAGCACCACTAGACTTCACGTTAGCCTTTTTTAAGCCTGAAGAATGCCTGCAACACAGCATGGAAGTATTTAACATGCAAAGAATTAGGTAAGACTGTTTTACCCTTTTTCCTTTTTAGTGCCTAATTGTTTTCAAACTCCTGACAGAGTTAATTAGACAAAAAAAATTTTTTTAAAAAAATTTGTACTGGCATTGGGAATTCTGAGGGCCCTGTTCTTAATTTCCTCCATTCTTTCATGCAATAACAGTTTTGGTTAAGCCTCCGGATACATGGTAAATTGGACAGAGTTTGTAGCCCTACTTCTTAATAGCTTTTCTTGTAAAAATGTCCCATTTGAATAAACACAATAGGTCCCTTTAGTGCGTAAGGTATTTGGAGGGGAAATCACAGAGCAGAAATTGACTGAAACTTTGAGAAAAGATTCGCAGCTTTAGAGAAGAGAAAAAGGTCTTTCAGCGCTCTGCTCCGTTCCCCTGTGACGTGCCACAATCACTCAAACCCACCAAGGAGCACACGCAGACAGCAAGGCAACGCTAGCTCCCTTTCCTTTCTGATCAGTATACTTGGGAGGTAATTAACCTTTGAGCAGTATAGCTAGATGGGCGAGTGAAGACATTACATGTTTTTTTAGAACAGAGGCTGTTTAGCAGAACAGGCCAAGAATAAGAAACAGCTTCCCATAACTAATAAAGAGAGAAGGTAGATAGTAACATACACTCCTGACCACACTCAAATGCTTAGAATTTCATCTGAAATTTGAGTTTTCGGAGGACTACAGGAGCTGAATCTTATTGCAGTTCCAAAGGAATCTCTAACTATTTTTAATTGTTATGCTAATGAAGACAACATTAACATATGAAGTTTAAAAAAGAAAAAGTATTGTATGTGATAAATCATAAGAACATCCTCATTCTTTCAGGTACTCTCCCTGCAGAAGATGCCATCAATTTTCCCAAACCCCAAACTGAAAGAACACAGCTTTTTTCTCACCCTTAATCTCTGTTTTCTGCCTCTAATGACTCTTTTCTTATCCCACCCTGTAAGTTCCTTTGACTCTCCAGCCTGCCTAAACACCCCCCCTCCCCATCTCCTTTGCTTTAGCACTTTACAGACATCCCTACAGCTGTCAATCCACTTCGATTCTGGCAGTAGTGCTGCATCTGAAGAGGTTACCGTCTCCCGTAGCTCATTGCTGCTACAAGTTACCATCCTGCTGAATGCCCGGTAGGAGTGTGCTTGAGCTGCTTTCAATCAAAATAAGACAGGTTACCAAAGACACATAATTTAAACTAATTAACCTAGCCTCGATCCTTTTTGTGCAAGCAGGTGTGGGGTCACCCACACGGCCACCTCAGCTGGCAGATATGAGAAGATGAAAGCCCCTGGGAGGAAAGATGTGATGAGCAGCTGGTAACCACTGCACTTTGTCTTCCAGCTGCATCCACAACCCTCCCTCCCTGCCAATGAACAGTGCTGATCCCCCTCACAACCTGTTCTGATCCCACTTGCTGCGGGTTACGTTTTCTTCTGCAGACGAACTGAACGCATAATTGTTACTAGCAGGCTGAAATCTGAGAAGAGAAACTCCAGCACAACCCCTCCTTACGCTCTGTCCCAATAGCTCTGACTGGTCTCTGAGGACCTCCTCTGGCTACAGCTTGGCACTTGTAGGCCACCCATTTTCTCCCCACACACGTACCATCAACACCATTTGCTCGTTCCTCTTTCTGACTGTGTCTCCTCCCCAGCTTTCCATAACTGCGTCTGATCCTCTTCCTGCCCAAGTGCCCCAGTGCTGCTCCCGCTAAACTGCTCTGCGTAAATGAGCTCGTTTGGGTGTCTTCACAGCGCAGCGTGCAGTCGCTCTCTGTGACCACCCCCTCCGGCTTGTTCAATTACACTGAGAATAATTTGAGCTGAGACTTTAAGGTGCTTGTAAAATACCAGCTTCTGAGGTCCATAATTACCAGGCATCCCTGAAGCATTAATATGCCTACATAGACGGAAATACTCTTTGCAAATGGACTTGTTACACTTCTCTTGTGAACCACTGCAACACTGTATTTTATTCCTTAAGTGCTTTAGTACTTGAACTCATTATTTGGAAAAAAAAAAGTCATATTAAATCCTTGATTAAAAATCTTTTTTTTCCTACTTCCAACTAGGTAGAACTTGCCATTTATAACCCCCCCTATTTCTGCCTCTGTACAAAAACTATAGAAACATCCCAAAGTCTGCCCCAGAAGTGTCATCATCCAATAAAGTTCCACATGTGCAAAAAAACAGGTCCTAAAATAGAGATTCTGTACTGACAAATTTATAGCCAGCAAGAGGAAACCAAAGGTAGTTATGTACAACTTATGAATACCGTTACTAGCCACTGAAGGAGAGCCCAGGGCATATTTCAGAAGTTCAAGAATAAAATCTCCTGGCCAATATTATAATAGCATTCCCAAGCACGTCCAAAACAAGTTTGTATTTCATTTTGAGGAAGCACTATGACTGTGCCTCAAGTCCCACTACAAGACTCTCAAAACCAAAATGTCTGTGAAAACTTTTTGTGCTGTGCATCGGGGGAGGAAAGACCTGGAGTGTATCTATGAGACACGAGGGCCGGGAAGAAACTCAGGCAGGATGAGCAAGCAGGAGAAGGAAGCAGTCTTTGGTGTGTTTTGAGCTAGCACAGGTGTAGTAGCATCAGTTCCTAGAGGGATTTATGTCTTTGTACATGTGAAACTAAGATCTTGAGGAATCAAACTTAACTGTCAAATGCTGCAGAGAAGGTCTCTGTTCAACAAAACACAGTTACATAACCACATTGGCTTTAGATATGGTAAGGGACAGCAGGACATGGCCACATTCTTTGCTAAACCAAAGCCAAAACAAGAAGGTTATCCTTCACAAAACATTTCTGATGCATCTTTTTTCTTCTAAGCCCACGACCAGCAGCAAGGAGTAACACTTCAACAGGAAAACAGTCTTAAAGCTTTAAGACACTGTATCAGACTGGTCATCTTGCCAGCTGAGGAAAATCAAGTGTCCTCAAACTGGTCTTGCTGAGAGAGCAATGAAGATGCAATGAACAATCTGCTCTAAAGCCAAAGATTATAGTGCTTTAAAGCCAAACCCTGTTCGTACCAACGTGAATTGTTCCAGCTACAGGAACAAGAAGTCCAAAGCAAAAGTTTGCTCCCCTGTTCAAAGCAGCACTGAAAGTAGGAATCCAAGGGTGTTGCTATTCCTCAGGGATAAAACTCCCAAGCATAAGAATATAGACCAAGCACACATTAGCAAGTAGTGCAGCATACCGGAAACAGAAGTGTAGAGTGAAACAGCTGGTGCTGAAGATGAGATATCCCCACCATTCGATTTTCTTAGTAAACTTCAGACTAGCAGTAGTCTGGTCCCGTGAGCTCAATGCCCACTAGCAGTTTGGACTGCATTTTTTGATTTAATCGCAGCTGAAAGAAATCCAGTTCACATACTCCCAGATTGCTCCACACAATATCAATGCACGCTAAGTGGGAATGGGCAGGGGATGAATTTGAAAGTGCACTAATACACTAGTGCAAATGCAGTTGTTAAACATGTTACAACATTAACCTAAACCTTGTTCAGGATTTCAAATCTTCAGGCCACAGGATACTTGGCTTTCTTCTTCTCTAATTACTGGCTATCATGGCAGATCTACGGATTTCAATGATAACCTCAGCAGTGGCTTAGTTCTGAAAACAAAGCCACTTTTTTTTAGCTACCTAATTTTAGGACCCTATATCTGATAACTTTTTTTTTTTAAGATAAGTTTTAAGAAATGGAAAAGTGTAGCTGAGGTGAAGAGACACAGCAAGACTATTCCAGATGGCCAGAGCTGTAGGGGAAGGAAACTGGATAACACTGGTGCATTCCACACCCCACGAGGAAGAAATTAAAATGAAAAATTTAATGATAAATTATGAGTGAAGTATGTGTCATGAATACTAACCACACACACAGTGTACTTTGTGAAGCTGTCTGTCTCTCAAAGAATAGCTTTGTAGACACAAGGCAGCATCAGTTTATTTAGGGAAGATCGGAACACTGTAGAGAATAGGCATCCTATGGAGTTAAAGAAATTGTCCAGTGTTGTGAAAAGCAGAAAATTATTCCTGACTTATACAGCACACTAAATAATAAAGACATTAAAATTTTATGGCACTCCTAGGGATGGATAGAAGCCCATTTCAACAGCAGATTTAATTCTCCCCAGTTATAAAATATCAAGATTTACACAAACTTGGGGAAGAGAGAAAGCCAAGGAGCTATACAAGAAGTGTCACAGCACAGTACAGCATTAATTAATAAATTATGTAAGTGTCCTGAGACTCTAAAAATGTGGGCAGAAGTATTCATGTCAGTAAGAGTATTTTTGGATGCGATACCTATGTGACTTCAGAATGATATGTTTTAAAGCTTTGGAATGAGACTTCCACATGTCAACAGTAAAAATGAAAAATAAGTTGTCACTTTAAAGTTGCCTTGAGAGGCAAATGCCTGTATTTCAGACTTTGTTAGAGGAGGAAGAACCCTCTTTTTGAACATTTTAGGGATGTACAACAGTAAGCATAGGCAGTTCTTGAGACTATAGCTTCCTATCCCTTGACAAAGGTTATACAGCAGTATCAGACACAAAGACTGTACTGGCATGAGTCTTGAATAGGAGTCTGAAAGCACAACACTCCTGACAGCCCTTCCTAAGACTCAAGTAGTTGTGGTCAAACACTTCCTGACACAAACACGCAGCTTTCCAGATTTCCACTGTTCTGGCATGTGTACGCAGCAACCAGGAGGACACAGCCTGGGAGGCCCACACTGGCCAAGGGGAGAGCAAAGAAACAACCCTGTTCCTGAGCCAGGCATCAGCAGATGTTTCTGGGCTATCAGCAGCGTTCCCCCTTCAGCTGTTTTTACAGCAAGGAAGAGGCTAAGATGAACCAATGGTGGCCTGAGCACAAGGTGCCCAGGTCATTTGTTGTCAGACAATTTAATGAGGCAGGAAGCAAGGACCTGACACCACACATTTCATATTAGGAGTCAGGGCTGAACTGCTCATTCTGCGTACATGCAACAGGCAGGAAGGGGCCGAGACGCAATGTTGGATACAGACCTGGGAGTGGTGGCACACAGACTCTAGCACCTAAAGAAATGAAACGCTTGCTTACAATGCTGAGACCTCACAGAGGCTTTTTTTTTTTTTCCCTTCCTTCTTCCTTCCAGACCTTACTTTTCTTGCTTGAAATTACATGCTTCTTCAAGGCATCCAGAAGACTTCATGGTCCAGCCACTGCCCTCGAAGCGTCACGCATACCACCCCAGTGTCAAACTTTTATTCTGGTACAAAAGTCTTAGTGTTAGCAATGTCACTTTTAAGGCAGAACATTTTACGCAGAACATTTTTCCAAATACATAGACTATTATACAAATTATACCATTGGCATAAAGGGATATAAATACAAAGCATTAATAGCAACTTTAAGAATGAAAAGCCTGATAAGTCGGGGTAGGTGTAGTTTACAAGGTTGTCAGCCATGCAAGAAAATGCCTGTGTAATGCAGGAGTATGTTGACAAATAAAGTTGCATGAAGTATTAAAGAAAAGTGACTTTCTCCTTATTTTACTTTCCTTTTTAAAAATAGGTTTTATCTAGATACAATGCATCTATCAATAATTTTCTAACCTACGTTGACTTCCACAGCTTCAGATAAGGAAGGATAAGTGAACAACAATCACACTGAAAAAAAAAACCCAACCCCACAAGAAAAACACAAGTTAGCTTGACACAAACTGTGAATATTACTCCACTTTGCAAACACTGAAAGCTTGTTGGTTTTTCTGTGTAATTTACTTTCAGACATGGCTGTACTATTCTGGCATCGATTTATTCGAAATGTCTGCTTCAGCATGGGAAGATAATCCTTTTGGCTGCTTCCTGTTATTGTCTATGCTAAACAAACTTCTACAGATGTTTTATGGCTTTGCAGAGACTTCTGCAACTCTGAAGAAGGATCTCAAATTTGGAAATAGACTTGTGCTGGTAGGAAGGAAGTAATGTCACTGGATAGCATGCTGCATCTCTCTTGAATACTATTTTCCACTCTGCAGACAGACAGACCAATGATTACAGAACTTGCTACTGTATCTGTAATAGCTTAATCTAGCTTGGAAGAGCTCCAGCTACTGACTAGCACAGGCTTCAAGGCATGTTCCTAATAGCTTAGAAAACTAGTGGTTCTGCACACGTGCTCAGACGGTCAGGCAGATGTAGAGCCTGGGTCACGGCATCCTGAAGCACACTCATCCATGCCTTCATGTTGCTGGAAGACCCACTGAAGTGTTGCTGTGGTATACTCATCTGTTGTGCTGAGCTATTGTTACACCAGGAAAAAAAAAGAGAAAGGCTGAAAGCAAGGAAAAAAAGATTTCTAGATTGGCTGTGTTTTAAAACTGCTCAATCCTACCCGCCTGAAGCCAATAAAGTGAAAGCCGGTACAAGCTCAGGCAGCTCGGCAAGCCAGGCAGCAGAGCTGGGGCGAGCTGTGAGGGAGGCTTGGCTCCCGCACAGCCAGACCTTGCTGTGCAGTTTATCTGGCCGGGGAACCGGCATCTGCAGCCTCCGGGGATGCAAGTAGCTCAGGCGGCCACGTACTGTTTTGACTGGGTAAGACTTATGGTGAGCTGTGCTCGCTACCCTGTTTTCCAGTGACATCAGCGCTCATTAACTATTTAACTTTTCACCTGTCCACTTGTCACCTTTCAAAGGGAGTCCTAATGCTATCTAACACATATCAGACAGCAGAGAGAGTAAGTATCCTGGCAAGGATAAGCTAAGTGAGTTGAAACAAATGAGGTGTTGCAGCCTATGACACAGGAAAGCAACTAAATGATTAACAGTCTAGTGAAAGATTATCCTCATCTGATATTTCCACGCTTGTGAGAAATCCATCCCAGCTGCAATTTAATGCAACTGTTGTCTATTTAGAGTTCTTACCAACTCTGCCTCATGTATTTTTTAATTATTCACATCTATTTTCCAGTAATCTTTAAAAATTAGCAAACAAATCCCTCAGAGACCTGAAGATTTTAAGCAGAAGTGTTCAAAGTACTTTGTTTTGTAAGTCCAGATACTACCTAGATCTTCCTCTCTGCTTTTTAATTGAAGTCATCTTCTACTAGTGATACTGATAACAGAGCATTACGGACACCAGTGCATCACATCCAAGAAATTATTAGAAAGAAAAAAAAAAACAGAAAGCAAAACAAAACAAAACACTTTCCCCCCATATAGAACAAGCTGGTGTCTATATTAAAAAAAAAAAACAAAAAACCCAACACACTAGCAGCTTCAAACATGTTGCCCATTATGTCTCAAGCTTCTCTGAATCCTTCCCTGCCCACAACAGAGATCCACTTCTACGCTCATTCATGGTCAGATTAAGCAGACATTCAGGACTGTATTAAGCAGACATTCAGGACTGTATTAAGCAGACATTCAGGACTGTAACAGCTTGGTGTTGAGGACTATATCAATAGTCAGGTTACTCAGGATAGGAAGCACAAGAATCCAGGATAGCGTCCTTTCAAAAATACAGGTTAACCAGAAACTTTTCTAACGCGTGTTTTGACAGGTGTCTAAAGCTTGCAGGAGGGATCAAGCATGCAAGTTAACAGTGAAATCTATATTCTGAAAGATAAAAACAAAACAAAAAAACAAACAAAACACCCCACACAGATGAAGGATGAAGCCTAGTGCTTGCAGGTAGGGGTAAATGGCCTTCAGATTTCTGGCTTACAGAAATCAGGGAAAGATTCCCTGTGACAAACTTCCCAGTGATCTAATTTGATCCCCCAACATCAGAACTTCTGTAAAGATGGACAATGGATTGAAACAACTGCCTAGCAGGAAACTTGTGATTTACTGGATTAATCGTGAAGCCTCTGTTTTTCTTTTCATATGTACAGTGACTAAATGTTACAGGAAATCTCTTACTTATCTTGCTCCATTCATTTCTTGCACTGTCCATAGTAAGCCTGCGCAAACACATCAGCAACTCTGACTGAAACAAGAGAGTTCTTCATGAAGGGTGTACTGTTGTCATGTACAAGAGGTAACTGGGGGGCGGGGGGGGGGGGAAAGCGTAGTTAGTAAGTTATCATAAGAACATTGGATTCTTATAAAGAAAGTGATCGTTTTTACGAGTTCTACCATGCCCATCTCCTTTCCCACAGTAACAGCATTCCTGTTACTTCTTGGTCCTAAGGGGGGAGTGGGGGGGGAATAGTTCTTCAGCAGATCTTGGCATTCTCTCTGTGTAGTTGGTCTAGCACAGGAAGTTTAGAAGGTCAGAATTTATATGGGTAAATAGTCCCACTCCCATAGAAAGCCCTGCTTCTAGAGAGAGAAATCAACTGACTGCTCCATCAGTTATCCAGGATGACAGATCAAATCTTCCTTCATTTCCTTCCCCTTTTCATTGCACTTTGTATACCTTCTGATATATTGCCATTGTACGTAATAACAGGTGTCCTACCTTACAGTAAACTTGCTAAGGAAGAGCCCAAGGAAAACATCTGAAAAACCCAAAGACATAACGTTTTTGGTACCTTTGGGGGAGAATCCTATGGGAAAAGAATTTCAATCTTTGCCTCCCACCTTTTACTTGAGTGGAAAGACTCAAGGAGAAAAGACTTCAAGACAGGCTTCTCCAGGGAGCAGGAATACTGCACCTGCAGTGAGTGCAGAGAGAATGCTTTATGTCAGTAGAGTTATTAAGACCTCTGTGAACATTCCCGTAACCACAGTCCTGGTAAGATTTCTTTATTTTTTTCATTGTTTTTTCACTATCCTTTTGCTCTTTATCTTCTAGATTGAATAGGCCTTGGATGCAGTAAAATAATTAGCTCAGTATTGACTGGATTTGAGGGCAAGTTATTAATAGATGATAAAAAAAGATGCTTTGACTAAATACCATATAGAAGGTACTCAAGAAGCATATATAATTAAAGACACAAAGGGGGTGGGAGTGGTGTCTCTTTGAAAAGCATACCATAATGATCATTTCTCTTACAGTTAAGGAAATGGCATGATCCTGCAAGTCAACCCTTGAATCTGACTAGCAATCACTTATTCCTCCAATTGCTTTATCTGACCTTTCATAAACCCAGTAATGATGCACACGGTCATAGCTGGGAGCAAGGAATAATCCCAAGGGTCATTACTATTTTATTTCCACATTATTTAGTAAACTGGATGCCTGGAGAAAAAGGTCTTAGGATATCACAGCGTTTTCTTGGAAATTTCATAATGTTTTGATTTCTAAGGTTTTGCATTAACTATCAACAAAATCAGCAAATGCAACAAAGCAAGCAAATAAGCATATTGGATATGTATATACTAAATCTGAGCATTATTCCTAGGTTCAGTCTTATGACTGGGTCAGTCTGCAGTTGTTACTTTCATACTGTTTTTAAAATGCTTCCTCCTTTGAGTAATACAAGTCTGCTTTTCATTGTTGGGAAACTAAGCTTTTTTTTAAGCAAGTCAATATGATCTCCCATTTTCCTGGGGTCTTTAAAACTTTCCTTCCTCCAAGTCAGATAGAACTACCAGCTCTCCAGATCTGATCTGGACAAACCGTGGGTTGGATATTTTCTGAACAAGGACTTTAACAGGTTGAACATAGCTGAAGAAAGGAAGTTCTACAGACTAATATTTCAGCTAATGCCTTCTTCATCAGGCATTCAGCCAAAACACTCATCTGCAGAATTTCCTTCCTAGTTATAGTGAGATTTACCCTCGAGTGTTTGCAGTGATAGATATAGCTTTCAAGAGACCAGCTAACAGTCTCAAAGGTAGACAACAAAAACTACAAACAATATATAACCTGCACCAGAAACATCTGTACCCAATGTCTTTGCAAGTTTTCATCATTTTGTCTGACTGTTCATCTTTCTGAATCATTTTCAGGAACCAGCCACCAACCACTGGGGAATTCCCTCTCTTTTATTCTTTGTGAAGACTTCAACAGCAGATGGCAATGACAGCATTTCAGTTCACGTGGGATTTGGATAGTGAGTGTTCACTATTTTACCAAGCTTGAAGAAAACTTATGTAAGGCTATATTTCATCATCTTTTGGTGTTTATTTTGGGAATAATGTCAGAAGTGTTTTTCAGCTCAGCTGACAGTTACAATACAGAATAGTTTTCATTAAAAAAAAAAAAAAAAAAAAAGAGAGAGAGAGGGAGAGACAGACAGACATTTGAGCCTTACCTCACCACATTTGACACACCATGATTGACTTGAATAAATTACTTTTAAAAAGTATCTTCTGCTTTTGGTTGAAACATCTGAATTTGAACAGCTAAGGTTCAGTTCCAGTCTTGCACCCAGTTTACACTGCAGCAATTCTATTGATTTCAGTGGAATTATTCCAGCTTTCAGTCAATATGAGATCAGTATCAGAACATGGAGAAAACTCCTTTCCTTCAGGAATAAGGCCACATGTCTAGATTGCTTTTTCTTTTGAGTAATTAAAGTCTATATTAATAAACTAATTCTCAATTTTAAAAAGTTACTCCACCTATATTAGATCACAGATGGTGTCTCTGTTTTAAACAGAATAAGCATTTTG
Organism: Dromaius novaehollandiae; assembly: GCF_036370855.1. Classification (NCBI taxonomy): domain Eukaryota; kingdom Metazoa; phylum Chordata; class Aves; order Casuariiformes; family Dromaiidae; genus Dromaius; species Dromaius novaehollandiae. The sequence continues at coordinate 20,621,024 of NC_088101.1, read as the reverse complement.
TAGAGCTAATATCCAATACTGTGGGTAAGACAGGATTATATTGGAGACACTGTTAATTTAAGTGTCGAATGCTTTAAAAGGGTTGAAAGTGTTCACTCATAACTTATGAATTCAGCATATGTTATAAATTATATGCGTATGTCAAAAACAGATGAGTTATGCATAATGTCTTTTTTCAATTAAGAAACTGATTGTCCAACACGTTAAAAACAACAACAACAACAACAGATCAGGATAGGTGAGGCTGCTCTCTGGTTAAAAATAAAAGGATCAATGAACCAAAGGGTGCCCTGGTAATAACTATAACTGTATGAGGGGAGGGAGCATCTTTTGATTGACTCTCCAAAGTAAACTGCATGTTATTTTTGCACCAAATATTTCACAAACATAAGTGTTGACATTCTTGGTAGTCTATAGTAGCTGAAAAATTTCATGCTCAGATGGAAAGCCACAATTTTTCCATCATGAAAGAGCTGGACAGCAACTGGGTAGGCTATCTTAACACTTTTTATTATCCCCTGTGTGGACTGTAAAGCAATCAAAACCCATTTAAGAGGGCAATGAATTCATAAGGCATCCATTCTGCACCCATTCTCTTACTGAAAAAAACTAGTAAAGAATATAACCCATACCAATTTTGAGTATTTTCACCTTCCAGGCAATCCCCGCCTGCCCGCCCGCCCCCCACCCCCCCTCCCAAACCAAAAACAACCCCATCCAAGGTTATACCAGAGAACTTTCAAGTGATCCAGGCAGCTTCTCTATACCTAACAGAGTTTGGCAAATACAAGCCACTTACATGATGACACTTCCCAGGAAAAGAAAAACTGGGCAAGAACCACCGAGTAGTGGTGAGCAGTACTTTATGATCCAGACTGTCAGATAAGTAGAGTTACAAGCCCGTAACACCCAATAGCAGTGAGCAGTAAATGAAGGTCAAAAATGTTTTACATCAAGATATACACAAAGGAGCTGTAAAGCACTGCCACGTATGCACTCTGTTCAAGCAAATATGGAATGACTGCTAAGTCTTGCCGCAGTGCTTTCCGGGGTGTTTAAACAAAAACAAAACAAAAGAATCTTTCAGCCAAAATGAACAAATGGGATACACATTCTTTGTCTAGCGACCAAACGAAATCCAAGATTCTTCATCCTCCCTATCGCCCAAAATTCAAAGAAGCTTTTCACCTTTTCTGGCTATTTCAAGTGTTTGTACATTTCTTTCCCCCCCCCAGTAAGTTCAAGTGTAGATAAACCATAAGACTGTCCCTTGTGGTATTGTTGACTTTATGGAAACCAGAAAATGCTAAAACATACCGTTCAATCTCAAGATTTCCAGCCCATGAAACTTTACAAAGCACACAAAACTATCGTCTTCCTCTGTGGTCTGAATCTACCCACTAACATATTCTTCAATTGCTGTTAGCAATGAAGCATCTTCTGGAAGATGAGATTACACCTTGAAGTCTTCCTAATTGCTTTATATAATTAAGGAACTGATCTTGAAAAGAGCCAAGTGCTCTCTCCTACTGCAGATCTCAGGAAAAGTAAATGGCATCAAAACACTTGGTATAAAGTTAACATTCACCTTACAAATTTCACAGGAGAGAAAAACCAAAGTTAACCTCAGTTAACTTCTCTATAGTTTATAACAAGCAGCAAAACCTAAAACAAGGCCCAGGCCTCCTCATTCTCACTCCTCTGTCCAAGCCACTAAGTCACAGTTACCTGAATTAGATTACCAAGGAAAGGTCAAACCCCAGACTACCGCTCCATTTAACATACACTAGAAAAGAGCTGAAGCAAAAGCAACTACTAGCACAAACAGCGTAGCCAAGTGATAAATAAACTGGATTTTAGACCCGGATTTAATTGAATAGACCAAAATTCTCTTTCAACGGGCTTTCAATTAAACCCTTAGGGTAAAATCCAGGTTCTGCTGGACTTAGTTGGAGCTTTGCCACTAACTTCATTGTTTAGGGAACTCAAACAGACCACAGTTGACTACAGAAAATACTCAGGGCTTCTCAACTCCAAGTTTTGCTTTCCAATTTAAATTCTCCTGAGGATTACTATTGTAAGCTGCCAATTTCAATCCACAAGAGAGCAAACGGAACCAGCCAGACTCCTCCCGCGCAACATGCTGCAGACAGTATCTCAAACCCTCTCTACTTCCATTCACCTCTTAAGTGTCAGACCACCACTTCTGAGTCACAGACACAGCACAGGAGTAACATCGATGGAGATGCTCAGACTGCTGTGCTAAGCATCACAGATAAGATTATCAACAGTAAGGAGAGTGTCCTCCACACTTCATGCAAACCAAAGGCACTATCCTGCTCCCATGAAGCGAAGGAGAAAACTCTTGCTGATGTCAATGGGAGCACATTCAAGCCTCAAGTTTGGTTAAGTTTGGAGAGCACTGTTCAAGTAGTAGTTCAGCCTTTGTCTTCCCCTTCGCCCTGTAAAAAGGGAACGACTTCATCCTTACTAAATCATTCTCATGTTTGTCAGCTTCCTGCCTCTCCCTGAGTGGTGGGATCCAAGCAGCCAAGCTGTTTATAGATACAGACAGATTGTGCATGATTTTAATTTTATTCAGTTCTAGAGGAGAAGACTAAGACTTGCCAGGGGTGGTTTCTGACACTACAGGATTCACTCATTTTCTTCATTCCCCTCATACTTGCAAAAGCAGTGGTAACATATTTAAACTATAAGCCTTCTGTGGGTGTGCCATGAGATACAGTCCATGCATATTTATAAGAACTCCTAGGAACACTCCATACAGTTTTAGAAACTTAAGCTGAAGACTTTCAAAGACATTTAGGAACGTAGAGATACAGGAGAAAGGGATCTCTTTAAATCCTTAAAAGCATCAAGGCAGGTGGATACATAATCCCCCAATGATTTCAAAAGTAACTGGGTACCTAAGCTCTTCAGCAGAATTGCAGAAGTTTATAAATCCTGCTAGCATCTATTTGCATCAGTACTTCCTAACTACTTTGGAAATACGGACTGAGGATCTTGGCTCCCATTGACTTTCACTGAAACATAGGTGTCTTGGGACTTTTAAAAGTTTGCATCAGTGATGCCTAATTGCCCAAATGAGATGAACCAAAATGGACTGATGCTCTGAGATTGGCTGTTTAACTTGGGAATTGAATTTCAGTTCAAAAGTCACAGATTCAAAAATTTGTTTCTCAAATGTTTCAGTCTCAATTGCATTTACCTAGAGATTTCCAACTACTCAGCCAGGTTCCACTGCTCATCTTATTTCCTTTGATTCATGAGTCTCTCTAGTAGACAAGAGTTGAGGCAAAGCCTGAAAATCTTGGAGAAAGTCAGAGCAATATCACAAATATGCTTGTGTTTGTTTTGGTATGTGGCATTCGCTGCTTGTTGAGTGAGTGGAAGTCTCAAGTACTGTGGTAATTGGAAAATGAACAAAGAAAACAGGGAGCAAGGCAAAGCTATGAGCACATCGACCAAATATCCCTCTTCTTTCTCACACATATGCACTTCTGAGACAACTCAAAAGAAAGATAGGTTTTAAGCATTAAAGTGAATTGAGTCTCTCCACATCACTCATCTTTGCTGTCTAGTCATCTTACTGCTTAGGATAACACTGCTCTTCAAGAAGTCACTTCATGAAAATTTTGGTATTGTTTCTGCTTGAGACCAAGTTGTCTGAAATATGACTTCCTGAATAGCTGCACATAGTTCTTTGACAGCATTTTTGCCTCACAGAGATGTTATGGGACGTGCTCTCCCCCCATTCCCAAATATTTCTTTTATAGCGATCTTAACTTCAGAGGAAGATCCAGGAGAGTAACTGTGCATCAGTCAGGCCCCATGCTGGCTCTCCTCAGGGGTGGAGAGCAGGCGCTCCGAAGCTGTCCTGCACGGCAAGTGGGGTCTGTCCTAATTACTAACAGGCTGACACAGCAGTCACCAAGTTATGTGGAGATCTGAAGATGATTAATCTCCCTGATGTCACTTCAATAGTTACTCACCCCCCTGTTTTCCTCCTCCTTTCCTCGGTGAAGGGAGGCCATGGTTAACCTTGCTGCCTATAAGTAAGGACAAAAACTGGAAGAAAAAGTGATGGCTAATTGCACAAGCTTCATGGCATAAACTTTGTTCATGAACGTAAAGCATTCCTAAGGTATGATTAACATCCAGTCCTAAGACTGCCAGCATCTGGCAATCTATCATTTACTTAGCTTACCACCATTTCAAAGCCTCATCTTCAAGGAAACAGGGCAGATGAGCATATTGTCTGTTCTCTCAGCTTGGCACTTGGCTTTGGATGGCTTTAGCTTATTTTTTATTAAAATAAAATGGGTCATCTAAAATAAAGCCAAATTCAATTTACAATTTGGGCAAGTTAGCTGGTTTTGACAGGATTCCCCGTATAGACAGTATCATGGTAAGAGCGCAAGTTGAAAGCCTCCAAGCGCAGCAACTTTCTCCGATATATTACTACAGCATTGCTCATAATTCAATGAAATGGACCTGTCCAATTTGGGCTGACCGTCAGTAAGATGCACAAGAAGGGACACCTGCTCAACAGAGAAAACAAGCAAGAGCGAGGAACAGAGAAACCTCAGTGCACCAGATACATTCTATACAGTCACGTCAAAGAATATTCACAGGCAACGCAAAGCAAGTCAGCAGAAACTCCAGTAACTTAAAGAGCAGGAGACCACAACATAAGCTGTTGGCATTTACGGAAATTGCAAACATAAATCAGATACAGAAAATGGCACTTTTAAAAAGAATTTTTATAAACCATACTGCCATAATCTAGACCATACACACAGCGCGAGCAGAAACCTATCAATTTTCACCTTCCCGTTCAGGACAGAATTTATAGCATCAAATTAAAAGAACATGAAATTAAGATTAGTGTCTAGTGAGTGAAGCATTTTCTATAAAGAAATAAATGCCAACAGATAAGTCTTAATAAAAAATAGCTAAGCAGAAGGCAACACAGAGTGGTTTGTCAGAGATCCATAACGTTGTCAGAGAACTGCTGGTTCTCAAACTTTACTGAACATTTTCCAGCAGTGTACTTAGCATGTGACCTTTCTGTGGCTCCACAGTTTCCCCCAACTGTTTTCATAGCTCATAAAACGTTTAGGAAGTGTTTATAAAAACTTCTTGAGGAAACCATGCCACAAAGAACTTGAGCTTCATGTCTCAGCAGTCCAGCTTTGATTTAGTTCTCTTCGATAGGATTTCATATTGTAAATGCCCCACTAACATCTGCATACGGGTCCTCTTGGGATAGTACTGAGACATAGTCCAGTTTAATGTATATTACTTGGCCAAGTTTCTCCAGCATGTGATGGCTGACTTGCCTCCCTCATGAAATCACACATGCAAGTGTTCCCCCCCCACACACGCTTACTGATGGTCACTTTCAGTGATCTGACTGTACTGGGAAGAGATATTGTGTCATAAACACCATCGCGACATCTGCAAAGGATCCTTCTGGAACCCAGCACAGGAACCATCAACCCAGAGAGCACTCTCAAATCAGAAGTCCACGACTGAGGGTGCTTGACGTACTGCCCTGTAAGCTTGCATTTGCTTTCTTATGCATGCTCAAGCAGTCTGTTTGGAAACGCACAGCCAGAGAAGTGTCACAAATGAGTTCTCAGTGTACAGCTCTCTAGAGAACGATTGGAAAGAGCAACAATGAAACGTGATCATACAAGAACAATGAGGTTTAAAAAACAGTATTTAACTATGTTTAATTAACTAAAACCAACATTTGTAGTGTTCTAGTGGGATTCTAGCCTTCAGTCACAGACTCATGACTTCCTGTGTTTCAGATATTTATTACTAATTATCAGTAGCTAATAAATATGCTCACGATAGGGAACCTTGTTCGCACAAAAAGACCCACTATCGATTTCCTATATTTTAGCTTTCAAGTTAAACATAATCAAGACGTTCTACTGAATAAACACAAAAGAATTGTTCAGTCATAACCTATTTTCCTTATAAATTTGGAAGGCAACTCTACAGATAAACTGTACACATCCCAGTACAAGCCATTGTAAGTATAAGCTATCTTTCATGTCTTGTCAGAATAAGTGGTAACAAAAGGACCATCACCTTGCAAAATGATGGCCCAGTTCACTTCACTAGTCATATATTTCACCAAGACCTTCTTATAGGGTTATTTTACGTAAAAAGGCATTTTAAACCCATATATGTTCCTACCTTAATATACCTAATCTAGTTACTAGGACAGTTTGTGGAAAAAACACACCAATACTTTGCAAAAAAGTATATTATCAATGCGGCAAAGGTTCTGTTCTATTTTGCTTGTAGATATGCAGTATCCTTCTGAGTAATAATGCATGCAGAGTAAGAGAAACACTATTTGTAATAAAAATAAATTACGGCATACTCATAAAACTTTTAGCACATACTTTTGACAATAGAACTTTTCCAGTTCAAGGCTGTTTTATGGCACAAAAACAATGTTATTCAATCCTAGGAATCACCTATGTGATTTTTGAGCGTCTAGTCAAGTGTGCATATTCTCACCCTTGTTAATTAATTATCCACTCCTAAGCAGTAAATAAGAAGCAGTCATTACCCCTGAGGAAAAAGTATGACACACGTATCAGGTGTTAACCATAAAAAACAGTTTCAACTGTGTATTTGGTTCCCAGGCTAAGCTCAGAAACTTAAAATAAAGCAGTCAGCGGAAAACAGCTACACAGTTCCTAGTTCTGAGGACTGCAGGACACTTTAGGAGGTGCCAGACGACATAACAGTGCATCTTTGTTTAGACTTCAAGGTACCATAAAGCTTGAGTCACTTGGGTTTTGACTCCCTTTACACAGCTGCATGAAAGGTAGGGAAAAGTGAGTGTCCCTTCTACAAGGACTTGCCATCGTTTACAGTCATGAACAAACTGTGTTTGTTCATTAGGAAACAATCAGGAGAAGCTGTAGCATGCTTCTGTGAATCATTTCTTAAAGTCCGTTCAATTAATTTTTTCAGACACCTGTCATTGGCTACCTTTTATCAACAAAGATCTTTCTATAGTGCACACAACACGTTATGTCAACCACTTTACTACATCTTTCTTATTCTCCCTCCCCCATTAAAAAAAAAAGACCATAATACGCCAACACTCCCCCCTCTATGCACCCATCCCTCAAATGGATGATCCACCTCAAATATTTCCTATCATCTTACTGGCTAAATAGACACACAAAAGACACAAACCCTTCAGACTGAGAAATAAGGTCAAATGAAAGAGGTGTGAATTGTGGCAAAGTGTGACTTCTATTATCTACGCAATTTCTAACTTATTTCTCTGAGCAATTAGCCATGTACTGTGCTACAGATGGTTATACATTATTACAGTCTATATATTTGAGTACATCCTACAAATAACTTATTTAACTTCACAGCTATTATTTTTGTACTTGAAAGAATGGCCAGTACACCCTTCTACAGCTGCAACACTCAAGTTACAGGTTCTGAAGAGTCAGTTGTTGTGTGCGCTTTGTTGTTGACAAGGGCAAGTGTAAAAGCATAACTGAGAAGGCCTGTTTTGCAAGTAAAGAGGAAAAAAGAAAATATTGTTCTAGAACAATAAAAGAAGGTCTCAGGATATAATCAGATCTCTGCCTATGGAAGTTCTGGAGAGAATACAAGAGCTGATATATTACTAAGTACAAATACAGGTAACTGATGATCTCCAATGCCTATAACCACTATTTCACAGCAACCCAGTCTCGAGAGCCTTGTTTTCTAAAGGAAAAAGAGAAACCAGAGAGAGTAACATCTGCCTTCTTCAGTGGGATGGAGCAGAAAGGTCCAGTATCTTCCAATAACGGAAAGTCTCAGACAATTCCTCTGGAACAGAAGTCACGCTGGAAACTTTAAAAAAGCCATCCACCAACCAAAGAACTTTCACTCAAACTTTAAACAGTTACAGACAAAACCAAAAAGCAGACTTCTATGTTTATAGTAACAGTGTAAGACAGTACAAACAATGTTTCCCATCAGAGAGGACAGCCTTATTTGAGGTGGCAATCAGGTCTCTCCAGTATCCATTACGTTACTTTATTTGTTCTCCTTCTGTTTCCAGAGGACAGTGTAGTAAAGATGTGCACAAACTCATGCTCTCAAAGTCACTGTGCCCACCACTCATCTTGGGAATTAATGTCTTTTTGATATTTCAAAGGCATGTAGTTAGATCTTAGGTGAAAATAAGGTAATACCAGGAATAAAGAGGACACATATCACAGTAGCAGAGCCTAATCGCTCATTTCTTTAATTAAAAGTCTACTGGCGACACTACCCTTCTCCCCATTATCCACTTGCTGCACCCAACAGTCACTGAGGCAAACTGAAGCTTAGGAGTTTACACCACCATCAACATCACAGTTTGTTCACTCTACTGATCATTAAAAAGCTTTAATAACATAAAAATAAAGGTCACCTTCAATGACCTTCCATTCAAACATGTTTTCTTGCAGTAGTTATCTAAATACCTGAAGTTTATCTTTGTGTTTCATCAAAATACATGGCTTTGTCAAAATACAAGCCAACCTAAACTTCCTGGAAGAGAGAAGATACTTGAAGCACATGATTTAAATTTACTAAGCTCAGTAGGGTTAATACCCTTTTTGCTCAGTTAAACTGCAGTCCTTCAAACATTGCCAAATGGGAAAGAAACAAGCAATCAACAAGAAACACTTCCAGATATGGAGAGCAATTCATAGAGGAAATGCTCTGGGAAGGCTCTTCAATCTAACGCATGACCCTTTATGGTCATAGTGAAATCTTTCTTCACACTGGTATCATACATACTCAGAGAATTTCTCCCTACACTAAGAGAGATCACTCATATTTACAGATTTTTTTTTTTTAACATGAGAAAACTCATCTATTTAAGAAATCCCTGTTTAGGCAGCTTCACAACACATTTGCTTTATTACTATGCAGTTATTGCCTTAGGCATCCACTCACACATCTATAAAATTAATTCACTGTCATCCTGTAGCTGCACTAATGAGCTGCATCTGAACAGTTTTCTTTTAGAGGTAAAACAGATGGAAGAATATTTATTTAAAGCAGATTAAGTAGGTGAATTATGAATAAAAGCTTCTAAACAAGCCTCTTGCACAGGGAAATTAAAAATAGCAAGGTTAGACAAAGATTCAAGAACGAGTACTTCAGCAGGATCAAAAGCTGCCCTAAGGCACTACTCTCCGTGTACCACTTCTACAGCACCAGCAGAATGACCATGAACTCTGCTCCCATGACCACCCACCGGATCCTGCAGTCTCTCTACTTTACTCTCTTTTATAATGGGAGAGCTGCATAGTCCCATAACACCTACTAAGAACACATGCCTTTTCTTTCACCTAACTGAACTGGCAATCAGAGCAATCCAGGCTATTTCCTGGTAGTTTGCCCCAACCTACTAGCCTATGACAGTGTTTGCAAGAAAGCTGTTTGGTTTTTAACAAGACCAAAACCAAAACACCTTCCTGCCACCTGATTTGATAAAAGGAATGATGCTGTGTATTAGACTGGAATTTAAGGAATGTATGTTTTTTTAAAACATGCCATTCCTCAACTATGATGCATTTTCTGTCATTAACTTGGGAATTGTTTTAGAATTTTATATCCCATAAAAGTATGGCACTACAGCTGATGTAGAACAGGGTTACGTCTTTGACTGGATGGCAGCCCACTACTTAAAAGGCACCCTTCCCTGGTTGACGCAGTTATGTTTCTGCCAGCCTTGGAGCACAGACAGCTTGGTCTCATGTGGTTTCACTTGTGCATTTGTTTCCCCCTTTACTGCAGCTTCCACACCTGAATATGTAATCTTCAATGGTGTTGTTCGTGTTTGGCCAGAACTAAAATATTTTATGCTGCAGCCTTGCATTTCCCAGTACATAGATGAATATGAAGGATTTACACACAGTACATCTGACCTCCTGCTGCGAGCGGTATTTCAGCAAGATGTCCATTTTTGGCAAGAGTGGGGGAGAGGAGAAAGAGGGAGTTCCCATCTTGTTGCAATGCATCCAGGACCTCAGTGCTTTAAGATAAGTTGACTGAATGACCAACAGAAGTGTCCCATGTCTAATATTGTTGTAAGGTTTGACCACTTTATCTCAAATTTCTTGCTGTGGCTTCCACGTTTTTCATTGCGTAACACCACTCGTGAAAGGGATACACAATAAAAAGAACAAACAAACATTTCTGCCATATTTGTTTTCTATAATTAGAAAGTGACTTTCTAGCTATGAGGAAGCATATCACATAATGCCAGTGAAACTAGCGGTGCTCTGCACACTATTAAATCTAATACAGCATCTAGTGTCTCCATTGACCATTTTCACCAGAACAGATTTCTGCTCAATTATTGCCCTGACAGCTTTATATTTGTGAAAGTTTTAGTTACAAAACAAGTCCAGTTCTTCTCATGATTACAATGGTACAAAATCAGATCAAACCCAACTTCAGTAAGTAGTCAGCATGTGTAGAGATCCTAACAAAAACCAAAATGTCACTCACATACCCCCTCTACATTTCTCCAAGTTACTGAAACACCTTTTTATGAGTTCTCTGTCTGTAGGGGAGAAATGCCTAGTGAGATTGGCTTACCCTGCTGAAGTAAAAGTCATTAACTCAAATCAAAAACTAAAAAAGCTAGAATGAGTTACAAGAGCTATGAGAGAAGCTTCTGCCCAGTACCAAGTAGAGTTTTCTGATAAACTCCTCTTTTGTCCTGAATAACAGAACAGTACTACACCTACAGTGACTACTTACAGCATAAGCTTCAGTGTGAATACTGACAATAAGTCCCAGTCCTACAGTTATGAGACAGCCATCAAAAACACGATCTCACAGAGCAAGCTCGTTCCGGTACAGCCAGAAATCTCAGTGGAACGCAACAGCCACTGCTTTGAACACCTGATCTCGGCCTATTTGTATGTTCCCAATGTAACAAGTTATTCCTTCCTGGCTGATCACCAATATATGTGTATACTTGCATTGTGCCTGGGGGCAGTTATAGGTCTCCAGCAGCATTTTAATAAAATATTTTAATATATATTTTGTGAATTCTATTCATAAAGTTTCCATATAAGAAACACTCGCAGGAAACTAGAGAGGGGAAGAAAAAAAAAACAAAAACCCTACATGGACCACAGTGTGTCCTACTGTCCATATAGCTTTAAGGTTACACTGGATTAGATCACACTAAAGCAGGCTGAGACCTGCACCCAGGATAAAGCTGCACATTGATGCTGCTTTGGTCACCTTGCACGGTTTTCTGTAAAACTAAAAGTTCTTTCAAGAGACAGAAGTCACAGAAAGCTGAGATGGTCAAGGAGACACTTACGTTCAAAAGGGGAGGTCGGCAATTGTTCAAAACGGCCCATTTCATTACTATCTAGGATCAAATATACAATAGGACATCAATTCCCTCCTCAGTGCTCCACTACTCCTGGTTGCTCTCTGAACACTGGAGTCCTACTGGTACGAAGGTACTGAACTACTGCATACTACCTTTGTAATAGGAAAAAGTAAAATAATCCCTGTAGTCCAGTTGCCTTTTAAGTTTCTGCCTTTGGATTTATATATTTTCTGCATCAGTCCCCAAAAAGGCATAGTCACAAGCTTGCACAATCCTTCCTTTAGGGACCTTTGAACTAAAAGTAAAAAGCAATTCTCAATGAATTCCTGTCAAGAGACTAAGTCTATGAGCAACCTCTGGCTGCTGTCACAGTATAACTGATATATAAACAAAATCCCACCTCTATGACCATGTTGCCATGATGCAGTAATGGGCTGTTGGTGTACAAAACAAAAAAAACATGCAATGGGGAGCAGGATTATTTGGCACTTCACGGCATACCACAGCTCTATTTCAACTGGGGACAGAAGTGCCCAAACTATTCCCCAGTACCTGGGGAACATGGCTAACCGGGGCGCCCTTTCCTGCTAGGTATAATGTGCTACCCACCTACGTCGGCCTCCTACCTCGCAGCCGCAGAGACGGGGAGCCCGGTTCAGCCGTCGGGCTTCTCTGCACCCGAAGCAAGCGTCACCACCCCGGCAACCCCTCCGCAGTCCTTCCCCCGTCCTTCTTGCCTCTTTGGCACAAAAAATGCTGCAAAGCTGAAGGCCGTGCTGGAGCCAGTCAGGAAAGGTGTCGGTTGCCCTCTAGAAAGCTTGCTTGCTGGGCTTCCTACATTTATTTTTAAAAAAATAAATAAATAAAACCCATCTAGCTTGTTAGGTCAGAAAAATGCAGCAGTTTCTTCATATACAAAAGTCTCAGCAATTTTAAGGGTAATTACACACTTCAGAGCCCGCTAACAGCACAAAGGCAATGAGGTTTTTCCAGTTTACCTCAGCATATTTTTGACTCCAGCCCCTTTCATGGCTAAAGGGGAAGGTACAGGGACATCAGTCATTTATGAGGCTTCAAGTCACATCCTATCAAGCAAGTGCAACCCCGATCACCGTGCCATATTGTCCCAGGACCCATCTCACAGGCTTTTCCTCAGAAAAACACGCTCTCAGGACCAGGGCCCTTAAAATACCAGTGCTGCTGTGGTGCTATCCCCCCCGATCAAGTTGCCCTTCAAGGGGCAGCGACCCAGCACTTCAGTTGCTCACATTTAACAGGTCGGCCTGCTCTCCTTCCTCTGTAAGGGGTGATACTACCGCCATGCAGCTCCGAGCTATCGCCCCACGTGGCAGGGCCCGCGGCCCCCCTGGAGGCTCAGCCCTGGCCCCCCCGGTGCCACGGCTTTGGGCAGAGCACCTCAACTGTCCCCTGCCCAAAGGTGGATGGCAACCTAGCCACCACAACTTCAGCCTTTTTCTTAAGCAAGTACTATTTATAAATACTTCTCCTGCTTATCTCCTTGCTGGCCTCCACTCGGTGCTCATCCGTCTCAATAAAGTATTAAAGCCTAAGAAGTCCATGGGGCCTGGGACCGTTTTCCTCAGTTAGGGTTGTAACTGGTGCCTACCGTCTCTGTAACTGTTGTCTCTTTTTGGTTTCTTCGTCATTACGTACAAATCCCTCTCAGTAAAGAGAAAGGAACATATAAAAGTCTGTATTTAAAAAAAGTACACACAGAAATTTATCCCTTCTTCTCTAACTCTTCCCACTCTTTTCTTTGGCAGCACCGTTTAATCTTTTACCTCATTTCTCCAGCTTTTCCTCCTGATGATGATTTAATACTTGGGTAAAGTCAAGTTCGACTACTTACTTCAGGACCGACTCGAGTGAGAAGAGCAGAACCGCCACTCTTGCAGATTCTTGTTTTTGAGGGCTTCTCCCCCACCCCCAACACACCTACCCAATCTGACAGATGGGGGGGGGGAAGGGGGGAGGGAGAACAACTTTTGGGGACACACCAATTCACCTGAGAAGCCTGCAGTATTTTAAATTTGGCAAACCTAAGTTTGCCGATTCCAGGAACTAATGATTCTTTTAAGCTCTAAACAGTAACAAAATTATCACAATTCCCCTATGGGATTTCAGCTCACGTGCTGCTTTTAGCATCACCCGACACTTCCGAACAGCTTCCAGTTACCGAACACCACCCGCCATCAGTAGCCATTTCCTTTGCGCACAGGGCTAACCAGCAGAAAAGCCAACCTGTGACTTCCAGTGCTCCTCCATCCTGCTCACCTTTCCTCCGCTCCCCACCCTTCCCAAGGTCTTTGTTATACTATTTTCTCCATGGAAGAATCCAAGTAAAAACCAAGTGGGTAACTGGACAGTTTACAGGGTAAGACCTTTTGTTTTAAATTACACAGTCTGGTTTCGTGCCCACCCAAGGGTCTGAAGCAAAGGAAACCTGGTGGTCTAACCTTGCTCCCACGACACAGAGGTTCGACATCGCCAAAGCAAAACACCTGATTCCACAGAAATTGAAACATATCTGCTGCCTCTTTGCCGAGGAGAAATGAAGGTTGACATGAATGGAAATTAAATTATCTCCTTCCCCCAAAGGCAGTCATCTTCCCAGGTTTCCTTGCTAAGGGAAAATGAAAGAGTTCACATTTCATTGCCTGCCCCATAGCTGTGACTAGACAGACAATTTCTTCTATCCCCCCCCAACTTCGATTTTCCAAATAATCCTAAAAGAACTTAAAATGGAGAGAGGGAAAAAAATGCAGATTTAAGCACAGCATTAATTGTGGAAGTGTGCTGAAACTGAAAATTGTGTGGTTTTGTATAAAGGAAAAGAATATTGTCACATAACCTCACTGAAACATATGGTTTGCATTGATTCTCAAAAACCATAAGCAAACACTAGAAAAATCGTTATGAAGTTTTTTAAGAAATTGTTGGTGGGAATTAGGAAGAAAAAAAAAAAGACATGTCAAAAGAAAACAGACTGTCAGACTTGCAATTGAAAACTAGCTGAGAATAGATACTTTTAGAAACAAGCTTGTGTTTCACAATTATTTACAGTAGATGAAGAGCCTAAAGGCATTTAAGCAAAAAAGCAGGAACACACCACAGTTACTTCGCTAGGGCCACCATGAGCATTTCACAACTTTAATGAATTAGCAGGCCCTGCATTGGCCCTTTTCATTGACTAAACAATTCAAGTTTAGTATTAACACAGATGAGTTCTACTGCATGTGTAATCTGTAAACATACATATACCAACAAATATAACACACATTTTAATGCTTGGAATGCTTAAGGAATCCGATTTTTTCTCCTTAAAACAATGTGAATGACAAATTACCTCCTAGATGACCAGGAGTTTGCCTTGAAAAGTTATCTTTCTGTTTGATAAGCAATCAAAAGCACTAGAACTTCCATAACTCACTATATTACTTTTAAGTTATGCATTTCTAGTGCACTGAAGTTGCAGGATTACATGTTAGCCTAAGACACAGTGAATGACACTCCACTACTTCACATTATTTCATTTTTGCACTAGCCTGTCCACAGTTACTGAAAACTGCTGAGTAGCAATAACTCGTGAAGGAACAATAATGTATTCACTGCCATTTATCTACACATACTCTTCCACCCTCAACCAGCAGGTACTGTCATGAAATATTTTTTCCATAAGGATATGAGCAAGATTCATTAAACTCATATGCCTGGATGTTTTACTGACCTGACTGAGTAAGGCAGGTTATCTTTATAAGAGAAGACACCAACAATAAAGTAGTCTAACACAATGGAATTCTTCATCTTTCACAACATTTAAGAAACAGACCTTATGTTTAACCCATGTAGATGTATTTTATGTAAACTCAGCACTGAGATCCACTTTCTTTCTCCTTTGTTGCTTTAAATCTTGCCAGCAACCTATTAAAAATACAGGAGTCTCAGAAGGTTTTGTAATAACCTCCACTGATCCCATTAGCAACACCACAGAATGACGACCATGCACTCTCGAGCCCTTTTCTGCATGTTCATGTTTCAGTCCTATCACTCAGGAGAAAAGTTTTGCTTATTCTTATCCAAGATAATTTCCACTGTAAGTGCTAAGATACTGTTACTAGCTAGCTTGCCCATACACTGCTTATTTTTATTTCAATTAATGGATACAATACAGGCTATGGAAGATAGTTGGATTTTGTTGGTCATTTCATTATACAAATAGCACTATACTTTCAGATGGGTAAATGGGGTTGTGAATACCTGCCAACAACTGTTAAAAAAAAAAAAAAAAAAGTAACAACTGATGACTTTTGCTATGAACTCCTTATACATCAGTTAAATAAAAATGAGCTGAAAGACACCTTGCTCCTGACCATGAAAAGTGTAACACTTGACTGTAGAGTTCAGAATGGGTAAGCACATCTTTAAAGGAGTTGAGTCCTACAGACTTCTAAGTCAATAAGAAGATGACAATGTCAACGTGTCAAAAGAAACACTTTCCAGGTAAAAGGCACACATTTTTAAAAGCCTATTTCCCTGGATCCTTTATGAAGTGTTTTTGATTAAGGCAGTCAAAAGGAATTTGATTTTTACTTTTCTTTTCCCTAAGGAGTGCTGGGGTCAGAACAGGTGACATGCAGCCTGTAACACCAACCTCAGTTGTACATCAAGCTGCAGCAGACTTGTGATTGTACATGCAGAAGGCGCTTGTCTACCAAGATGTCTCATCTTTGGGGGTCTTCTGTGGATGGAAGCTGATGACAGCTCAGACAAGTACACGCCATTTCAGTATGGACAAGTCCCTTTGCAGCACTGACTTCTGCCATTATAAAACCAGCAATAACAATAGCGCCCAACTTAACCTGAGGAGGGCAAAGGAAAAATCAATCAACTCTCCCCCACATCCTCCTCCTCTTCCCCTAAAACCTCCCAAACATGCCCAGGAAGTTACTGGGTTCTCCACTGCTGCAGCGGTACAGCTATTGGTATACTGAAAACCATCAGGATAGGTGGATCTTACCCTGAATTTACTCCCTGGCACTGGACTGTGGATCCCGTGAGACTGGTTTTATGTTCAAAGCATTCTCAAGGCTTTTTTTTCCCCCTTTGTGGCACATTCTGTATCCATCAACATCAAGCCACAAACTCCATTTTTTCCTTGTTAATTATGCCTACGCTGCTCTGCTCTGGCTTTGTTTGTTGCAGCGCTTTGATAAATGAGTGCTCTGCCCTCATCGTTCTGAGGACACAGAGAAAAGTCCCCTCCAGTTCCAAATTTAACGATGAAAAATAAGGAAATGCTTGGTTTTTATACTAGAAATTGATGAAGTGTGCTGGGGGGGGGGGGGAGGGGGAAGAAGTGGGAAAAAGAAAAAGAAATTCCAGAATTAACAAGACCGGACCAGCAGCTCTGACTTTCGGGGACTGCTGGGTCAGCCAGCTCTGAATATGCTTCCAACTATATTTAAAACACTCTCACTTGACTTTTGCACCAGTACAGCCTTCCAGTTTCAAAACGGTAAAGTTCCTCACACTTGATTAACTTACAACTACAGCTTGTTTACCCAAGAAGGGTTACAAAAATGCAGTTACTTCTACATAGATGCATTAGTGCCACAAGACCCCTAGGAGATGCCCTGGCTTTGCAACAAGCTAACACCAAGTGACCTGTTTACATTTAAAATTAACCTTCTGCTCGGTGTTGTACTTGGGATACTACAGTTAGTCTGTCTCAGCACAGTACTACCTCTGTTGAACTCAACAGGAAAAAACAGCCTATAGCTTAGTTCTGGCAAAGGACAGTATCGTGTCCCTTCCCCTCCACCCCTGGTGAAGGAAAAGCAGCACAGAAGAAATACAGGGCGAGGGCAGGGGGGAAGGGAAAACACCCACCCAACAGTCCTGAAAATTCAAGCCCATGGTTACTCAGTAATAAGTCGACAACAAGCTCCTTGTAAGGATGCCAGCACCTGTTTCTCGCGGTACAAACTACTAAAAATATTGTGGCCTGCACAGACTGATCACAGGGCAGCAAAGCAACGATAACATAATGAAAAGTCATTTCAAATTACTTTACATATTCAATTAAGATTTCTGGCTTAAACAGGTGTTAATGTGATGGAAAAACATGTTTAAATAATAATAATCACCTGGCCATTCTTTAAACCAGGAAGACATCAGTTCTCACTAAAACTCTAGGCTTAGAAGTCAGTAAGACAACTCATTTCAACAAAGTACAAAAAAAGCCTATTCCAGTTCTTCACTCATCAGAAGTGGCATTTGTGGACCAGTGGTTTTCTGTGCTCTTTGCCCAGGGCATGCTAAGAAGAAAGCGGTGGGAAGCATCGTACACTGCAACAGAGTCACATCCAGAGAGCAGTAGCCCAATACCACGGCTAAGAGGGAGCACGTTTCTTTCACTTATGATGTTAATTTCCTCCTCCTGTCTGTTTTCTGTCAAATGAAACACGCTTCAGTTTTTGGCAATAAATTACACTGAAGTGTGTGCAATGGTACCTAAAGGGATAACCAGCTGTATTTTAAGTTCACTTAATCTCTTTGTTCTCAGGAATACTTGCAAGTTTCAGGCATGGCATGAAAAAGAAAGCAAAACCAAACTTGATTCAGAACCAGAATTTTAGTGTTTCCATGATTTGGCTCCTCTGTCCTTCTCCCATGGCTCTGTCTGCATCTGATTCTTCTGAAGCTCCCAGCAAACGGCACTGCTCTTTCTCCTTCGCTAGCTGCAATTCACCCTTGCACTGGACCAAACAAATGCAGTTTTCGTTTGGACACTGCAAATTGCCAAGCACTTTTAGCTCCTGGCCTCAGACTTGGATCTCTCATTGCAACCAAGGCAGGAATACCTTAAAAGTCAGGTCTAAAAATGGGTACTTTGGAAATATTTATCCCAGCCTCCCTGGGACAAATTCTGCACTGAGATACATATTGTGCAGTCTCCCAAGGATAAATGGGCTCATCTGTATATGCACAGAGCTTGAAATACAAAGTGATTTGTTTTGAAATAACTAAAAGAAAAATGCAGATTTCTGGGGTCACCAAAACTACTGCAACTGCAAGTGTTTCTGCATGTTTCTGCATTTCTGCATGACCAGGTCGTACAGCCCCTTTTTGAATTCATGCCTTGGTCGCTGGGGCTGCAGATGGGTCTTGCTTCTCTCCTGCCATTCTTCCCTCCAAAAGTCATCTGTGGGGCAATTCTGATGAGAGGGACTAAGGCCAAGGCCATTCTCTGCCCCTTCAACATAGCCATTAGTGCTCTCTAGACACGTGGACTTTCCTGGCTTTATGCTTGAGGCTCCTGACAGATGTTTCTCCTGTACTCATAATTCACCCTCTATCTTTCAGGCATTTGGATTATCCTTGGTTTTGGGATACTCTTATGTCTCCTGGTCAACTTTACTAACCCAGAACTTTTATTTTCATGCTGGTGCCCCTAGGCTACTTTACAAACTCCTCCTTTTCAGCCACCATGAATAGGATAGCTAATTGTCTAACTTTGTTGAGAATTAGCTAAATTAATTACAAACATTCAAGAAAAAATAAAATTGAACAGGCAATCACAGATCATCACCTACCAAGCTGATAAACACAGCACTAGCTCAGCAATTACTCAGTTTTGTAGCATATTACAGTTCATCTTGTTCCATCCAATTTTCTTCATAAGCTTGTTACACACATCTACTAGATGCCTATGCCAGTTCTGTATGTACAATACAGGATTTGGCTGGGGTGGGGGGAGGGAGCAGTTCCGATTGGGAAACAGCAGGGAAGGAAAGCTGGTTAGCCCTAGGAAGTCATTACCTGGCTAATGTCAAGCCCTTCATATTATGTTGTTTTTCAAATACGTATTTGGAGCTGTATCATTTCCTTATGTCACTCCTGAGTTTTGACATCCAGATAAGTGAGAGAAGTCTAATGGTTGAACATTCCCTTGTGCAAATACATCTACAGAATATAAAATCAACTAACTGGTCACTATGGCTAATCCCAGAAACACGGGAAACCACAAGAAAGTCAAAGTATTCACATGCCTACGCACCTATTTAAGCATCTTTTCTAGTGCCTCAGTCTTCTTTCAAAGCGGTACCTCAGAAAAAGCCCTGAATTCACCCTATGCTTAAGAGAACATAGTGGAAAAGCTTGAAGGCAGTGTTCTTTCAAAGTAAAAATAAGAGTTTGCAGAGTGTGGTGACTTGTGTGACATGCCTTCTGTTTCACTGACATGCAAGCCAGACATCTGATATTCAGCTGTTTTTTTTTTTTTTTTCCACACAAGATAGTGGGATTATATCAAACATTGTGTGGCTTGCCACAGCAGAAAGGGCGGTGTGCCACATGACTTTCATTTGACCAACATGAACAAACATGTCACTAAAAGCTTTCTTAGGAAACTGTCTTCTTGAAACAAAAAACATGTTTTGAAAGAGAGCCCACAACAGAAGTCTTGGAATCTTTGGCCTTTGCATAATGTGGAACATTTTCCAGGATAACTACAGCAGTGCAACAGTCTTGAAGGCCAACAACCAAGATAGTCCTAAAGTAACAACATACATGGGTTTTGGATACTCTGTTTGGCAGCTGGAACAAGGTACCTTGAAATATCAACAAAACTGAAGTCCAGATACAGTGACTAGCTATTACTTTTCATTGTGGCAGTGGGCCAAATTGTGTTCATTTTACTCACAGGAGCCATCCAGCTGAGGTCAATGTGATGACTCACTTGAGTAGAGCGTGCAGTACTTGGCACAACATGTTGCAGAAGTGCAGATGTGGAAACCACTCTACAGCCAGAGACAAACAATGCGATTCTGCAAGGCAAGAAGTGATTTGAATTTGTTTCTGCTGACCTGTTCATGCACTAAGACCTAATAAGGCAATCAGATCTCCCTAACAGTAGAGTTTATTACTGATATGTTATTTATGGTTTCAATAACCTCTGTTTCAAGAGAAGCTCACTGGTTCAACAGGACCCACTGATATTTTCTGACCATCTCCTGCAGGCTAGATCCAACTGTTCGGACTAGAATAGGGAATGTCATTAAGGATTCATGTTTCTCACAAGAGCATGCTGGGATACAAGCATTTGCTTACAATTAGAATATAAGAAAAATTATTTTCTTAAAACATAATCCCAGATAGTTTTGAGTAAAGACTAACCTTCAGATGCTATTCCTGGTATATTCCCTCCTATACTGCAACTTAGATTTTTTTTTTTTAAGCCAAATTGTGGAAACTCTGAGCAGTTGTATTAGTTTCTGATACTTTTTCTTTTCCTTCCAAAGTCATGCATCTCTTCACTGTGAATAGATATTCTCAGCTGGCCCTGCTTCATTTGTAGGATGAAGAACCTGGAATAACTACGTGGAGATAGAGGGAAAAAAAAAAGAAAAAGAGAACAACTGCTTTCTTATATGAATTTGCATTCCATTTGGAGTAACTCACAGACAGCAGGTTGGAAACCACTAATTTTGACTTGTGGAGTATTGCTGTGATTTTTCTCTCTCCAAGGGCACATTTTGCTCTCCCCAAAGAGACGAGGAGTTCCTCCCTACAAATGCACATAGATCACTAGATGTAAAGGTCACCTGCACGATAGCTTGCTACATCTGCCACCCCCATAAGCATGCACTTTGCTTAAGTGCTCCTTCCAGGTCCTTCCCTGACTGTGTTTTTTCCAGAACATCCCTTCAAGGGGAAGTTCCAAACCACAGAAAAGGAAAATACTACAAGCTACTGCAGTCTCTGGATTGCACTATCAGTCTGGCAGAGAAAGAAAGAGATGGAGAGGGAAAAAACTGGCAGAGGCACATTCCCAGTTTCTACACCATCCAAAATTTGGATATAAAATACATAAAAAGAGCATGACAGTAGATGTGAGAAGAATGAATATGGCATTTATGGTACGAGGGGGAAGTCTTTCAACTACACTAGAAGACTCGGTTGTAAATTAGATCAACCACATCTCATCGACATATGACTCACCACAGAAGTAATTTTTTATTTCATTTGGGGTTGCTGTTAAGTTTCATCCATACAGACCCAATAGCGTGCTTGCTCTAGTAGGGGTGTGATTAATAGCATCAAAATAAACAAAGCAAAAAGATTTTTGTAAGTATGCTAAAGTTTCCTTACAACTAAACCCACTGAATGCACGTTCTAGGCTTTCGTTACATGATTTCTTTAAATTCTAGACCATTTTGAGAAAGAGACCGGATTCACTGCTGATTTCCCCAACGGATCCTTCAGTTAGTTTGGTCATTAGTTCTTTGCACTCACAGCCACAAGATTAGCTAGTTTGTACTACAATGCACACCACAGTGACAGGCTTGATAGCTGAGGGACTGACACTGTTACATGAAACCTGGTTTAATCAAATGGTAACAATCATGTTTTCATTGATCCAAGATACACATGACATGAAAACATACTTTTCAGTATATCTCTATTCCCATTTCCTCATTTTTTGGGTGATAAAAATTGTTTGTATCTGCCCACATAATAAGAACCAGAGAAAGCTCTCTGTGTCTATGCAGTGTCTTAAGTAATATCAATCTATCATCATTTCCCACCAATTTACATTACTCAGTATAGAAACAGATTCTGCAAATGGCTTGCAGCCATCCTTTTGCATTCTCTGAGTAACTCTGGGCAAACCAAATAAGCTAACCTGCTCCTAAATTTAAGTGGGCTTCTAAGAAACGTTTTGTATGAGACCCAGTTCTGTACATCCCGAGTTATAGAGAGCTTTGCATCAGCATGCATAGGCTAATTACAGGGTAATACAGTACAACAGCAGCATCTGACACCATTGATGGTTCAGCTCTTTCTTTTGCAGCAGTGTAACAACCACAGTACATCCCACTAGATTTGCTACAGGCCTTCCACTTGCCAGGCAAGGTCTGGGGAAGAGCCTTGAGCTAGTCTCAAAGGGCACTAACAACGTAGCCCTAAGCAAAACTCATGCTGATCCTTCACGCTGCAATCAATCTTTGTTTAGTTTTGTAATCTAAGTACAACAGCGTCTGCCTTCTGTCAGCTACAGAAGGCCATATGTGACACTGGGCACTGGAAAGCAGACAAGTTTTGTGTTTTTATAACAAGCTATACCATGTACCTCAGGATATCAGAGCTGAAGAGACAGGTTTGCTTAATGTTAATAAAGGACAGGGTTGCATTCAGTTACACCACAAGTTTAAACACTTGGTTTAAGCCAGTCACTACAACATTATCCGTTAACATTTGACTCAGTTCATGAAGTGACAGCTCTTCTATCTTAGTGCTAATGGCTAGAAAGAATATTTTGAATGTACAGAAGAATCTATCAAAAGTGATTTAGGCTTCTGAAATTCTGTTTTAGACTTCTCTGCAACCATGACTTTCCTAAATCTTTCCCTTTGCGTATTTATGAAAGGAGGAGACTGCAAACACTTATGTTATGGTGGCAACATTATCAGCGATTGATCACATCTGCAGTGCTGGCAAACTTCATAAAGAAGTAAGTAAGGCATTTTGGAAGGTCTGCAATATAATCTTTGTATACTATTTGCCATCCAGAAAAAGAAAAAAAAAAAAGAAAAGAAAATTTATCAGCTGAAGATCAGCACTACCATTTGTTATAAATCAGCTTGCCAGCTGCACCCAGACATTCTAGAATCACTTCCGACCCCTTTTAACAAAAAATAACTGTAACAGTAAAAATAACGAGAATACTTTCTCAGTTTAATGACTAATAAAAAAGGCACCTCTCTTCAAATAGCTTACAAAAACTTACATAAGCCTTTTTGAAAGGAAAAGGCATGTTTCTCACACTGAGCTAAAATGATCAGTATTCAGAAATATACAGTCATTCTGATTTTAAAAAAAAAGTATAATAGATCTCTGAGGTGCTAAAATGTATAATGGAGTGGTCAAGTAGCTTAACAGAGAAATGGTTTTGTTCAACTGGACTGAACTAGCAGTAGGAAATGCAGATTTCTCTCCAAAGCAATGATTCCAAAAGAAGGGAAAAGTCTGCCTGATATTCAGTCCAAGACCTTCCAAAACCAGATCTAGAGACCTCAGTCTGCAAATGCACGTTTACTTTATCTTCAGAAGTTGAAGGCCACCAAAAACCTCCAGAAAAGGTCAAAAGACTTTTTTTTTTTCTTTGCTCCTTCAAGGCATTTTTGCCTAGCCCAGATAGCAGATTTTTCAAGGGCCATTGTTAGCCCTTGGATATGGTGATGTTCTAGGCTGTATGCACAGGTTTTTGTTCTGTTTTAATTAAAGCTCTCTGCATTTGTTCACTTGTTCCTTCAGTGTTTCTGCTCAGCATGTCAAATGGGGCCATCTGAATACCTATCATCTGCATTCCCATGCAAATTATGGGGATGATCACATCAAATGCAGCCAGAAAAATTATTTTTTCTGATGCATAAAGTCTGTCTATCATATTATTGGCTGATTACAACAGGGAGCAAAATATCATCCTCTGCATTCCAAAAGGTTTATTCTTCCAAACTTCAGCTTTGTGGTTAAGTAAGAGTACTGTTGATTGTGAGTTTGCTCAGAAACTTTTTCTTCTTTTGTGACAAAGAAAAATTGGATAGTACCAAGCAAAGGGCCAGAGGAAGAGATACAAAAGAGTGCATTCAAGATACATTTCTGCAGCATAAAGTTGACTTAAGTCAGCTCTGAGTTTAGCTAAGTGCAACACTTGGGAATGCCTTAAGGTAAGGTTTAGTTCCAGGAGCCCACCCTGGTCATGTCCCATTTCTGTATTGGAGTAGGCAAGGGCATTGGCTATGCTTTGCCATTTCTCACACACCAGCTTCCATAAACTTGCCTTTGAATCAGACACCAAACTTGGGCATTGCAGCACCATCTTGGGACATGTCCCTGCATACTCCAGCAACACATGTAAATATAGGTTGTTTTCTCTCCTCCAGCCCAAATATCATCTCATAACATTCAGGAAGAGAAATTGCTGATCTAATAAAAAACTCATTTGATTTCTACTCTCAGCAGACTTCACTGTACAGCATAATCTTTCTACACCTCTGATGATAAACACTATGAGCCTGGAATTGTTTTTTAGCCTTGAGGCTAACTAGCCCAACATAGTTTGCATCCGTATGGATTAACTCTTAACTTCCGAAGCAATGGCTGCATCCAGCTGCCTACAGGGAATGATCCAGAGCTAGTGTTAAACGTGTCTGGGAACTGCACGGGGGACAGCTACCTGATCAAGACCAAAGGGCTGCCAGTGACCACCCTAACACTTAACAGCGCGAGTGCTCCCATGCCAGCACTTGAGCCTATGCTCTGATCCTGTTTAGCACAGCCATAGTCTCCGCTTCTCTAAGACAGCATTCTCACGGACACCTGAGCTACCTTTCGCAAGCTAGTTCAGAAGCAGCTTTCGGAGGGCATTTTCAGCCAAGTTTAGTGTGACCAAATCAGTACTGCTTCTTCACGTTATTAGATCACATAGACCTCTGCGCGGCTATAGCTAGGTTGTTTCTGATACCTGTGCAACTCCATGTGAACACAGCACCTCCTTATATTACACTGCCCTTTCTAGGGTGACCATACTCAAAGTTTCCTTTGCTGCTCCAAAATGCGATTATGCTTGTTATTTTTTATTTGCATATAAAAATGCCATTGTGTCTTCCACTAGCTGTTCTAACAGCTTGGAAAGTTCTTCTTTCCAAACATCTTCATCTTCTAAGACAATTTACAAGCACAAGCCCTTGTAAATGTTGCCTTTCATATTCATCGCGCTGTCCTAATTATCACAGACTTTCTTCCCAGTATTTCATGCACCCTCTATACCTTGCCTAACAGCCACATGCTGCTGCTGACATCGGCATAAATTAAAAAATCTTTTTCTCAGTGGGAAACAATGCTATTTACGAATGGCAACAACAATAATAAATTCAAGGGAAAAATGCAAAAATTCTCCATGACCTTCCTGACAAGCTACAGTAATGGTCTGAAAAGTGCAGATGTTTTTCCACTAAGTTTTTACAGTGTTTATTTTGAAATGATTTCTTCTTCTCCTTTTTTAAAAATCATGTTGTTTTCCTGTTGTAATTTCTGTAAAGCAGATGTGACATCTTGAGCTTAAGGGCTTTAAGCTGATTTTGATAGCTCAGACTTGATGCTATTCATGCAGCACAGAAAGGCCTCTTGCAGTGGAAAAGGATCCACTGTGTAAAGGGAAAAAAAAAAAAAAACCCACCTGGGAGGAAAGGGGTTGTCCTCACTGTGCCAGTGACAAAACTTGAACCTTGGATTTAGTAAATGGGTCCATCTACTACCTAATCCACATGGCTACTCCTCAGCATTTGGAAGAAAGCAACTGGGCCATGTAATTAGCCCTATACATTTCCAGCTCTAGCAGCCTAAGGCCATTTATACATGTGCACTAGCATTACTGCAAAACTAGGTTTGAGTACAGCAGGAACATGGATTCCAACCGTGAAAGAATTCCAAGGTTAATTCTTTATCCTAGAAGTTATTAATCTGCAGGAAGTTATGAACCTGACCAGACAGGTTAACCTTTTACCTAGCCAAGTTACAGTCAAGACAAAACTAAAGGTGCCCCCACGTCATTTTAAAAGAGCCATTTAAGTAGATGATAAGAATTTGCTTTTAATCTTGTGCAAGTCAGGACTAAATCCTCTGAGCTGTAAGTGCAGAAGATGCAATAAGGATCTTCACCAAATATATTTTTTATGCATGGACTAGAGCATGTTAGATAAGGACACGTAAATACCTGTTTCAGGGAGTAACAGCCCCCACACTGATGCACTTGTGCTTTTCCTGCAAACTCTGAGAACTGCAAACTCAACCGGCAGTTTAAAGTAGAAGGAACTAAGAACTGAAAACATAAAATGAATAGCTGGTAACAGCAAAATATAGGCAAGTTGCCTTGAGATATTTTGTATTCCTGCACAGTTCTGCTTTTGCTGCTGCTTGTTGTTGTTGTTTGTTCATTTCCTTTGAGCTACCGGAGGTTCTCTGCCAGGCATCCTTCAAAGCTTACAGGTCTGATGGATGAACAGCCTTCCTGAGGTACGGCAAAGACTAAATGAAATAGAGACGCACAGCTTGGCTGAATGATGATAATTTTGGCGTACAAATAAAGTCAGAACCAGCAGCAAATCTTTCTAGAAGAGCTAGATGTACAACAAGAAATAATGAAACTGAACAAGGGAAAATTTACCCAGGAAATTTTAAGAATGATGTTAACTGAAACAGCTTCCCCGAAAGAAATGATGAATAATCAATTTGGGAAAGGTTAAAGGAAGCAATGTGCCCCAGTAGGTATGAATGAGATGTCTTGTTAACCCTACTGTACACCTCTACAGAGATCAGTTGGGATTTACACAGAAAAGTCAAACAGGTACATGAGGGTAGCCACACTGCCTCGGCATCGTTTTTTTTTTTTTTTTTAATTTTTCTTTTTAATGTCAGAGCAACATGAGTCTGCAGAACAGGACAAAAAACACAGCATCATCTGAGTGTTCAGCTGCTGAGAGTGATCAACGATATTAAATGCCTTGTCTACCTGCCGGTTAAGCTGCAAAGGGTTTCAGAGAGATCCTGAACAAACTCTTGGTTTTCTTCCATTCTACATTCCCACGTTTCACTACATTTACAAGTCACACAAAACCAGATGGCACGGGCTTGTCATCCAACCCTTTGCCCATCATATCTATCCTGAAAGCAACCTTTTGTGATGAGGACAAATAGTGCCTGCCATAGCATTAGCCTGGAGTTAGTCACAGATGTTCTAGCTAGTACTTAAAGAAAATTAACATTTACCTGCATTTCCCTTCCACCTTGCTTGCCTTGCCCTTGGCCCTTCAGGTGGCATGACAGCACCACACAAACCCATACCCCACGAGCCTGAGTCACATCAACAGCATTCAACAACAATTTACTGTTGACTCAGACGCTGGG
Organism: Dromaius novaehollandiae; assembly: GCF_036370855.1. NCBI lineage: Eukaryota > Metazoa > Chordata > Aves > Casuariiformes > Dromaiidae > Dromaius > Dromaius novaehollandiae. The sequence continues at coordinate 20,593,618 of NC_088101.1, read as the reverse complement.
AAATTCCCCCCTTATCACAACCGAGTCACAAAACTTCTCCATCTTGTCAGGCAGCTGGATCACTAGACAAACCAAGCTCAAGTATTTCTCTACTGATTCTCAATTAATAACCTCAGACCTTTCTGGACCTTCCCCACTTAACGATTCCCCACAAGGCTACATGTCTGCAGAAAGATCATGTTCGGAGCTCCCAAAGGGGAAACAAAGCTGCGTGTTATGCATTTATGTACTCAAATTACTATGCACAGGTGCTAGGAGATAGAGAGAAAAACAAGGTAAACACTTCAGAGCTCATGAGTCAACGCTGCAAGATGTTCTGAGTGAAAGCAACCTGCCATTGAGTGCCAGTCAGGTGCTGCTCATAAAAAGGAATACATTTTAAAACACTCATTAATCATTTCTAGCACGCTGGGAATCTTGAAACAGATGTTCAGTGCAGGACAGATCAGGTGGCCCAGACAGCCCTCAAACAGTCATCTGTCTCGGCCTCTTAAGGGACGAGATATTGTTTTATAGTGTTACCTCAGAGAATTCTGGAAAATGGGGTGAACATTATCACATTTTAAACACAGTTCCAGAAACAGATTAACATACCTCATGTAGCCAAAATGAAACACAAATAATAATGTATATCCCCCTTCAGTTCTCAGGCACTCATCGCTATGGCATCTTATCACAACTAAGATAATGAATATTGCAGAAATATTAAGAATGGGAATTTCAGAGCTGCCTGGATGATTTAGATTCCCATTCCCATTAATTTTCAAGTCCCTTTGACAGCCCAAGTGTTCCCCATAAATTCCTATTGATATATCAGGAGCCATACAGCTCAGACCTACAGCAAACTATTGTCACAAATAACCAGTAGGAACGAAAATAGTAAGCTAACCTAGAAAAGCAGACGATATACCCAGAATGAAGACTGATTTGATTTTCCAGTATAAATCTAGTTCTCAGTCTGCCACTTCGCCTCCTACATATGTTCATAAAAAAGCTGCTGCAATTGGGAATGGCTGGGCCATACCTTCAACTGTGTACTTGGTTAAAAGCTACTCAGCAAATCAGCTTCAACAAAATGCTCTTACTGGCATTCAGCTAGCTCCAGATGAAGTGTTTAATTCAGCATTTTATTCTTTTTGCACCTCAAATCAAAAACCTACAAAGAAGCCAGCAAACAACGTAGTCTCACAAGGCGTAAATAAGGCACTTCTATAATCAAACTGTGAGACCTCCACCGCCCCTGAAGATTGTACTTGCCAAGCTGTTCAAATATTGAATAGCTCCAGAATACAAGTAACTACCCCTTGTATTCAACCATGTGCCAAAGCTAAACTAATGAAGCATTGTAACGTAATATAGATCCTTGAACCAGCTAAACTTTCACATCGTTTATATCTCTGCCACATGTAAAACGACCACCCAAACAGAATGTCAGGTAAAGGCTCGAGTCCCTACTCAGTTAAAAGGAGAGGGCTGTAGAAGATGCTGTGGATGACATGGCATGTAAAGTTATTTCACGACACACAAAAGAGTAAGAAGATCTGGGCTTTACTCCTGTATAAGAATTATTCTCAAAACTTGTTTTTCTGTGACTCGGTACTTTTATTTGTAAATTGGATGCAATTCCATTAAAATATATCTATTGCTTCTGTGGCAGGAAGAGAAATGAAATCCTTTGTTCAAGTAGAACTAGACCTTACTTTTGGAAACTGGAAGTTTTCCCTCAGTGTTGAGCATGAGAAGAAGAGAACTAAATAGCTACAGAAGCTTCAGTTATCTTAAATTAACATTGTGGCTCGTTTTCAGTAAAGGTCAAAAGTCTTCAGCAAATGAAAACCTTCCATTCACTAAAGCTGAAGCTAGTAAATATCTTTTTATTTTATACCACTGAATAAAGTTTCAAAGCAAGAGATGTTATTTGAACTTGGCAATATCACCTGCTATTAAGGGTTTTTCCCTTTCCAGATAAACATTCAAGTTTGAGACACATAAAGGTAAGAAAACACTAAATAATCTGTTCAAACAAAAAAAGAGTTACATTTGTTCATAGATACTTCTTTGGAAAGTGTTTTAAGGCCATGTGGGGAGCAGCTGATTAATTTAGCAGGATATTTTTTTAGTATGGGTCATATTAAGGACTCAGGGTCTCAAAAAAAAAAAAATTGTCAGCACCCACTAAGCTTAAAATATGGTATTTCCTGCCTATTTCAGTTTAGATCACTATCAGAATCCAGTTTTCCTGCATTTTCTACTCTGACATCTTTCCCCAGCCATTGTTTGCAATACAAGGTAAGACAAAGTGTGAAATGGGTTTTCCATATGAAGTCAAAGAGAAGACGACAATAATTTAAATGAAGGAAGAGATGTTATCATTTACTATCAATACACAAGGCTGAACCGGAGTCGACCAAGTTTAATCTGGATTCCACAACAAACCCCGTCTTGGGGTAAGTCACTCAACCACCCTTTGGGGATCTGGACATAAGTATTACGTTTTCACTGGAGTTCAGGGTTCACATCCTGGTCCAGAGAAGCTCTTTATGGTTTGGTGGAACTTAATCGCTTTACTCTCACTCCTAGATCCTCTGCATGCAACTCTGGCTTCCACTTTTTAAGGGGGGGGGGAAGTCCTGAACAGTTGTCTGAATGAATTTCAAATGTAGCTCTATTTGATCATTACCTTCTTTTTTTGGCAATTCACTCTGTAGCACTGAGAAAAACAATTACCAGGCTTTCTAGAAATAGCTGAACTGTTGAGAGCGTGACCGAGAACCAACTGGTAAGTTAAATGAGACCTGAACCAGCAGCAAAAAATCATGCATAGAAGACAGAGGCAGGGGGCTCTCTGCTTCTTGGCTTAAGTACGTACAGTATACTTGGTACTGCTGTGCTGTACAAATCAGCAAATTGTGTGTTTGAAAAGCATGGGAACCAGTACAACAAACCTCAGAGAGAATTGAGAAGGTTTCTTGTATGAGAAATGGGAAGTTACCACTGTCATCCATGCTTTCACCATTCTTATTTCCTTTTCTTCTCTTTACCTTCTCTATTGTAAATCAAAATAGAAAGAAGAAACAAAAATTCCTCTTTCACTTTATGAACCCTACTCATTTTTCTTAGTATTCTGTTGCTAGGCAAAAATAATAATATACTGTTTTGTTATATATGTTGTATATATATATACATTCCTCTTTAGGGTCTTCCAAGATGTCTTTGCACTTGTCCCACACGGCTAAACCAGCCAAGTGCCCTGTTCTGCCTCCCTGTACACAGCTGAAGTTGCTAGGGAGAGCAGCTGCATATGCAGATTCAGATGTCCTTGTCAAGAACATTTCTGTCAGATTCGGTTCCCATGGCACTGGAATAAGGTTCCAGCTGTGACTCAAACATCAAGAGACTGCACACTCAAATAGCACCCACGTGACAGACCCATCATCAGGTAAGCTTCAGAAGGATCCTACAAACTCTTACGATTTCTAGATGGAAGGGTGAGATGACAAATAAGATAAATTCTTCAGATAAGCCTCAACCAATCTACAACCCCGAACGCATACACTGTGGAGAAGGCCTGTTGTGGGATGGCTCTTCTCCATAGTAAGGACAGCTGATGATGGGATCCTGGACTGTGAGTTAAAGACAGGGAAGGACTATCCTACACTTTGTGGGCCTTTAAGTTGCTAAGAGCACTTTATAAATTCCTCTGGCACTAAGAGCTACATAAGGAAAACAAAGTTGCTCTGTATGGACATCAGATTTTTTAAAGCTTTCAAGGAAAACTCAAAATCAGCACTTATAAGTTCCTAATTAAAAAAAAAAGTAAGAAGAGGAAAAGATTTTTGTATGCAACAGCCCATACAACAGTCCTAACAGCTCACTTCAAGCCAGCTGTATCCTCCAAAAGAACTTGCTATGCTTACATAGGACATTTTTCAAATGCCAGGTAACTAAGGTGTAGGCAATGGGATTGGCGGCTGGTGCAATTTCAGATCAGTAGAGGAAAGAGAACACACACACACACACACAATAACAACCCCACCTGCCCACCCTCACCTGCTTACTTGCTGGTGCTCAACTCCAAGGCATGCAGCAGAGAACCTCTGTCCTTGAATTCTACTTTCTGTACAGCCCTTGGTTGACTCCATGACCTTGAATATCACATGCCATCAGAGAGCTGACAAACGCATTTGTGAAGAGTTTGTTGAATAAATAAATAAACAAAACAAAATAAAAATGAGTTCTTTGGGTTTCTGCAGGACAGTTTTAACCTGCCATTTATTTTGCCTGGTTTTTGTCACACAAAAAGCCTCAGCTGCCACCACCAACTGCATGCAACAAAGGCAGGCTGTATTTTGCCTTGTTTAAATCAAGTTACACCAAACTGCTTTAAGCCACTGTAGAATTTTGTAGAATTAGGCATTTATTCTCTCTGTGCCTCTTGGAATCACGTTAACGCCATAATTAGGGTTGGCAAATCACTTGCTACTCATTAGCCAAGAGAAACAGAAGAAAACTTGCATTGTATTCAAATTGACTACTTGTTGTGTGTTGAAGGTAAGCCAGCTATTCTCATTAGCGAGAGACAATCAAAGGCTACAGATATCTATTATTAACTATGCACAGAGATGTTAGTTAATGAACAAATTCACAGAGTTAGAAACAAAGATACCTCAGAGAAAAAGTCTCTAACAGGCAATACAGGTTCTTCCCATCTTGAAGAAATCAAACCCTGTGGCCACAATGCAAAATTTAATTCTTAAATGCTGTCTCTAACATTATCCCCCCCATCATGTGTGTACACACGTGTTTACATTTAAAATCTTAAGAGGATCAGTCTCCATCAGAGCCACACCTCCAAAGATTTTTAAGTGAGAATTCAAGGTGACCTAAGCCACCACAGTTCTTCAAAACAACAAAATGCCTATACGAACACAGCACTACATAAGAAGTGGAGCTGGAAACGTCAGTTACGCTTGTTTTAATATACACGTATTCTACTTATGAAATATTTAATTTCTACCTAAAAGAGTTATTTATGGTCCCCAGAGCTTTCAGACAATGTGCAATTAAATAAATTCAACTAATAAACTAGAACATCTTCACTAAGAATCCCCGCTCCCCCAAAAAATTAAGATAAAAGTAGGTGGCCTTTCACAAATTTCTCAACCTGCCATCTAAACAGCATGTAATCAGCAGTGCTCTGATTCAGAAAAAACAGACTAAGAGGGAGGACATCCTAGCATTTAGGAAACTGGCCAAGAACTACAAATGCGTTTGATTTCTTGCTCTCACAAGAGCTTCCAGGGTGTCTTGGGTTAGATTACCAAAGGGATCCATTATGTAAGTCAGACCTACTAACAAATTCAGCATCAAATTTTCCTCAAAGAGCTGCTCTTTAATTTGGACTCTTCTAAAGCCCATAAGCATCTTTCAGTTAATGAAATAAATTTTGTTTTGAAGTACAGCATCTTAGCTTTACTAGTGATGAACAACAATTCTAGTGAGCTTCCCTGGGGCATCCCAAATTGATCCCCCCGGGTGTCCCTTGAGGACCCCAGGCAGCAGACTTGCCATCACCTGCTCCAAAGGCTGAAAGATGCTACAGCATTGCATATCTCAGTGCCCAGAGCTGGTGGCAAATGCTGTAGCCCTACAGCTCTGCTTCAGTTCCAGAAGTTGGAGATACGACACCAACAGAACACAGAGTTGCTGCAGACATGCAGTGAAAGCAAGCTATACGTATATTTAGACTGCAGGGATCATACTGGCTCTGCTGTGTCTGTTCCTCACCTGCAAGTCGTTTTCTTTGAGAAAGCAGGAATGGTGCAGGCAAGATGCCTAGGCATAGCAGTAACAGGGCCACACTCCACAGACAGAAGATATTACTATTCAGGATTGTATACAGGTGTAAGAAGGAATGGAGTGGCAGGGCTTGCACAGCAACTGCTTAAAAGCTTTTCTAGGTCATGGTCCAAGGGGAGAACAGGCCCTAGACACTGCAGCATTTTCTAGCTAAGGAAAAGCTATCAGTTATATGTGTCCTGACAGTTTGGCACACCTGTACTTAAGGTCTTTAGTGAATAACATCACACAGTGAAATGTACTTTCTTTTGTGTGTACAGGGCCAATATTTAGATTAATTTTGCTTGACATTTTCCACTTCACATCATTACTTTTTTCATCAAAATGAAAAAAAATAAGATCAATTTCCCCCGAGAAATTTTTTTCCAGTGTGAACAATTTATTAAGGATCCCAGCCAATGTGCAAATTTAGTATAAGACAATGTAATGCAATTTTGCCTGTAGCTTTCTACCCAGCCTATCCTGAATCTGTTGAAGGTAGTCTTGGTTTTCCATTTTTTCCATCCTCTATACTACTGGGGGTACCCTACAACTCACTGTGGTATGAAAACAAATGATCTCATCTGATGCGTTTTGCATTGTCTGTCCCTCAACTCTAGAGGCTTCAACTACAACAAATATTAACAGAGAGCATGAATCCCTATCACTAGCTTATTCAAGCTTTAAGGTTGAAGTACAACATGTATAAACATGAAGCTGAAAAATTATAATGAAAAAACATTTTTATCTTCAACTTTTATTCTCATCTTTTGCTTTTAGGATTCCCTAACTTTATTGTAGCATCTCCGTGCTTCACTGCCAGATGGACTATTGGAGTACCTGCAAGAGAACATTAGTCGGGAGGTTTTCTCTAAAGGAAATGGTCCTTTCTAATCTTCCTGGGCTACCTGACAACCATGTAAGGAAGAACCAATTTTGCTAAGCTTTTCTGAAGGCCCTAGTGTTGATGTGCAGTAGTAGTCAGGGATGCTAAGGAGCTAGTAAGAAAAATGCTGCTTAGAGATGGGTGTTTATTTGCCAAGTCACTAGAAGTTCAGTGCAAATGGCTTACAACTTTTATTTAGTTACTATGACACAAATACCATTTGCATAGAAAGGATATTGGGTTGGTTTTTTTTTTTTAGCCTCTGACTCAGGCTAAATCTGGACCAACTTTGGAGTCTCAAGGCTGGCCCCATCTGCCTTGACTCCTTTGGAAAGAAAGCAGGGAGCAGGGTTGGTACCAAGTCTGGGTTCACCCCCAACAGAGCTGAAACATGGCCAACTACACATGGTGACAGGCAAGTTGGAGACATCCCAAGACCTGCAGTTTGGATACAGCTTTAGCACTGTAGAGAGCTAATTTCCTCAAAAAAGAAGCTGTACAGACATAACCAGGCACGCTGAGTGTCAGGCATGGATGCTACAGGTACAGTTCTTCCTCAGCTGTTCATCCCCAGAGGTGAAAAACCATACACGTGAGTTGATACAACAATCAGCTCAATGTTTTGACACTTCGGCTGAAGTGCTACATATGGATCTTCACTTTAATGTTCAATTCCTGCTGTTTATAAGCTCTGCAGCTTTGACTGTGCCTTTAGACAAGTTGTTTTAATTTTTCTTACAAAGTAATGGCACACCCTTGTGCAAAACACCAGTATTCCACCTCAAAATAATTTTACAGATTAGTAATAGGCTTTGAGAAGAGGGCTTACAGTTATTACAGGAATAGGAGCCTCCTGCATAAACACATATTGAAGATAAGTAGAATGTTTATGGTGAAGGCAACATGATAAGTTTTTAAAATAACAAATGATCTACAGAGGAGACTTGTAATTAGCTAGTGGTACTCAGCTCTTTGGAGCATCATGGAGATGAAGACGACTGCAATATTCGTGTCCTACTTCAATATATAGCAGAACTTTGTAGGCCTTCCTCTTAGTCTGGTATGAGTCAAACGAAGACAGAATATCAGACTAAGAGATCCAAGTCTATTTCCAAGTCAAGTGGCCATTCCCGAGCGCTTCTGTGCAATTCTTTTTTGTTTGTTTTTTTACAGTTGGAAAAAACATTTCGTCACTTAATCACTTAAAGATTTTTACTTATGCTTTATACATACTAATCAGCTACAAACAGTCCCACTGATCAAGGATAGAATACTCTCCACCCCCCCACCCCCCCAAGCCACTCCTCTGAACTATCAGCAACTCGAGGAACTACCCAGAAGTGGATATTTCAACAATTTTCTGATCTTCACCAAGAAGTTTGCTGCTAAGTGAAAGAGAATGCACAAGCCTAAAAGAAGCAGTATTTTCTGTTAGGACTGCTAAGGAAGAACAGACATGACTGTTCCTTCCTTTTCCGTGAAGCACTGTCTACGCTACATGCAGTAGTATTTTATCTGGTCCAGAAGGGAACATCTCTAACATTGATGTTTTAATGATCCTTTCCCACAACTTATTCCATCATCTAATTGACCTTATTGTTGCAATACTTACACTAAAGTCTAATTTCACTTTTAATTTTTAAGAATTAAATGGAGATGAGCTTGGAGGCATGCATCTACACTAATCTTAGCTCTGGATTCTCAGATAACTAGATCACGTTTTATGCCTTTGTTCATTTGGATGTTACTTTTATGAATGGCCAGTCAATAGGTTAATTCACAGCACAGAGCTCTATCTACCTAACACGAGAGAGGAAACATATGTTGCAGTGAAGATGAATGAAATGAAGTCTAGCGGTTTAAAGCACAATATCTGCAGCTATACAGAGAATATCTAGAAAGCCCAGGTCTTTTTGGAGAAGAGGCACTACTTGCACTGGATGAGACTGTACTGGTCAGCAGGTAGCTAGAACAGAGGAGTCCTTTCAGTTGTACAGCCCCATAGGAAGCAAAAACAAGTCGTGCTCCCTTTTAAGGGAATGACACGGGATTTTTTTTTTTTTAAACTACGATAATGTTGTAAAGCACAGGACTTGTGAAGCAATGAGAATTCCTCATGTAATTATTCATATCTTACTCAAATAGTTAATCTAATGACCATGTTTCAAAACAAACAAAAAAATAAACCACATGAAAAGATGAGCTCACCTATGCAAAACATTATTATTAAATGTAATTTTGGATGACCAATTTCCTCAAATCAAAACTTTTGGAATTCTCGTTAAAGATATATCTCAGTAAAATGATAATACTCTGCACCCCCACATCATTATATCACTAAATGAAAATAAGCTGTGTAACATTAAGCTTTACAGTTAATTTTAAAAACTTCTGATAAAAGTTATTTTTGAAAGCTAATGAGGAACTTCTTTCAAGGTCTTCATTTGAAAGGCTAGATTGCCTTAAAAAAAACAAAAAAGCCTCTGAGAAAATAAAAGTGGTGGTGGAAGCGGAAAATAAATCTAAGAGTCTGGTAGCAATACATTTTCTCCCAGCTAGGAAGGTTGCCTGGTGAACCTTTCAGCAATATAGGAACAATGGCAAAAATCCTTCCCATCCCCCAAGTCATCTGGATTATATCCTCACTAGCAGTGGGATTAAACCACTTGTAAAGAAATGGATCCTTTTTCTTTTATTTTTTTTAAACTTTAAACTAACTCCATAAAAGGGGCGGGGGAGGGGGGGAATGACAAAAAGGAACATTTGTGTGAGTTTCCCAAGATCCAGACTGAAGTTTACAAGTTCTTTAGAAAGGGTAACTGATTTGGTTTATATTTTCAATATGTTGCAAGAGTCCCGGTTATCTGTGGGCCCGATCATGACATTCCTGTGGGATGAAATTACTAGGGAGAAAACATCGATAATTTGGAAAGCGAACAACTGCAATGGGGGGGGGGGGGTGGTCCTCACATCTACGAATAAACATAATCTGCAGTCTAACAAAAAAGCTATTTAGTTGAATACACTGAAAAGGGGTCTTAACTTTAATCAAAACTTCCCCTGGCAGAAGAATTTTGAAGAAAGAAGCTAAAATGAGTAATAAAGTAAGTCACCACACTCTAGATTTCTTCAACATTGATCCATTATCGACATCAAGAGAAAGATTTTTCTCCTCTGCAACTCTAACTGAAAAGCAATGATTTTGGCTACAGTTTAAGCACAGCTTTGAGTAGACTTTGGGATGTCTATAACACCATGGAAGACAGAAGCTTATTGCTCCTGCTCTGGTCTTAATGCTGGCTTTCCTAGGGCCTCCGGGAGATCCTTTGACAGCAGAGGGATTGGAAAGCAGCTGTGAACACAGTCCCTCGGAGGCTGCCAGATGCCGTACGTGGGATGAGACAATGCCCCCTTCAAATTCTGTCTGTGTTATTTTCCGCCGCCTTTAGCTTTCAAGATATTTCACGGTACAACCTCACAGCGACAGCTACGCTGAAAGCAGCACGCCTTCTCACCTGGAGGCTGTCCACTCGACGGCCTCTCCAGGCAGGACACACGGCACTCGCAGCACTCCGACGTCAGCTCAGCCCACTTGCCCTCCGCAGAGACCAACTGGTTGAGACATTTGTAAACTACATTTGGCACAATTCTGAGTACACGCGAACCGTCTTCCCTGCTGATCCAGATTATATCCTGACATTTGATTAATTCATAACATAGCCATCTGCTTCATTAATCTCTCCTTCTGTCATTATTTTACAGTCATCACATATCTGCATGTCAGAAAATTCAGCACTTTCTTACGAAACACTTTTGGACTTCTCTCCGAAATTATTTCCTCTCATTTAAGCACATGGTATTTGCTAGCATTTAACGCTAAATGCCTCACTGATCCATTCAACAATGACATGAGTTAACAGAGGATCTTCAAACAGAAAGGTAGTTATTTTCGTTCATCATTTGCCCCTCGTTTGAGACTGCATTTTGCTTGTTAAGGGATTTTGAGTCAGTTCAGAACACCTGAAGTTTTTCACATGCAAAAATGTGACAAGAACAACAGAGTGGTGCTCTGTTATTTAGCACTATTTTAATTTACCTCAAAATTTTTAGGATGTAATTTATGGTAACTCATGAGAAAGTTAATTGTAAGAATGAACACTACTAAGACAGCAAATAAATCTGAAGGTTCTGTACTGGTTTGCTGGACCAAATTTTAGAGGTACTCTAAGTCCATGTCTGACCCATTAAATCCTTTACTTTGTTCTCAGATGTTAATTACCTAGCAGTAATTAATCATCAAAAGTATTGTATTTTAAGACCTGTGCAGATAGGCTCTTGGGCAAAAGTGGAAATGAGGAAGAAAAGTCTCCGTGCCTGCAAGGATTGGTTTGGAGAACAACTTGTTGTGTTGCATGTAACCACAAGCCTTTATCGATACAATAATTTTTTCCACTAAACTTGTGCAATGCACAAGAAAGGAATTCTGCACTGCCCACAGATGTCAAGCTTGCCTGCTTAACACAGTAAACTGGAAAAAGACAAGTAAGAACTTACGATGCCATAAAATCGCCTCATCTTCTCCAAGAGAAACCTTAGTACTAGCTGCCCACCGTATACAACTCACCAGAACCAACAAAGCTTAGACTTTTTACAGGGAAAGAATTAGTTATCGCATGTTTTGGAAGCAAGCAAAAGAGTGTATGACATTGGATGCTTTATTGGAATAGTAAAGCTACTGTTTCCCACCAAAACAGAGTTTACTTTTTGTACTTGCTACAGTGCACAAAGCTGGATTTTCAAGTGACAAGTCACTATTCTTTAAGAATTAATGCATTCCTAATGATTTTCAAGTCAACAGAGCACTTAGTTTTGGAGTACAAGGCCTCCCTGCTCTGAGCAAAGACAGAGAAATTCTTCTTTGGAGACCGAGCCTCCACTCTGTCTGCCAATGCGCATATATTAAGCCTCACTCTTCATACAAACTGACCACATTTTCCCCCTCAAATTAAACAGTATTCTACCCTATACTGGCTATAAATTTAGAAGCATGTGTAAAATGGATAAGACTACTTACCTCAGAAAGGAAGCTTTTTATCACAGACGTTTAAGACATTAAAAAAAGCATTATGTGCTCAACTCAAAGTCAGAGGCTGCTGGCTCTCTGCTCATCTCTGCATCTCTCAGTACCTTCCCCACCATCAGTATAATATACAGGATGATAATAAATTAGAGTATTTTCAAGTAAAGGGATGGGAGGTGGGATTTGAGATTTTATATATACTTGTCTAAGTCTACCTGATGCTGTTTCTCAAACAAATGCAGTGTCTGACCAGCTAATCAAAGGCAGTATCATAATGCAAATACACTACAGATTAGAAGTAAAAGAAAGAAAGAAAGAAAGCAAGAAAGAAAAAAAGAATCAGGAAATACCAAAGCTAAGTTTGAGTATTTAACCATGCTACTCCAACATGCCTTTAATATAATTTTCATCTGAAACAACAAGAAGTAAGAATAGTCTCTCATATTTTTACTATTTGTTTGGCAGCAGTCTTCAGTCTTTTACCCTTCTTATTCATGAACGCTTTCAACAACAGATACTTGGCTGAAAAGCTGGAAATCAAACTGTAAGTACTGCTATAAGAGTTAACAGACGTTATCTTCATCTTTCAACAGAAGATTCCAGCTTTATAGTGCAATAGTGGACATGCCTCAGAGATCATGTCTCACCTTTTATAATGGTTAATGCACTTGTGTTTCAGGACCCAGAATGCCCTGCTAAAGCCAATTGTCTACTCCTGAAACTAAACTACAGCTGATAAAGTAATGCCAGCAGAGAACATGGTCCTTTGTCTATCAGGAGAACAGAAGCACCCACATAAGTCGTTAGATCAGGTCACACTTTTCCTTTGTCATTCAAGGTTGCAATCTACTTGATGGCTAGGTTAGAGGGATCCATATTTATCATCTGCAATTCCCAAGCCAGATTTCTCACTTTTGCCACAGACTAGAAGCTGCTTGTTGTCCTATTTGAAAGTCAGCTCACCGGTGTTTGCACGGAGTTTTAAAAAGTGTCAAAAACCTCACTGTTTTTGTCGTCGAAGTAATCAGATTTGCACAGAGACAACTGGCAATCCTGGTACATCATTGAGATTTTGCTGTTAAAACAGTGGAGTTGTGGCAGCGCTGAACACCATCAAAAGTCTGACGAGCTCTGGGGGCAAGCAACAGTGACACCGTTGTCTTTGGTTCCCCCTTGAGGCAAGTTGTCAAGAAATCTCTCTAAGCATCTTTCAAGACTAAGCATGTTTAACAGTGACAGCAAGAGGTCTCCTACGCATCAGTGTCCACAGTAATCTTGAGATTAGGCAGCTCTGTAACAAATTCAAAGTTCACTACTACAGCCCACTGATATTTAACATCCTTAGGAAAACACTGGTTGAGGCAGCCATCACAGCAGCATATGGCTCAATGAAGCTCTTAACAGTTGCAGTAATGCACTTATTTAACATTTATTTCCTGGAAATCTTCACTTACGTATAGCAAGATACATTACAACTGGCTACTCTTTTCCCTGCAATATTTAGGGTGTTCAACAATTACTGTTCCTAGCATCTGTTTGCCTAAGCAGGTCTCTGATCAGTTTTGCATCTCTAATTACAATTTGCACATAGAGGTTCCTACATGAAAGCAACAACCCTCCAGAGTCTGACAGTATATTTCAGGATGTGTAAGACCACCCTGGTAGGTATAAACACTATTGAGCAATATAATTTATCCTTTATTTATTCTTTGCTATAATCTGGGAATGGAAGTGCTCCAATTCTTTCTCGATATCACAGGGATTTAATTCGTTCTTCAAAAATAAAATACAAGTCAATTCATAACTATGGAGCCATCACCAACCCTTTTATAACAAATTTGCTTGAACTTTGAATTTACTTCTGGCATCTTTAGTTCACTTTTTTCCTGATATATAATACACACTTCTGTTTCAGGCTTTCACACTGTGTTGGCTCTCCAAGTCATGCACACGTGTGTGTTATTTTTTTATATATATATATATATACACACACACATATATATACACACACACACACATATATATACACATACATATATAAAAAATACTGCCAGTTATGAAGTCATGCTAAGATTTTTGAAACACATCAAAGTGAGGAGATTCAGAGTTTCTTAAGACATTCACATTTCCTCCTTTTCTGCCTCAGCTGCAATTTATGCTGCACTAAATTCAGGCATCAGTCTGAGATGCTGGTAATCCATCAAAAGAATAAGACAAAGACTTTAAAGATCTTTTTCAGAAGTGCTGTTCACGGGTGGACCTCAAAGGCACTGCTGAGAACACCCCATATATTTGCTAAAGCTCAGGTTTTTACAACAAACTTTCAGAAATCAAATCGTATCTTGCTTTTTCTTCTCCCTAGTAATAGGAAATAACTGATACTCTTGGAAATTAAAATTGCAGTCTTTTATTCAGATGAAATGATGCCTTGAATATCTGTCTTATTTGCAGCATACATTTCTTGTGAAACTTCAGGTATGAGTACACACCAAGAGTAACCTTCAGAGTTGTAACACCTCCACTTTTTGGTTGCTACATCAACCTCTTTCCACCCACAGCTAATGTTGCTAAAGCAATTCTTAGATCATACATTGTCAACATCTGGACATCCCAAGCAGTATTTGTGGTTAAAGTTGTCCACCATTGTTAGTATTCATATTAATTTTTAAAGCCATTTTGTTAATGGCATAAAAATATATACATATTTCCAGTGATTTTTTTTTTAAGCTGATGTTAAATTCCTTTATCTAACTTAAGTGTTAAAACATTGATTTTTTTTTTCCTAACTAAACAGCTTGTCTTAGCGTCAGAAAAAATGAGAGGTTCAAGAGACCTGGACACTTACAGAAGAATTTATCTACTGAGCTCCTCCTTGATCAGTTTACTGAAATATTTTGTTCCTTGTCTCCATTTCTGCATCTCCAAATCAGTCTCCCTCACAGGCTGCTATCCCTTTCTTCTACAGGCTACTCAGTAGCAGCTTCTGATACTACATCATCAGTTATTTTTCTTTTCTTTCTAATGGAGTGGGTCTACTACGTAACACACAAACGTATCAAGGGAAATACTTTTGCTGAGTGCATCAACAGCAGCATCCAATTAAAGACTACACCAAGAAAGCACACCTGTGGCTAGGACATCACCTATGCAGATTAACAGGGTTGACCAGCACAGAAGTTTTCATCTCACTGTTACAGGCAAGGCTTTCTTCCAACTTGCATCCTACAACGACACAGGGAGTTTGCCAGTGGCAGTGACCAAGGTGCTGGCAGAAGCTCAGTGAGTGCCTGTGTCACATGGCAGCACAACTCTCCTCCAACCTCCAGACAGCTCCAGAGGTAGCTCAGTGTTTCACTGCAGCTCATAACCCTGGTGTACGAGGCAGTGCTCCTGGGAGGCATCATCCATTTGCTCCTTAGAGATTTTCAGATGAAAGAGACTAAAATCGCAAAGCAGGGCAAACAGATTCCTATTTCTCCCTAACTGTAATGTACAACCTAAGTGACCACTAACTATATGGGATGCTTTCTTCTACCACCAGCATCTTCTATCATCAGGTTGCTCCACAAAATGCTGCATTTAACTCATTTGCGAGCCAGGCAGTCTCCAAAACATCCAATTTATTATTTCTCCTCTGCTGCCACCCTCCCCACAACCAACATGCAGGTAGCTCTCCATAGAGACCAGATCATCTCCAAAGCCTCATGCCAATTATGTGTTAACATATCTCCAAACCCTAAGCGTGCCCATATCTTTCTAAACACTACTCTATTAACAGGGTGGAGGAAGAATCAAAGTATAATAGTAAGGGGAGAATTTGTCTTCATGTGATAGTCACAGACTTTTAGAAGCTCAGCAGCTGCTGCTGCTTTCACTCACTACTGAACCAAACACCAGTTAAAGCTATCTCATTTACTTAATAAGTTTATAGAATAATAAAGAGAATTTGAAAAACATTTTGCTTCTGATTTAAATCTAATTAATTGTGCTCATTATGAACTAACCATTGCATGCTAGAGAGACAAAAAAGTTTACAGAGTAGTTTCCCACAGAAGGCATTGGCAGAGAGCCTGATGCTTCAGTGCTAAGAACATACTCTCACAACACTCTTAAATCGCTTTATGCAAAAACAAAACAAAACAAAAAAAACAGCAGCTACTTAACAGACTTCACATTAGCAATGATATCAGTAAGACAGTTTTATATTGCACATGGCACAGTTTAAAGGCTCATTTTATATTTAAAACTGAGTGGCTTAAAAAGAAAGCATGCAACAATGGCCAGACTTTGATTGACCTAATCACTTGTCACATTTAAGGATGACAAGACTCTTTCTTGCATTGACAACGCATTTTTCAGGTGGAACTCCGCTTTATTCAGAATAAGGAACTGGGTGCATAGAAGCAACTGGGTTTGTTGTTGCTGTTTTAATGACTCCCACAAATTAAGTTCCTGAAATCAAAATGGAAGAACTGTTCAGGGGCCACTACTAGCACTCCCAGTCAGATGGGCTAAATTTCTGATGGTGCATTTTTGTCTGAGAGAACTTTCCAAGACAGCACCAAGGCAAAGTGCAAGTACACTTAATATTTCACTTCTCCCACAATTATCCTACTTTCTCTGCCCCCAGTGTCTACTTTCTGTTCCCTAAGGAACCAGACTGTCCTAAGCATTTCCAGGCCTCTGTACACAACACCAAACTACTCACACGCACTATGGCCAACACCATGTTCTCCTCCAGGTTTTCTTTTGGTCTCTACAATCTGTTTAATCTGAGGATTCTTTCTGCTGTCCTTCAGGATGGTCAAAACAACTAGACAAGATTCTCTTCAAAAATATTAATCCACCACATGTTAAAAAAACCTAAGTGACCAGGAGCCAGTCCAGTCAACAGCAAATCAACGTCCTCCTCCTATGCCTTTTGCTCATGGCAGTAGGCACCTCACTGCCGCCAGCTCTACATCGCTCAGGTTTGCATTGGACTTGGGAGGCTGTTGCAGACCGAGAGGTCAGAGTCCACTCCCCAGAGAGAGGGGCCCTTGCTCTCCAGTACAACAATCCTAGTTCTCTGCTATTCAGGGACTGACTGTAGTGGTCTCTGCAGGCAGGGCAGGAGGAAAAAAAGACAAACAGACTTTCTTTTTTTTGGTTTGCTTTCCAAGAGTAACATTGTACCTCACCCATTCTTAGGATATTTCCCAACATGTCCTAAAGCAATCTGATCATATTATGCATTAATTGCTTCCCTAATTTTCTTTTAAAAGTGAACATCCTGTTTTAATTATGCAATGCAAACAAAGACTGGGGAATTTCAGAAGGAGAACAGCTAGGTTTGACTTTTTTTATATATATATAAAAGAGGACCAGCTGGATTTCTTATGAATTCTGTTACATATATTTAGAAACAAACAAACAGTAATCTAATAGAGTTTGTCACTCTAAAAGACAGAGGAGCATAAGGAAAATGCTATTGTACAGCCCACTGGAACATACGAAGTTTCTTTGAAAAGTCAGTACAAATGGTTAAACTCCAGCTTTTCCGAATACTAAAGACATGTTAATTTTTCCTATTGTTATTCCTCTCTAAACACCAGCATATCTATTTGTATACCTACACAAAAACAAATTATAAAACCAAGTGAAATGGAAAACAGAAATAATCCAGCTAACATCAGATTTTGACATGCTTTTCCAGCATTCTTTAAACCTATTTAGAATGTCATTAAGTTCTTTGGCCTATCCGTGGAGCAAGGTACAGCATGAACCAAGCAAACATAAAGGAGTACTTGCATGAACCAAGTATTAGAGGGTAGCTCACAGACTACTGTCCACAATTTATGAACTCTTCTTCTACTTTACATCCAAGTTATTAACAGCAGCAACTATTTCCAGCACTCACCCTGTCATACAGGGCATTTAGCATCAAACAGGTGGAAGAGGTACATTCTCCCCCATTTTAAAGAGGCCATAAATCACAGTAAATCCCAACTAATAAACAGTGACAATAAACAGTAAATGACACAGATTCAATGTATAGTGAAGAGTAGAAACTTTTACTTGGGAAGGGATAAAGGCAGCTAAAGCTCTAATCTAGCAGCATTTTCTTTTGGGAGCTGCAGCAGGAATATGTTCTCAACTGATAAAGGTATGCTTTAGCTTGTATCATAATCATGCAGCATCTGTACAGCTCTCAAAAATCAGAAACCATTTCTGGGTTTTGCAATGAAGAAACCTCTAAGAAAAGCAAAATCACCATGTAACTTTTTATTGATATGTGTTTTAACTGTTGACTCAAACTGTCCCTTCTTCCACAAGCGTAAGTTGCAGGATTGTTTGAGATGCCTCACCGAGTCAAAATCCTGTAGAGCAAAAATTTTGCGGAAGGGAAGAGTTTATGGAAGCTAGTGCTACAGCCATACACTGAGAGGACCAGCAGCCAAGAATCACCTTTGACAAATACTCTTTAAAAAATACTCTTTAAAAAATACTAGAACACCAAGAAATTGGAGGTCCTATGATTTTATCATAGCTATGCCTTCTCTGAGGCCTCTGAGCCAATTTTGCAACGCTTTTTACTTTTCAATTGAAAAAGTCCTTGAGGGAGTCAGTTTTGCAGATGCATCAAATCTGTTACCAGAGATACTTTTTGCAACAGGTGGAAGTATCTGAAACCAGTTCAAAAATTGAAGGAGACACTGTTTCAGTGGCACAAGCTGAGGACTAAAACTTATAAGTTGTCTCCAAGGCAGCAGTAAGAGAAGTGTCCAACAGAAAAGAATGCATCTCTGCAGCTTTGATTCTTATTTCAAAGAAATTGAAACCATACTTGGATGGGATCAAACACCATTTCACTAGCAGGAGTTTCCTGTAAAAAAAAAAAAAAATTTTTTTTGAACCCCCTACCACCTCCATCGTAAGACCACTTTTCTTGACATCATAAAATCAGAGATAACAAAATTGAAATAAGGACTGAAGTGTATATCTAAGGAGAAAATCCACATCAAACATGCCTAAACACATCATAAAGAGTTTGAAATACCACAGAAATGCTCATGTGCAAAGAGAAAAAACAAAACACAGTCCTATAGTCCATTTGAAATCAAGACACACTCAAGCTTACATTAATAGAAGTTAGCATTAAGAATGGTTTTTGATATGAGGCCCTGGACTAAGTGATTCAGGAGTCCGGCTTTTAATTCCTTTTCTGCTATAAAGGGCCTTGAGACATCTCCGATTTTTCCCAAAGTTATCTCTACAGACACTGAGCATTACAAGCGTCTCCCTCTTCAAAAAGATCCAGTTCCCATACTAAAGTCCCAAGAATATGGCAAGATTTTTATATGTATATATATTATATATATATATAAATAAAAGACATTTCTGGGGGGAAGAATGCATAAATCGCTCACTGCTACAGGTTTAAGGAGCAGCTTCAGCACTTGTGGGCTGTTTGACAACCCAGAACTCATGTGAAGAGTACGGCCAGTCCTAGGCAATCAGAAATAATGAACTCAGCCCCAAAAGAGCATGAGTGTGTGTTTGGGGGGGTTGCAGGGGCACTAATAAATAAGGGGAATTCTAGACTTCAGCTTCATGTTTTCCAAGCCCCCCCCGCCTGCTTTTCCTTTATTCTTTGTGCAATGATGAGAGACTTGTTATAACTGGGGCCTATTAATCTACTGTAATAGTGAACTAAGCTGCAGTCAGCAAGATAGAATTGCTTAAATATACACTTAAACTTCTAACAGTGAACTTTGATAGATGGGCAACAGAAGGAGACAAAGTCTAGTCCATTAGTTCAAACGAAGAACACGTATGCTTTCAAAGGACAGCTCTCACTACTTTCCTAGTTTGCTATGAACAGCTCACCGCAGCGCTCGATCTGAGAGCCAGAGACCAGTCCTCAGCCTGCTCTACAGGCAAAGCCTCCAGGCACAGGCACCGCAGCAGGCTCCTAGCAGCTGCCTGCAGCACCAGGGACCCCAGCATGCGAGAAGGGCTGTGCTACCTGCAAGGTGCTGTAATGGGGAAGAAGGAAGCAGGACCACCTCCACCTCAGGCATGTGGGGGACTCAGCGAGCCTTTAAGGACTGGATTTAGATGGCATCTAGTAAACAGAAAGAATATGGGACAGATGGCAGTGATCCACCAATCACATGTTGATATCAACCCAAACAGCTGAGTGAAGTGATGGAAAGATATGTTACCTAAGGCTACTACCTAAAAAGACTCTTCCACACACTTCCAAAAGAGCATCATGGGGTCCCAAGTGGATGGACAATGTCTCCAGAAGTGAGAAATTGCCCAAGGAGCCTGTGACCCACAAGCAAGTTTTTGTTGAGTTACTACTTCTTGAAGCCATGCTACAAGTGACTTATAGATTTTAATGAAACCTTTCTCTGAAGTCAAGCAAAAAAAAAAAAAAAAAAAAAAAAAAAAAAAAAGTCAGCAGGGCTCCTGTTCCTGAAGTTGAACTTCCTACAACATGTACATGAATATTCAAAGCAAACTTGACGGATGAAGAATGCCAGGTTAGTAATAAAAACATATCTTAAAAAAAAGTTTTGATTCTAATCAGTAGAATTCAAGTATTTAATGGCTTTTTGATTAGTGAGGGCTGTAGTTTTCCCTAGACCAGTAATGGTTTATTACTGTTGTCCATTTCTTGCTAGTGAGAACAGATGAAGATAAAAACTAATGAGCCCCACATTTCATTGAACTTAACAGCACTGGACAATTAGCTTACATTGCTCCCCCCAGCCTAAAGAACTAATCAAGCCAATGCAAATTAGAATTTGCACTAAAAATATCCCTGACAGAGACATGCAATAGAAAACTATTATTTTGGTATGATTTGAAAAATGAAATGGAAGAAAGAAAAGCAACCAGAACAGTTTCCACAATTACAATATCAATGGAGGCACACAGGAAATGAAGGAATGGATGTCTGGGGATTAAGGGCATTTCTTCTTCATGGGGATCAGGTGCTGTTCCCTACAGCTGATGCAAACAGCACGTGCTGTCTGCTACAGCAAAACACAATGCAGAGTTCACTATAACTTGTACTTCACTATTAACCTGTATTCAGAAGCTATGCTATGTTCAGATTACTCAATTGCTTATGAATTTACTACTCAGTATAAGCACATCTCCTTCCAGGACAGATTTTTGGCAAGTCATGCTGTACATTTTCCATCTGAAAATCTCAATTGTATTAGTTAAGATAAAGAGGATCCCATAACAATGGGTTTTAGGAAAACAGTTATGGAAGGACAGAAGCATAAAACCAAAAGACAAGACAAAAAGCTTCTAAGTAAGTCCAAACACCTCACTGTGTGACGTTACTTGAACAGGATTACTCACAATCAAGAGCTGTGCATGGAAAACTTTGAGGAAAATGTTGTTAGTACAGAAAGTAGTACTGGAGACTCAGAAGTTGGCTCTTGCACTTATGTATTGCACTTCTGTATTATCTTTCATTCAGAAAGTCCCAAAGCATTCCCCCAAATAATCTGAATTTTCTCAACGCTTCCTCAAGTCTCAGATATCTAACCATTGCTCCTGATCTAAAAAGCAATTGCATTGGTGGTGGAACATGGCAACTTTTTAAATCAGTATGCAGCAATCCTATACAGCCAGTTAGGACAGGAAAAGGCAATAGATTATTAATGCAAATCACAGAATTTCGCTGGGGGAATGAGAGTGGGAATTTTACCTCTCAAGCAACCAAGTTCTCTTCTCATAAGAAAAGAGCTGTACCAGAATTGCTACGGTACAGGGCTGAGAATTCGCAGAGTGGGTAGCAGGTCTGCCAAAAAGACCCTGTGGTCCTGGTGGACAGGAAGCTAAACATCTGCCAGCAGCCTGCCCTGGCAACGATGAAAGCCAACAGCCTACAGGGCTGTACTCACCAGAGTGTCACCAATATTCTAGGGAAGTGATTATTCCCTTCTAACTGGAGAATTTTAGGTTGCATTTAGTTTTGGGGCCCCCAATAGAAGAAAAAAGATATTCAGCTGAAGTCTGTTCAGCAGCAGGCCACATGCCCTGCAAGGAGAGGCCAAGGGAGCTGGGTTTGTTCGGCTTGGGAGACCTAATGAGCCTCCTGGTACCTACCGGGAGATCACTAGGAAGACCGCACCAGGCTTTTAATAATGGTGCAATGCAGGGGAATGAGACATAACAGGCATAAGCTGGAACAGGGGAGATTCCAACCAGATACAAGGACAAAGACAAATAGTTCCCCCCCCCCCGCCCTTTTTCTTTTAATACTCTGAAAGTAGTGAAGCATTGGACCAGGCTGCCCAGAGAGGTCGTGGACTATCCATCCTTGGACATTTTCATGACTTGACAAAGCCCTGAGCAACTGGGTCTGAATTTGGTGTTCAGTCTGCTTTGAGCAAGGAGTTCAACTGGACGACCTCCTGAAATCCCTTCCAGCCCCACTGATTTCACCAGTGCCACCAGGTTGTCAGGATCACGGCAACAGCTCTCTAATAGAGACAGCACTTCCAGCAATGCAGTAGCTTTTAAAATAAAAGGTTCTGCTCCTGTGCGCTATTGTGCCCCAGGAGGTTTCCTGTTTGAGATCTAGCCCCACCTGGCCCTACCTAGCTTTGAGGTCAGAGAATATCTCTACATAGGGTAGCAGAATTACCATTTGATGTGCTTCTAACAAGTGGTACCTATCATGCCAGTCAAGTCAATCAGTCTTAACAAAATCCATGCCAGCATATTTGAAAGACTACATGTATGACTTATTCATTTAATACAATTACTGTGATGTCTTTATTGGAAAACACTTGCATTCCCCAGATTCTCAGTGCTAGTGCTTGCAAACAGACCTATTAGTGTAGAACACCATTTCTTCTGTTCTTTTGTTTCACATCACCAACATGGGTACCACCACCCCAGTGAGATTGATACCAATTAAAAGTCAAACCAGGGCTATGTAACAAGCTGTATGGTCAAAAAGTGACAGTCACTATGTTTTTCATTCATTTTATAGAAGTAAAAAAGTCAACATTGCACAGAAATGCTTTCTCTAAAAACTATCATCTGAACTGAGGAGAAAGCTACTTACTGTATTTATACTGTGTAGGGTATTGATTTATACTCTCCAAACATACACATGCCTAAAGGACTCTAGTCATCCACCATTTACTACCACTTGGTTATACCTCTGGAGAGAACTGTATCTAGGCCGGTGTTGCTGCAGAAAGAGTTAATATCTTTTTCTCCCCATTGGCAGGGGGAGAAGGAAAAAAGTGGGGGGAGGGAAACAGGGGGAGAGAGAGACAACCCAGATATTGAATAGCAGTTGAGAAATTTGTAGAGTGCGATTAGTACATTCCAGGTAATAGATTAAAATGATTTCATAGTTCAGGAATCTCACATTGTTTAAAGGATTACAATAGGTAAGTATTACTTTAAGGAAGCACCACATGGGATCACTTACTATGAAGTCAGAACTTCAAATTAAACACATGGAAAAGAGAAATGCTTTGGTAATTTACTCTACGCCTACCTCTAAAACTCCCTGTTTCATCTTTTGTGCTGCCTGCATGGTTCTGCATCAAATTGTCTTCTAATGCACTCCTAAGCCCTGTCTGTATCTTGTTATCGCAGAGGCGTGTGCCAGGCAGCAGGCCAGCTGGAGGCAGGCATTTTGACAGCTAACTCACACCAGCTGATTCTCTGCCTCCTATAGCTCACATGATCCACTGTCGCAAAAGAATCACACTTCACTTTCATACGCTAATCAAAAGCACTCCTGCCTTACACCAGCATCAAGCTGTGGCAGCTTTGGTCTTAAAGTTAGTGTGATTTTTATCCTGAATAAAGACTGTTCTAATAGTTAGACTAATTCCCTTCAACAGGAAAATTTTCATTTGAGATTCCAGAGGAAGAATTTACTTGACCAAGTTTAATAAAAAGGAGGAGCAAAAAATAAAGCTACTCATGGGTCTGGCATATTTGCATAAATTCAAAATGAACAGAATATAGGAGTGGGGGGAAAAAAAAAAAAAAAAAAAAGCACAATTTCTGCCTAACCAGTTCCCAGCATGCAGCATTTTAAGAGCAGCACAAAGAAACAGAGAGGAACTCTCTGAACAGCAGCCACCCCCTTCACACACCTGTAGACCTTTCTTTCTGATTTTGACCTCTTCCCCATTACCCGCATCTCCCCAGATACACACAACAGACTGAGATGAGCAAGAACAGCAACAGCATGCATTAATTACTTTTCTTCATAGAATTTAGGCACAGCATCACCAACTTTCTCCCCCCTACACATCAGTGGATGCAAAACACTGCAGAGCTGTATGTACTTGTGACCACAGAGCCCTCCTGCTCAGTACCTCCAGGACCGTATTCACCTCTGGGGTTACTAAGGCTCAGCACAAGGCATTTATCTGCATTGGAGAGATTAATCAACAATCCGCATGCCAAAATATTTGTGTGATTTAAAGCCATATGGCACATGCTCAGAGAGCTGCAGAGCTCTAGGAATAAAGTCACCATTCCTCAGGCAAATCTGAAGGGCTCTGTCTCTCGGCTAGGTCTCAGTTCAAGATTATGGGAATCAGACTCTCAGTCTCGCCTTTTTAGAAACTGTCATGTCATTGTCTCTTTCTGTTTCTTGTGCATATGCCTGGATCTGGAGACAGCTAGTAGAACCTGGAGCCTTTCCTTTCCTCCATCCTTCCCCAGAAGGCTGGTCAGGTACACAAAGGGATCCTGATCAAATGGTTTGCACCTTCCATGAGGAGCCCAACTGAAAACTGAATTGATAATGCTTCCCCAGGGAGCTCAGAAGTACTGTTTGTCAGTGAGGAAAACCTCTAGAGATTAAAACCATTCAGGCCCAAACAGTGTGTGAGTAAATTTCTTAAGCACACACAGAAAGAACAATAGTTCCCCGGAAACTTTACTGAAATGCTTCCAAACCTAGGAGAGAATTAGCTTCACTAATAAATCAGCTTTAGAGGCTCAGACACCCCTAAAAATAATAATAATAATAATAAAATAAAAATAAAATAATAAAAAAAAAGGCATCAAGCCCTCTAAATCCCAACTCATCCAACAGAGAAGTATAAGGGCACAGACACATCAAGATAAACAGGGACAAATACCTCATCCATAGGCAACAGATAGCAAGAAGCACTGAGACAGCTACAGGGATATAGGACAGGCCAGATTCTTTTGTACACCTACAAACAGAGAACTAGTTTAACAGGATTCACATACGTATCTTCTTCTTAACCTGTCAAGCACCATCATTTCTCTAATATCTCAATCTATCTCCTCTTTTTCTCCTATCCTACCATTGAAGCATTCACTTTGTTCCTCAGGCCCCTTCCTCCTCTTTCCATACCTTCATAACAAATTCCCATACTCAATCCCCACATCCCATTAGCAGTCAGTCACCCACCTTCTTTATGCAACACAGGAAACCAGCAGCTGCTGTACCAGAAAGGTCAGCTTCTCTTTTAGCTTTGCAGATGCAGAAGAGAATTAAACTGACTGTAAACCAACAACTATTTTTCTTCTCTGGGGAAAAAATCCCACACAGAACAGACCTAGGCACACACACACTCTCAAATAAAGGAGCAAATCCTTCACATGGCTTGCAAGCAGGTCACAGGTGCTCCCACTCAGTTTGGATGCATCACCTGTACAGCACAGGTGGTAAGAATCAAAGTCTAAATCACTCAGCAGCACTTTTGCTGGTTCAAAATTAAAACAGCATCAGATCAACAATGCTTTATAGCTGTTAGAAATGTTTTCTTCATATTTTCTTTCTACTGTTTCATTTGCAAGTGTATTAACAAAGCTGTTTCTTTTAACAGTGAAGAGAGGGGCCTTCCCCTCAGAGCTCTAAAACCTCCATCCTTTCCTGAAAACCCTTTTGGTGCATGACCTAAAGAAATTACAAGAAAGCTACTGTTTTCCTTGGAAGAATCAGGTTCTCTTCTCTGTCAAATCCTCTTTTCTATTCTCTCTCCACTGTTTGGTCATAAGGATTATCCTAAGGGAAAGGCAAAGCTAACCAGCCCTCTTCTTCCTGCACTCTAATTCCTATCCAGCTTGCTCAGCCTGAGCCACTTTGCTTGAACTTTTCTACGCTTTCTGATGTGAACAACTACAGTAAAGTAAGAATGTGGCATTTTCCCTGGAAAATGGTTTTGTTGGAGTTGGTGTTTTTAACAACAGGGTGATAACATCATATTAGCTATTATATTCATGCTGCTCCATGATGAGTGTGAAAATATCACCAACACAGCACCAGAAAAGATGGTGAGCTCCATGGAGCAGTATGCACCTATTTTCTGCAGTTCTAGTTGCTTTACAGAAGCCTGGCAATTCTCCTTGTTTAGATGTAATAATTGTATACATTGTCTTAGGCTTGACAGACTTTTCTCTGGAAATTCTCTCCTAGAGAGACTGAAAAGGGGAACCTCGAGGATGACTGGGAAGAGCATTTCAGAGCGCTGAAAGAAATGAATACAATTGTATTGGGAGTCAGCAGGGTCATGTCCACAGGAGATTGGGAACGGCATTAATATCATTTTGAAAGATACTGGTACAATCTCATCTTCACTACCTTAGTAATCCTGGAAGGAGGAGAAGCCAAGAAACTTGTGTTTAGAATTTCAGTTACATCATTTCCTTCATGTGTCACAAGACACAATTCTACTTGCCCTCCTCTGTTTACTGTGAGTGAGAGCCAATATTTTCCCATGCTTTTAGTTGCAGGTTCAGTCTGTATTTTATACTTTCATTAGTATATAACCTTTGTAGTTATAAGTGGTTGTACATCACCGTCCATTACACCAAGCAGTGCAGTCTCACATTTTAGATTACTATAGGAAAAACAATGTCATGCCTCAGTCTTGAAACAAATCGTACAATGAGCTGTGGACACAGACACACATAATATACAGTTTGAATCCTATGCTTTGATAGCAAAACTGTTACCCTTAGTAGGGGTTCTACTCTGTTGGCTGGCAAACAGAAAGCTGTTGCCAGACTTAGCTCTCAGAATCTGTTTCTCTTCTCTTATTGTCTAATCCCATTAATACATACAGATCATATGGTTGTACATGTACTTACAGGTTTTTTTCTCTTTTTTATGAGTTTTTGATGTGCGATATAGTAGGAGATACAGTGGAAAGTACCTGTGTCAGGCTGAAAAACAGTGGTGTTGGGATGGTCTTCAGCATTTTTATTCAGAACTCTGTGCTCAGGAATGCTGAAACTGCAGGCTGGTCCAGGATCCTTTCCTGCTCCATAGACTCAACTCCTCTTGTAGTGTTACTCCTTATACAAAAGAATCAGGTCTATACCTGAAATGCAGCCACCTTCAGAGGGAACAAGGACAGGCAGCTAGCATATAGCAATTCATGATGGGGAAAAGATTGTCCAAAAAATTCCTTCTCTATTAATAGTTATTTTGACCTTCAACTTCTTTAACATATTGATTCTGACACCTTTTTGCCTTAGCATGTTTTAGATTCTTCTTTACTCTTTCTACTAGCATCGTGTCTTGCCCCACAAATGCTGCACTTGTCAGCGGAGCTCATGGTCTCTTTGCTCCTCTTGCATATCCCTTTCTGCCACACATCAAGGCTCCCTATAAACAAGATCAGCCTCCCTTAACAAGTGACCAGTTGCTCAACATCTTGCTGTTTGAAATTTGGAAATTTTGTCTTTTACAACAGAATGGAAGTGTGAGATGTGACTGTTTTGTCATCCCTGTACCACTTCTTTTCAGAACTTGCCTCACTCTTGAGGAATCTTTGTATTTTGAGAGCAGAAGCAGGAATTTGTTCAAGCACAACAAATTTCCCTAGCACCAATTTAAAGGTGAGTCCTCAACCACCGCCAATATAAGTATTTACAGTCTTTTACAAACCATCACGATGTTGATGTCTGTCCATCTATTAGAGGCATGTCCATCTATTAGAGGTTTCCAGTTCTCTCCAAATTATGGTTTGACCTAATGTATTTATTGGACTTTTTTAGCACTGCACCAGAACAGGATGTCCTATAAGAACTGGCACTGAAACCTGCTATCATTAAAAAAGCAGTACTAAATTTTGCAACAACATTTTTAATGAATCACAGGATAAATATTTGGTCTGAACATGATTTCTGCAAGCTTGACTTAACTTTTCTCACCCTATTTTCTTGTCCCGATGCTTTGATCTTGTGTAAAAGGAAGAATAGACCATAAAGTCACTTAGACAGATACTCTGGCTTTGCAGAACATGTTTTTTCCATTTGACAGTTTTTAATGACGTTTCTGATTTCTTAAAAAACTGTAAAAAGAGAAACTGTGATCTCCTCCCCCCCCCAAAAAAAAAAGAAGAAAAAAGAAAGTAGGAAAAGAGAGGGATATCCAGAAGACGTATAAAAGAGATTTGAGGGTATTCCATTTAAAGTCCACCAAAGCAAGTATCTCAAGATGTGTGTTATAAAGTGGATATAGGCTCTATAAAGAGCAGCTATAACTGAACACTGAAAAATCAGGATTTTTAAATTGTCATAAAATCACACTTGGCTAAGAAGATCTACAGTGAATGCTGGAAGTTTTGCTTGAGACCCGGAAGGAAGGAAGTGAGGCTACTTGTTGCTAATATAGTTTAAATGACACCACTAAAGAAGTAACATTAAATAGAATAAACCCAGAAATTAATTTTGAAGTTAGAAAATTGGAATGGCAGATGAAATTATGAGAAGAAAAGCACTGTGCTGGTTAAAAAAATCATTGAACTGTTCTAGTTTGACTTTCCACTAATACCAGTTTTGTTCTTAATTTTCTCTGTACAGTGCCAAGATCTTCATTGTTTTTTATTGATGGCTAAGCTCTAAAAGACTTTATACAGCTATATCACAATTATCAGTTGTGCACTAGGAAAAAAAAAAACAACTAAGATGAGAAAAAGAAACATGTATGATACGCATCAGAAGGGAAATGTTCATATACATTTGTCAGAGTAAGTTTCCTTACAGATATTTCAGTTTTTTGGCTACTAAGGTAAGTGTCATCAGTCCACTGAAGACTGGCAAGGCTGTTAAGAAAATGTATTGTAGTATTGTTCAGTTATTTCTTTTCTTATTGAGACACATTAAAAGGCACATATCCAAACCAAAATCTTAAAACTGCTCAAGCATTTGTACACTCTTCTGGAATCTAATTTGATACGAATACAATCCCCAAAAGAAAAAAGTCAGGATAACTGTTTGTATGTAGCATCTACTGGCCCTCTGTCCCGGCAGGCAGGAATGTGTGGACTGCGTCGCTGCAGCTGTCTGTCAAGGAACCCAGCAAGGCCAGTGCCTCTCCCCACTGCACATCCAACAGGAAATTTCTGGGATGGGAACCATTTCCTTTGGCACCAAGGTACAAAACCTGAAGTTGTTCCAATAAAAACTGAAAGATCATTAGTAGCAAGGGGGAATTCAACCTCATCAATTGCACCAGTCTTAATGAGATACGAGATAAGGAATGGAGGAGTTGATTTACAGCAAGAGAAGTACCAGTATTCACCAACACGCAGAGGTCTCCTCAGGGGAACAGCAATGCTTGATTCTGTTTAACCTTGACTGGGGTTCTCAAATAAATAAACAAAGCATTCCTCGGCACCACTAACAGAAATTAAATACCCGACTGGGAGTAATGGACCAAGAACTCAATAAGAAAGAGGAAAAACGTTCTTTCATGGGCTTGAAAAAGCCGTGAAATTTCTCTGTCTCTTCTGCTATTCTTAATTACAGAATATCATCACTTCTTGTTCTTCTTTTGTATACAGAGTACATGACCTAAGAGAAATGCATACCAGGGGAAAAGAAAAGGCACTTCAAGATTGTCCTTCCATCACTGAAAAAATATTTGTCTCCCCTTTCTTGAGAAGGGAAGTTTAGGAAAGTGTTGCTTTTTATCCTTCCAATAAATATTTTTCTCCCTCTCAATTCAGACTATTAAAAATAATAAGAGAAATATAATACAACTTTAAATGAGAGTTTATATATCACATGCTTTATGACAGCTGCTTTTATTTCACTTTAGATTAACAAAGCCTTTACGTTGAGTCTTTGGAGCTGACCTTACAAAACAGCAATATCATTAGCCCTGAAGCACATGTTTCCTGTTTAATGCTTCTGAAGTAACATTCTTTGGGAAAGTGAGAGAAATCAGAACACAAACTTGCAGAAAAAATAAAAATTGTGTGTCCTTCTTTTGAACAGATTTAAAGTCAGTTTGGACACTTGAAAATATGAACCGAGAGGCTATGACCTTACAAAGAGCTTCTCAGTATGATCCCGAGAATTACAATGCTCAGCTTTGCTTTAGTATGCCATAGCTCATTGTCATTTCCTCTCAAGAGGCTGAACATATTTTGCCATCTCAATTTGAAGTGAAAGGTCTCACTTGCATCAGTGTTATTTCAGTTTTAACCAGCATAACTCAAATGATTTATAATGATACCCAACCAAAAGAGCACTGCTGTAGTTACTGTGAACGAACCCAACAGGATTATTCCAGGGTACAGCAGAAATGAATTTAGTCTATCATATTTGCAAGAGGCATGAGTTATGTTTGTGCATGGAAATTTCAACTAAACTTAATGTTATTTTACTATTTTCTGGTGGCTCAATGCAAGAAAAATGTGCTTGCTTTTTTTCAGGCTAAGCTTGTCAGTGCCATGCACAAGTCCTCCACTCTGTTTTTGTTCTTTTCTCTATCTCCATGTATTGAAGCCTGTTTAATGTTCTTAAGATACTTCACATCCACAATTTCATCCAAGCCGTCCATAATGCTTGAAACACTTTCTACACTCTTTTCAGCCAGTGAATCTAAAAAGCTGCAGACTGCAGAGCCTGAAAGGCTCAAGAGCTCAAAAAGTCCAACCAGATGCAGGAAGGTGGCGGAGAGGGGCATAGTTTGGTAGTCACTGGATGCTGTTTGTATCTGGGATCCTGCCAAAGAAAAGAGAAACTGGATGCACAAGAAAAGGAAAAAAACTGTGTGACTCAGAGGGGAAGCCAATGAATTCAGTGGTAAAATTCCCATCAATGCCAGTGGAAGTTGGATTAAGCTTCTTGTAAACATATCGCCTTCCACTCTTAAATCAAATCACCCCTTTGAAATACCCTTCTTCTGCAAAGCCTTCCAATAGTAACCATACAAGATTTGCTGGAGTTGCAGCCGTGTTCAAAATCCTAGAGACTGACTGCATTGTGTTATCTACGTCCAATTTAGAACGGGATTCTTTTTAGAGAAGCCAAAAAGCTTGTTTGTCACATCCATGTTTAAGCCCTTAAAGTCACAATCCTAATTCAAGACTGCAAAACTTTTCCCTTCCTACTGACTCAAATGAGAATTCTTGGATGCTGAGCATTGCTGGAAATTAGATCTGATATTTAGGAGGCAAGATGATGAAGGAATAGCCTACTTTTGAGCATCCACCTTTAACATTCTTGTCCTTGTTGTTAATTCTCAGAGACCCAGCAGCAGCTGCAAAATATCCTTTCCTAGTCTTGCAGATCCTCTGAATTTACATTTCATGAAGTCAGATGCAAGCAGACATGCAGGTTTTCTAAGGCTTTCAAAAAATAAACATGCTTATTTTAACTTGCACAAGAACCTGGGGACAAGAACTACTGGGACTGCTCCTGGGTGTTCTTTAAACCCAGGTTAAGACTCCTCCAACCAACCCAGGGTCCTCCTACATCACCCATTACAACCACATCCTTCAGTTCATAGCTTCTCCCCTACTTCCTGGTGTCTTTTCCTCCCTTGTGCAACCTCTGTCCTTTTCTGCCGGGCCTGCAGACTTGCAGCATTCCCTTTTATAAAATGGCGACATGTTCTTCCTGTGTCTGCACTCCTCCTGTTCAGTTTGGGTAGTGTTTTTTTCTTTTATTTTTTTCTTGTGCTGTTTAAACACCATAGTAGGGAAGGGAGAATAGCAAGGGCATGATCATATTGCATTTTTGCCAACAGTGAGCTGGTATGCCATGGCAATATTCCATGTTAGAAACTACTCTCTGCCTTTTATAATCTGCCAAAGTACCCTTTGGTAAATTTAATTTAACTTCTTACTTTAAACTATTGTAAAGTATTTCTATGTACTATAAAATGGTTGCTGTGTTTCACTGTAGACATGGCTGCACTGATTTCCATGTCTAAACTTGTGTTTCAGTAATGTTGAGTATAAAATCACAGGGTATTCAGATCCCAGGGATCTGAAAGGTGAAACACCATAAATAAGTCACTTATGTGCACGGGCAGACTGACGTACCTCCTATGTCTTACTCAAGTTACAGTCTAAATTACCACGTCATCCTTGTACTGAGGTCCAAAAAGGCTAATGTCACCACATTACAGTCCCAATTACAATTTTTCTACCAACTTTCTGTTCATGATTAAAAACAAACTGTGCAAAAGGCCCCTCTTTCCTTTCTTTTTCCATTCTTCTTTTGTTTTCTCCAATAGCTGGTATTGCT
This sequence comes from Dromaius novaehollandiae, assembly GCF_036370855.1. Classification (NCBI taxonomy): domain Eukaryota; kingdom Metazoa; phylum Chordata; class Aves; order Casuariiformes; family Dromaiidae; genus Dromaius; species Dromaius novaehollandiae. The sequence continues at coordinate 20,561,297 of NC_088101.1, read as the reverse complement.
ATCATTACATAGTATAAAGCAGGCCAACATTTAGATTTTTGTACAGTTTTCTGTGTTTGAATTAGTCATTTTGACTTTGTTCTCTTTGATGTCTAGAAAATAACCTTTCTTCATGCTGTTTGTATTCAAAAGCAAAAAGAAAAACTACGATTCTTTTGGTGTGCTATGAATAAGCATGGACATGTTGTGACAGGATATGCATACACGCCACTAAAATTAAAAAAGACTAATTTGTTAGCAATTCAGTAATATTCCCCAAATGCAGAAATTCTAAACAGTGTGAAGTCATCTGCGTCACTCCTCTTTTCAGCTGCCAGGGTCCACAAGCTGAGAGTCTTTCATAACAGGGATTATCACAGGGAGTACGACAGCATGCCAGATTTTGGGGACTAATGTCGAGTAAGTAACAATATAGCACTAGTCAGTTAAATCTAGTGTATACTTTATACAGCCATTCAATCTCCAATCTGCTAAAGCAGTCCTTATCTCCCCCCGCCCCTTCTTTCACGTAATGATTTCTTACGCGTTATCAGCATGCATTGGTAGATTTGTTGTTCCTGACATATTCATTTATAACGCCTGTCAGTTCCACACACTGCCTTCGGATGCTTACAGCGGGTTAAGAATTGCAGCTTTAAGAAGTCATTTCTTGTCACTGTTTGAGAAATTCGTTACTTGTTTTTACAGCGAAGTTACATTTTTGAAGGACAGAGAAAATACTGCAATAATGCTGTACTTAAGAGTCCCAACAGAATGACTGAGCCCTTTACGACATTCTGCCAGAGTCCAAACTCTGCTACATGCTACCAGAAAAATACCTCTTTTATACCAGATAGCTTAGGTGATGATATCGAATATATACTATATCACCCAGGCAGAGACTTCTCTTACTTAAACAGGGAGATTTCTCCTCTACCATCTTGATCCAGAAAAGGATATAAACATATATTTAAGGCTGTCTCTCTAGCCACCTATTAGCATACACTTAGCAAGGCTTGATGATAAGCCCTCAGTGCCCTCCCAGGAAGCCCTGGGTCACAGCCACTGCTGAACTCTCACTCAGGAGCTGGTCATTTCTGAGGAACCTGGCAATTTAGCCACCGAACCCTAGCTGTATACATGCTAAGGAGAGCGTGCTTTTCTAAATTTGGGATGAATTTATCATTCTGCTAGAAGAAGAATTGTCAAAAGCACTGTTTAAAGCCCCAAACTGTCACAAAATAACACCCAAAAGGAGATCACAGAAAGACAACTTAAGATGCAGCCCTCTGACCGATGTGAAAAATGGCACATTATCTGCACAAATACAGTAAAAAAATATATAATCATTTAGTTATTCAAATTTGAAACAGAAAAACAAAAACATATCTTCTCCTTACAGCAAGATTACAAATTAAGACAACAAGTTGGGTCTTGTGAGGTTACGGAAATGCTGACAGCTGTAAGTTTTTGTTCCCACATTAGCGGTTTTTTCCCCCCCTTTTCTCTTCTTTCTTTCTCTTTTTAAATCTGTTCTCTCATTTGAAACAAATATGATTTCTAGTGAAAGAGTTGTGGGTGTAGGCTTAAAAAATAATTAGAACTCTTGTTTGTTCTTCACAGCCCATAAATGACTGTGCTGACTCTAAATTAAAAAAAACAGATTTTGTGAAATTTTAACTGATGATATGGGCAAACACTGTTGGAGACAGAGGGAAGCAAAGGTAAAAACATGAATGCACTATAAAGTTTATTTTTTCCAATTCAAAACTAAACTGCATTTGAAGCCTTTAATTTTTCCTGCTGGTTCACTTAACTGGTAAATATAAGCCTTTGTAAACTTTTTTGGAAGTCAGCACTTGGTCTCCCTGTTATATGGCTGTTGTCTATTAACTGCTGTGTCCCGTAGGCCTGTGTTCTGATAAAAGGTCTATTATATATTGCATGACAATAATTTATAGCTCTCTTTCCACCAGTGATGCTACATTTGCATTGTGCTAAAAATGGAATACTCTCATCTCTCCCACAAAAGTCAGTCTCAGCATGATATCACATTTTAAACTCCTCTCATGGTTTAGCGTGTTGTATTGTAAAATACATCAGGAACTTAACTATTTGGATAAAAACCATAGTTGACTACATGAAGGGAAGGCAAGAACTAAAGAGAAATTGTTGATTTCCACAGAGCTGGTAATTTACCAAAGATAATGACAATAATTGTCAGGCTTTGAAATATTATACAGAATAAAGCACCAATGAAATGATAACCAAGTTTGTGCACGGACCGACTTCTAAATCTGAGGCATTATAAACAAAGAAAAGTAAGTAGTAGAGCATTTATGCTCATGCAATAGAGATCAGATGAAAACTCGCACTGTATTGTAGGAGATAATAGTTGGGTGAATCGCACAGCAATTACTGCATCTTTTTAACAATACTTTTGCTCTAACTTATTTTATCAGACCCCATGAACTTTACTGAGCAACAGTGAAGCCACATAATCATCAGCCTTCTGTTCTCCCCCCAGCCAGCCCCCTTCGTACAAGGAGCCCCAAAGAGCACCAGAACAGGAAGCATCGGCAAGAAACAAGTTTTTCATGATGCCAGATACCTCGAAGAGGAAGAAAACCTTCCGGTTCCTACTTTTATCTTTGTGTATTAATACCCTTTAAAGTTCCAGCTTTTAATTTTTGGTGACTTATCCAGCTAAGGTGTATGACACAGCAGGGAACTGAATTCACATCTTACATGTCCCAGTGCAGGGTGCTAGGGCTCGGGACCATTTACATCTGAAGAAACTCTGAGGAAAGTTTCAGCATCAAATAGTTGATTAGCTGATGAAGCCTGCCCAGCAGCGAGGTACCAAAGGTGGAGGACTGGGGGGTTGGGGGGGTTCAGCCTGTGCACTTCTCATCCCTCTGCTGTTCTCTCTCCAACATCTCTGAAGCCAGAGAGTGCAATTTCCATTGCTCCAAGTTATGTCAGTGCTCACTGGGACTAAGCTTCAGGTCTGTAATATTTGCATAGACTTGATTTTTTCTTGTCTATATGTAAGAAATTTAAATTTCGGGAGAGCAAGTGGTGATGCAGCTCTGTATTTCACATCAACAACAGGCAGATTTCCAGTCACCAAATGAGATAAGTCTATTACACTTTGAGCCCTGAAAGATCCTAGAAACACCCCACAGTTTACAGAAGTACCAGTAGTACAGAATGCAGCACATAACACTTGCTACAACATAGAAAGCACTGAAGGGAGGACGCATTTTGATTACATAAATCCATCCCACTGTGAAAGGTAGGTGAGGATTTGTGCCCTTTCATCCTCTCCTGCAAAAAGGACAACAATTTAAAAAGCTCCAACTTCAAAGTATTTTGTGACATAGTCTGTATCAGGCAGTTAAAGCATTGTGGTTAACTACTGAGTCTTGGGCTCACAGTTCTAAACCACGCACCAGTTTTTTAACCGTATACTTTGCACTCTTTCTTTAAGTATATATATGCACTAGTCAGAATTTTAATGAACCGGCTACAACAATTCTACTTTTCTGAACCACCACATTGCCAGAGCAAGCCACGCTGGCTTGTAAAACTACTGTTACAGCATAATTCTGGCATTACATGCTCAATGGCTTGAAACCATGAAATATATTGGAAAATATCCTCAGATTCAGCTTCTTTTTAATGTTTTAAATATAAAAAGCACCTGCTTCAAGCCTGATGTCCACAAGCTATCATGGCTATCAGAAACGAGAAAGGGTAGTATTTCTAAATAATATTCCAGTTTCTTAATTTATGCTATTGAGAAACACTCTTTACAACTGAGCAGTTTGCCTATAAAGTGTAGGTATATATAGAGAAGATTCACAAATGGAATTAAATATAAAAAAACCGAACTGTTAGCTATTAGGTATTTTGAATCCTTAACATATGCTGTATCCTTAGAAATACCTCACAAACCCTGAAAATAAGAAAATGAAGCAACTAAGTACTAAATCTGTCCTGAAAACACACAGATGTCCATACTGTTGAGTAGAGAGTCATCATTTTTATATTTAAGCAGAAATTTTATATGCCATGTATCCCTGACATCCTACAAAACATCACTTTAAGGATTACAGCACAGACAAGTAGCATTGTGACCAGTTCAACCCTGCATGTAAGTGTAACTTCTGTGGTTATCAGAGTTAAAATGATTATAACCTTTCCAGGCATTATGGGAATATATTCAGAAAGTAAGTCAGAAGTCATCTGGGTCCCAGTAGTGCATTTGACATAAAAAGTATTTTTATCCTATCATAACCAATGCTGTTACTGCCCTACAGAAATCCATTGCCTTCAGCTAAATCTATCCCACCACACCTCTTTTAAATAGAGGTGAATACTCTCTATACTATTTAGATGAGGAATCTGAGAAATCATGCAGCTTCTCAAAATAAGGGAATGAATGTTACAGAATTAGTAGCTGTACCCAGGTTTCTTGAGCTTCAAAATATGCTCCCCACTAACAGGATTTTTGCCCCTTTTCAGGGCACAAAATGTTTTTGATCCAGGGTGAATTTGAGGCTAATCACAAGAAGGTGAATGAATACGGTATTCCATCTGACTCAGATGGTCAATACTGAAGACATATGTGGCTGATCACAGAGCTCATCCACATAAAAAAATGCAAGGAAAATATTATTCTTCCGTAAGTCTATATTTTCATACTTTCTGGTTATTGTTTCTTTTCCAAATATCTGCCTTTAAAATCAACAGTTTATGATTCAGTTATTTTTCCTTTACTGCTATTGGTGTATATATATAGTCATACTTGTAGTAACACTCTTTTTTCGCTGTTGTTTTTTTAGACATTTTGCATATTTCCCTGTGAAGTATTGAACACAGAGACAAACATGTCAGCCTTGCTGCACAGTCCTATAGCCAAACCTGCCCACTAGTGACTTCTGTCCAACCTTTATACCGCAGAAAACGTATCATGGCAACCCAGCTCAAAACAAGTCAGTTTAAATATCTCCAAGTAATCTGTTCAAGAGAGAGTACAGCACAATTTGGTATATTAAAAACATTCCTTGTATATTAAAAAAATCTGATATGGTGCCATGGGGGAAATCATTAGTTAAATTGGAGAAGGTGGGGATTAGTAAGAGAATTAAAAATTGGCAGCCTGTGACAGTGTGACATGCCCCATTACACAGCGTATCCACCAGCCCCCTCCTCGAGCATCTTGAAAGGCCACCTCACATCGAACCATGCTAACAGCACGCAAGATGAGACTGCTCCTGCGGCTGGTCAGAGCAGCACCGCGAAGCAGAGCGCCTGGCAGGACAACATTCCTGCCCAGGAAATGCAGACAACACTTCAGCAGCAGAGACACTGACCCAGGTTAACATGTCAAAGATAGATACTGTTTCCTAGTCTGGTGTTATGTCCTATTTGCAGGAGATGAAGGGAAAGGAGATCTGGCGGACTCGGTGACTCCGTGGGAGAACGGAGAAACGTTTCCTGCCGACATTCTCATCGTACTGATCCCCCTGCTCCATCTCCTTTCCGACGGGAGGCAGGGTCCTTGGTCTGCCTTTCTGCCAGCAGTATTGGCCCTGACCCACATCCCGCTGTAAGAAGTCCAGCTGAAATGACGGGAGCGGGGTCTGCAGGTGTGCCAAGAGGCACTGTCCCAAGGCAGGTGCAACTTCAGCACCAGCCTGCAGCTGTACCCTACCTCCTCTCCTCTTGGCAAGTCCAGTCTAATAGCACATAAACTACATGGCCACCTACGCTGCAAAGAGGCACGATCTTGCAGATCACAGGATGACTGTTTAATTTGGTTCAGAAATACTAAGAATATTAAGGATTGGATTTAGCAAAGGAAAAAAAATGTGTTTTTGAAGAAACACTGATATTTTCTGTGCGTTTTCCTTTAGTATAGGGATGGAAAATTTTGTTTCAGACTGTCCTATCTTCCTCTCAGCAAACAGTGACTTGCCTGGCTTCTCTTAGAAATTAAATGCGTAACAGAACTGAAGCCATGCTGACTACATACCTTCCTAGATTTCTCATGCTGTTTGGGAAGGCTAAGAACCTGTCTCTGTGTGGTAATCCATCAAGTGGCCTCACTGGGTTTTCTCTAAGTAAGAGAAATTCATCAAAGCACATCTTAAATTACTTATTATGGCATCATCTTGGGCTAAACTGAGAGCCCACACAGGGAAAGAAGCTGTAAGGGATGGGAAGGCGTGGGAACTGAAAGGAGACACATGGCGAGACACCACGTGCCTAAAGAGAACCTATGTTATTTCAATTTACAACATCTAGTCTGCTTGGAAGACACTCAGCAGCAGACTGGAGAGCTTGCTTAGGCTACTGGCAAACCAACTGGGTGATCACAGAATTACAGTTGACACGCTAATGTAGCTAAGATGCATTGCAACTCTAGTTAACTCTGCAGCTATATACAAATCCAGCGCTACTTGCAGATGATTTTGTTTGATCAGCCTTGGTTTTTCAAAGAAAACTAAAGAAGCTGGACCCAAACTCCACTTATATTCAACAGGATTAGGGGTCTTACTTCCTTAGATCCTTAACAATTCCTTACCAGATTTATTTTGGTATTTCTGTGGGAACAGTACGAAAGTTCCTTTATCGCTTATAGGCAGCCTTCTTGCCTGCACCAATCCATAACAGGTGCAGTTTTAGTTTTCTCTTTGCCATTTTTAAAATAAAGTTAAACAAACACAAAAACCCCAAACAATAGCTTACCCACTGGTCATGCTAAAAAAAAAACAAAAACAAAAAAACCACAACCAAAGGCAATTCTGTCACACTCTGTACTTGTTCTTTGCCAATTCATACTCTGAGAATGACAGTAGATTGACAACTCCATTTCAAAAGCCCTGCAAATAAATGTGACCAACTCCACTAGAAAGCTAGGCAAAACAGAGGTGTCTCTTACAAAAAGAGCCATATAAGGGCCAGTAAATAAACCCTCTTTTTTTCTTAACTGCTACCTCTGCATTATTGCTGTTCAAACCCATTAATGTGCTGTGCTGTCTTTATTACAAAAAGAAAAAAAACGAAAAAAACAAAAAAACTGTTTCTTGGGCAAAAGGACAGAAAAATGCTTTACACATCTCTTATTTCAGCAGACCTATGAAGACTGCTGTAATTATTCTATATTTTCTAATGCCTTAACTCAATTCCCACTCATTTTTTCCCACAGTATTTTATTTCGGCAAAGGACTACAGAGCAAGAGGACCCCAGCTGAGTTTTGTAATACCTGTGGAACAGGCTGATGCTGCCACCTTGGGGAGGACTCTTTCCACATCCTTTGAGGAGCCTAAGCAACTGTCATATAAATCAGTTTGTTTTTTCCCTATCATATCTTCACAGGAAGACCTCTTAAATCCCTCTGACCACGCTGTCATAGGATCTTCCAGATGTGTCCCACCTCAGAGTACATTATACTTGTTACAGTACTGAAAGAGATGCC